>NC_086101.1:7782800-8106550 GCF_963921235.1 Mobula hypostoma | reverse complement strand
CTGCAGGTTGTTTCACGGCCTGGTATGGAAACAGCAATGCTCAAGAATAAAATGCCAACATTAATGGTGAACTCAGCCCAGAGCATTAAAACCCTTCCCACCATTGAGCTTACCTACAAAGAGCGCATGCACAAGAAAGCAGCATCTATTGTGAATGATTCCCACTATCCGGGTAAGGCTCTTTTCTCGCTGTTGCCATCAGATAGTTGGACAGGGGCCTTCGGTCACAATCACCAGGTTAAACAACGGCTCTTACTCTCCAGCTATCAAAGTGCCGAACACTCCCGGCAACGCGGAATTGAGACCACAGCTTATGGACTCAAGACCTCTGTAACATGTACTCAGTTATATCTACCTACCTATCTATCTATCTATCTATCTGTCTGTCTATCTATCTATCTATCTATCGATCTATCTATCTATCTATCTATCCAATTATTATTATTATTATTATTAATTTTCTCTCATGTCAAACTGGTAAAACCTGAGGTACAGACATAGCCATGCACACTCATTTACCAATTACTAGGAACTTTGGGACTATTCTGGTGGTGTTTAGTATTCTGGCTTTTAGAAAACATAGAACATAGAAAACCTACAGCACAATACAGGCCCTTCGGCCCACAAAGCTGTGCCGAACATGTCCTTGCCTTAGAAATTACTAGGCTTAACCTTAGGCCTCTATTTTTCTAAGCTCCATGTACCTGTCCAGGAGACTCTTAAAAGACCCTATCACATCCGCCTCCACCACCGTCACCGGCAGACCATTCCACACACTCACCACTCTCTGTATAAAAATCTTACCCCTGACATCTCCTCTGTACCTATTTCCAAGCACCTTAAAACTGTGCCCTCACGTGCTAGCCATTTCAGCCCTGGGAAAAAAGGCCACTGACTATCAACACAATCAGTACCTTTCATCATCTTATGCATCTCTATCAGGTCACCTCTCACCCTCCGTCGCTCCAAGGTAAAAATACGGAGTTCACTCAACCTATTCTCATAAGGCATGCTCCCCAATCCAGGCAACATCCTTGTAAATCTCCTCTGCACCCTTTCTATGGTTTCCACATCCTTCCTGTAGTGAGGCAACCAGAATTGAACACAGTACTCCAAGTGTGCTCTGACCAGGATCCTATATAGCTGCAACATTACCTTTTGGCTATTAAACTCATTCCCATGATTGATGAAGGCCAATGCACTGTATGCTTTCTTAACCACAGAGTCAACCTGCACAGCAGCTTCGAGTGTCCTATGGATTTGGACCCCAAGCTCCCTCTGATGCTCCGCACTGCCAAGAGTCTTACCATTAATACTATATTCTGTCATCATATTTGACCTACCAAAATGAACCACCTCACACTTATCTGGGTTGAACTCCATCTGTCACTTCTCAGCCCAGTTTCACCTCCTATCAATGTCCCATTGTAACCTCTGACAGCCCACCACACTATCCACAACATCTCCAACTTTTGTGTCATCAGCAAATTTACTTACCCATCCCTCCACTTCCTCATCCAGGTCTTTTATAAAAATCAGGAAGAGTAAGGGTCCCGGAACAGATCCGGAACTGGCGACCGACTTCCATGCAGAATAGGACCCATCTACAACCACTCTTTGCCTTCTGTGGTCAAGCCATTTCCCCTTGGATCCCCTGCCTCCTTACTTTCTCAATAAGTCTTGCATGGGGTACTTTGTCAAACGCCTTGCTGAAATCCACATATACTACATCTACTGCTCTACTGTCATCAATGTGTTTGGTCACTTCCTCAAAAAATTCAATCAGACTCGTAAGGCACGACCTGCCTTTCACAAGGCCATGTTGACTATTGCTAATCATACTATGCCTCTCCAAATGTTCATAAATACTGCCTCTCAGGATCTTCTCCATCAACTTACCAACCACTGAAGTAAGACTCACTGGTCTATAATTTCCTGGCCAATCTCCACTCCCTTTCTTGAATAATAGAACAACATCCGCAAACAATTGTTCATCCCAGTTTGGCAAAAGAATAAATCAAGGAAGGTAGTGCACCCGTGGCTGACAAGAGAAATTAGGAATAGTATCAATTCCAAAGAAGAAGCATACAAATTAGCTAGAGAAAGTGGCTCACCTGAGGACTGGGAGAAATTCAGAGTTCAGCAGAGGAGGACAAAGGGCTTAATTAGGAAGGGGAAAAAAGATTATGAGAGAAAACTGGCAGGGAACATAAAAACGGACTGTAAAAGCTTTTCTAGATATGTAAAAAGGAAAAGACTGGTAAAGACAAATGTAGGTCCCCTGCAGACAGAAACAGGTGAATTGATTATGGGGAGCAAGGACATGGCAGACCAATTGAATAATTACTTTGGTTCTGTCTTCACTAAGGAGGACATAAATAATCTTCCAGAAATAGTAGGGGACAGAGGGTCCAGTGAGATGGAGGAACTGAGCGAAATACATGTTAGTAGGGAAGTGGTGTTAGGTAAATTGAAGGGATTGAAGGCAGATAAATCCCCAGGGCCAGATCTTCTGCATCCTAGAGTGCTTAAGGAAGTAGCCCAAGAAATAGTGGATGCATTAGTGATAATTTTTCAAAACTCGTTAGATTCTGGACTAGTTCCTGAGGATTGGAGGGTGGCTAATGTAACTCCACTTTTTAAAAAAGGAGGGAGAGAGAAACCGGGGAATTATAGACCGGTTAGCCTAACGTCGGTGGTGGGGAAACTGCTGGAGTCAGTTATCAAGGATGTGATAACAGCACATTTGGAAAGCAGTGAAATGATCAGACAAAGTCAGCATGGATTTGTGAAAGGAAAATCATGTCTGACGAATCTCATAGAATTTTTTGAGGATGTAACTAGTAGAGTGGATAGGGGAGAACCAGTGGATGTGGTATATTTGGATTTTCAAAAGGCTTTTGACAAGGTCCCACACAGGAGATTAGTGTGCAAACTTAAAGCACACGGTATTGGGGGTAATGTATTGGTGTGGGTGGAGAATTAGTTAGCAGACGGGAAGCAAAGAGTGGGAATAAACGGGACCTTTTCAGAATGGCAGGCGGTGACTAGTGGGGTACCGCAAGGCTCAGTGCTGGGACCCCAGTTGTTTACAATATATATTAATGACTTGGATGAGGGAATTAAATGCAGCATCTCCAGGTTTGCAGATGACACGAAGCTGGGTGGCAGTGTTAGCTGTGAGGAGGATGCTAAGAGGATGCAGGGTGACTTGGATAGGTTGGGTGAGTGGGCAAATTTATGGCAGATGCAATTTAATGTGGATAAATGTGAAGTTATCCACTTTGGTGGCTAAAAATAGGAAAACAGATTATTATCTGAATGGTGGCCGATTAGGAAAAGGGGAGGTGCAACGAGACTTGGGTGTCATTATGCACCAGTCATTGAAAGTGGGCATGCAGGTACAGCAGGCGGTGAAAAAGGTGAATGGTATGCTGACATTTATAGCGAGAGGATTCGAGTACAGGAGCAGGGAGGTACTACTGCAGTTGTACAAGGCCTTGGTGAGACCACACCTGGAGTATTGTGTGCAGTTTTGGTCCCCTAATCTGAGGAAAGACATCCTTGCCATAGAGGGAGTACAAAGAAGGTTCACCAGATTGATTCCTGGGATGGCAGGACTTTCATATGAAGAAAGACTGGATGAACTGGGCTTGTACTCGTTCGAATTTAGAAGATTGAGGGGGGATCTGATTGAAACATATAAGATCCTAAAGGGATTGGACAGGCTAGATGCAGGAAGATTGTTCCCGATGTTGGGGAAGTCCAGAACGAGGGGCCACAGTTTGAGGATAGAGGGGAAGCCTTTTAGGACCGAGATTAGGAAAAACTTCTTCACACAGAGAGTGGTGAATCTGTGGAATTCTCTGCCACAGGAAACAGTTGAGGCCAGTTCATTGGCTATATTTAAGAGGGAGTTAGATATGGCCCTTGTGGCTACGGGGGTCAGGGGGTATGGAGGGAAGGCTGGGACGGGGTTCTGAGTTGGATGATCAGCCATGATCATAATAAATGGCGGTGCAGGCTCGAAGGGCCGAATGGCCTACTCCTGCACCTATTTTCTATGTTTCTATGTTTCTAAACCACCAATCCTCCGGAACCTCTCCTATCCCCAATGATGATGCAAAGATAATCACCAGAGGCTCAGGAATCTCCTCCCTCCCCTCCTAAAGTAGCCTGGGGTACACCTCGTCTGGTCCCGGTAACTTATCCAACTTGATGCTTTCCAAAAGCTCCAGCCCATCCTCTTCCTTAATATCTATATGCTCAAGCTTTTCAGTCCGCTGTGTCATCCCTACAATCACCAAGATCCTTTTCCATCGTGAATACTGAAGCAAAGTAACCCATTAATTACCTCTGCTATCTCCTCCGGTTCCATACACACTTTTCCACTGTCACACTTGATTGGTCCTATTTTCACACATCTTATCCTCTTGCTCTTCACATACTTGTGGAATACTTTGGGGTTTTCCTTTATCCTGCTCGCCAAGGCCTTCTCATGGCCCCTTTTGGTTTTTCTAATTTCATTCTTATACTCCTTGCTGCTAGCCTTATAATCAGCTAGCTCTCTATCATTGCCTAGTTTTTTTTGAAGACTTACATGGATTCTACTGTGCAGCATTATTATTATTATTATTATATTTCTATTTGCACAGATTGTCTTCTTTTGCACATTTGATGTTTGCCAGTCTGTGTTTCTGTGTAGTCGGTATGTTGATGGTGGAGTTTTCTTTACTGTTGAGAGGGACCAAGGGAAGTTGGGGTTGAGGCAAAAAGCCGCCATGAGCTGGTGTAGAGGAGGAATAGACACGAAGGGCTGAATTTACTCTACAGTGAGATGAACTGTTGCCGTATAAACATTTAAATTTAACCTTTTGCCGAATAGCTACCCTGTGTCGCAAACTACATTCCGGCTTATCCCTCGACTCGATGTGATCCTCCAGATAACGTGGCGAAGTTGAGGATTGCATGGCTCTAGGGCTCGAAGTTAATATTTTCAATACATGGACTCAGTGCAAAGTATGCTGTCACTCAGTAGTATTTCACTGCAGTTTTCGCAAGTGGTGCGGTTTGAAAGAAAAATAGCCGCTTCGTTAAGAAAAAAATACAAAGAATGTACTGACGCAAACAGGTTATTGGCAATGCTGGCTGAAGGTTGAACGTCCAATGAAAGATGAGCAGAATTTGTTTGCTTATGAACTTGGGGTGATAGAGCCTGCCCTGTATCTGTGGTGTAAGTGATACGTATAGGACAAGCTGTTCGTTCTTGTTTCGCTGCGGACTATATCCCTGAGTATGTCCTTTGCGTCCTTTGCATATGAACTCGGGTTCAACCGATCAGAGTAAAAGGGTAATGAATTTATAAATACAGCTGACACCAACTTTCGCTGCTCGTGCCCCTAATAAAAGGTATTCAACACTTGCATTCAGGACACTCAATATTATTTAACCATGAGTCCTGAAGAAGCGTCTCTGCCCGAAACGTCATTACCATAAATGCTGCCTGACCTGCCGATTTCATCTAGCAGTATGTGTTTAATGTCATTTTCAGCACACGAGTGTAAAGTGGAAAGAAATAATTGTTACTCCAAACCTAATACAGCTCGAAATTTCGATGAATTTTGGCGACCTGGTAGCACAGCTGTTAATACGACGGTATAAAGTTCGGAGCATCGGATTTCGGAGTCCCGGAGTCCTTGGTAGGGAGTCTATACATCCTCACCGTGGAATGCATGGGATTTTTTTTCGGGTGCTCCGGTTTCTCCCCACAGTCCAATTTTACTGGTTAGTGAGTTAATTGATCATTGTAAATAATCCCATGATTAGGTTAGGGTTAAATCGAGAATTGCCGGGAGTTACTGTGCGGCGCAGCTCGAGGTACCGAAAGGGCCTTTTCCGCGCTGTATCTCTAAACAAATGAATACGATAAAGAGCACAATAACAACAATAATAATAATGCAATAAAACTTTATCAATGTATAAGGTGTCTTTTACACATGGATGGATTGTATGTCCATAGGGTGACGCTGGGCATAGGAGTGTATATACATAAGATGACTGACAGGAAATGATAAAGTAGTGGTGATTGGGGGTGTAGAAGGGTGGGTTAGTGGTGGAAGTGTTAATCAGTCTTACCGCTTGGAGAAAGTACCTGTTTTTGTGTCTGGTGGTCCTGGCGTGACGTAACCTCCTTCCAGATAGGAGAGGGACAAACGGTCCCTCAGCAGAGAGGGGGCGATCCTTCATTATGTTACCGGTACTTTTCGTGCATCTTTCTGAAGGTACGGTATATTCTTAGTGGCGGGTAGGGTGCTGACGGTGATGCGTTGGACAGTATTGACTACCCCTCGTGGGGCTTCCTGCCCGCCGCAGAGCAGTTTCCCTATCTAGCCGTGATGTAGCTTGTTAGGATGTTCTCTTCAAGGACGTGAGTATAGATGTGCATAGTCCAGCTCGCTTCAGCCTCCTGAGAAAGTAAAAGCGTTGGTAACATTTTCTGATTGTTTAGAATGACTCTGATGATTGAAAATGTCTATTCAGCCCATTGAATCTGCAGCATCTCTTGGTGTAATCCCAGCAGAACCCTGTCCGAACTTACTTCCTTGTAAACTGTTCACTTACACATGACACTTATCCTTGCAAACGGAACAAATGCCATACCTGCCCCTACACCTCCACCCTCACTACTATTGAAGGTCCTAAACAGTGCGTCCAGCTGAGGCGACACCACGCGTGAGTCTTTTGGGGTCATTTACTGTATCGAGTGCTCCCAGTGTGGCCTCCTGTATATCGGTGCCACGCCATAGATTGCGAGGCCGCTGGAAGGGCACCTACGCTCCTTCCGGCAGAAAAAGCGGGATCTCCCGGTAGCCAACCCACTGCCGTGACGAGTCCACTCTCACATTGGAGGAGCAACATCTTATAATCCATCTGGATAGCCTGCAGCCTGATGACATACACATCGATTTCTCCAAATTCCGGTAATTGCCCCCGCCCCCTCACCTTATCCCTCTACCTGCCCATCACTTCCCTCTGGTGCTCCTCCTCCTTCTTTTTCACCAATGCTCCTCTCCTATCACATTTCCCCTTCTACAGCAATTTATAAGACCATAAGACATGGCAGCAGAATTAAGCCATTTGGCTCATCGAGTCTGCTCCGCCATTCAATCATGGCTGATTCTTTCTTCCTCTCTTCAGCCCCACTCCTAGCCTTCTCCCTGCAAACTTTGATGCCTTGGCTAATTAAGAGCCTTTAGTCTCCGCCTTAAATACATCAATGACCCGGCTGCCTGTGGTAACAAATTCCACAAACTTACGACCCTCTGGCTGAAGGGTTTTCTATGCATTTCTGTTTTAAAAGGAGGCCCCTCAGAGTAGAGGCTGTGCCCTCTTGTTCTGGACTCCCCCACCATGGGGAACATCCTTTTCACATTCACTCTGTCTAGGCTTTTCAACATTTGAATGAGATCCCCCCTCATCCTTCTGAATACCAGCGAGTACAGACCCAGAGCCATCAAACGTTGCTCGTATGATAATCCTTTCATTCCTGGAATCATGCTTGTGAACCTCCTCTGAGCCCTCTCCAATGCCAGCACATCTTTTCTTAGATAAAGAGCCTAAAACTGTTCATGATACTCAAGGTGAGGTCTCACCAGTGTCTTATAAAGCCTCAGCATCACATCCTTGCTCTAGTATTCTAGAACCCTTGAAACGAATGTTGGCATTGCATTTCACGAAGAAATCTGCAAACGCTGGAAATGCAAGCAACACACATAAGAGTTGCCGGTGAACGCAGCAACGGAGGGTCTCGACCCGAAATGTCGACTGTACCTCTTCCTAGAGATGCTGCCTGGCCTGCTGCGTTCACCAGCAACTTTTATGTGTGTTGCCTAACTTTGCATTTGCCTACCTCGCCACCGACTCTACCTGGAAGTTAGCCTTTAGGTTGTTCTCCCAAGTTCCTTTGATCTCAGATTTTTCGATATTCTCCCTGTTTAAAAAATAGTCCGTCCATTGATTTCTACTCCAAAAGCGCAGGTTCATGCATTTTCCAGCACTGTATTTCATTTGCCATTATTTTGCCCATTAACCTAATCCAGGTCCTTTGCTGACTATCTCTTTCCTCAACACTACCTGCCCCTCAATTAGCCTTTGTATCATCTGCAAACTTGGCAACAAAGCCATTCATTCCTTCATCAAAGTCATTGGTATGGAGCATAAAAAGAAGCGATTCCGACTGCTGCGGGACACCACTAGTCATTGGCAGCCAACCAGAAAAGGATCCTTCAGTTTCCACTCACTGCTTCTTACCAACCAGCCAATGTTCTAACTAGGCCAGTAGTTTGCCTGTAATACCATGGACTCTTAACTTGGTGAGCAGCCTCATGTGTGGCACCTTGATAAAGGCTTTCTGAAAGTCCAAATATACAACATCCACTGCATCCTCTTAATCTATCCTACTCGTAATCTCCTCAAAGAATTCCATCAAGTTCGTCAGGTCTGGTTTCCCTTAAGGACACCACGCTGATTTTGTCCTCTGTCACCAAGTACTCCATAGCCTCATGCTTAAAAATAACTCCAACATATTCTCAACTACTGAGGTCAGGCTAAGTGGCCTATAATTTCTTTTCTACTGCCTCTCTCCTTTCTTAAAGAGCGGAGTGACATTCCTCACAACAGTATTTCTTTCACCAATCGACTTCCCCGCTCTTCACTTCACCACCACCCTAACTCACAGATTCACTTATCCACTATCTTGGACTTCTGCTCACCGCCCCCCCCCCCCGCCGACCTTTTTACACTGACGTCTGAGCTCTTTATTCTAGTCAGGCAGAGGTGTCTGGACCCGAAGCGTCGACTATTTACTCTTTTCCATAATTGCCGCCTGTCTCGCTGAGTTCCTCCAGTATTTTCTGTATTACTTTGATTTCCAGTATCTGCAGATTTTCTCTTGCTTATGATTCGACTCTTACACATGTCTGACATTTCCACGCACCCCCGGCATTCCCACCAATTATAAATACTATGCAGAGTTTACAGTAAGCAATTCATCTAATAGGCAGCGTCCCTTTGCAATTTGGACGGAAACTGGCGCATTCCAGGGAAACTCGGGCAGTCACAGCGGGAACGTGAAAATTTCAGACAGATAACATCCTAATCCAGGATTTATCCTAGGTTATTGTGAGGTAGCGCGGTAACTGCTATGTCCCCATGCCGCCGAATCTCTGTTTATATGACGTTCAGTGTTGGCGCTGTACGAGTTAGAATCATGGACTCTAAGATTTGCTAGGCTACAAGTTTGTCCAAGTTCACAACGGGATCTAAATGAATCAGGAAAGTGGGCCTGTTCGGACGAATGTGAAGTTTTGCAATTTGGTTAGTTAAACCAGCGCAGGATTTACACAGTAAAGGTTGCGTTTTTCAGAGTATAATAGAACAGGGTGTAAAGGTAAATACTTCTCCGAAAAGAGGCAACACAACTGCAGAGGGTGGCGGAGCTGGTGCTGCGCCCGCATTGAATGCCGGAGTTGTGAGGTCGGGTTAGAGAAGGACACGTCGTTGGTGAAAAGCTCATTGCAATATTGTATGCGGTTCTGGTTACCATTCTATTCAGTTCGAGACGACGCAGAAAAGATTCACGAGGATTTTACTCAGGCTGGGGGATTTCGAGAAGGGTCTCGAAAGGCTGCAACTTTTCTTCTCTGGACTGCAAGAGGCTGAGGGCGACTTTACAGAGGTATATCAAATCACTGTGGTGGGAGGTGAGAACATAGTATTTTTTACCTGAGTAAGCGAGGCACACACACACACACACACACACACACACACACACACGCACACACGCACGCACACACGCACACACACACACAGACACACACACACACACTCACACACACACACACACACACACACACACACACCACTGAGGATTGCAGTGAAACAGTTTATACTCGGCCCTCAGCGAAACAAACTCAAGGCCACATCCATCTGGCTTTGACTGGGTGCGGGTCATGGTTCAGTCCAGATGGAAAACACACAGAGAATTCTGCAATCTGATGTTTGAAAATAAATCCAAGTCCAAAGGCCACTCGGGTTTTTAAGGGTGAAACCACCAAAGGCTCATAGAGAAAATACAATGTTATCGAGAGCTTTGACAAATGCTGATTTATTTGGGGCGGCACAGAATGAAAGGTTTAACATGATAACATCCAGTTTGTTTCAGTATCATGGACAGATAAGGGGCTCCGTGCCGGCCAGCGCTACCTAATTTTACAATATTCCTACCTCGGTTCCCCATACATTCTGGTTATCATTTTCTTACAGAGTCTGCCACTTCCTTTCACAGTACCAGCGATTTACAGTTTGTTTTGCTGTTACAGCATCCAGGGAAAAGCCGGGAACGGACACAACTTTGCTGACTACGTTACTTTTGCCACACTTCTATAAGAGGCTCTCATTCCCTTGATATTGTCATTTCGATATACACTTGATGGCCATTTTATTTAGGCATCAACAGAGTGTCTGTTCCTTGTCACTGTCGCTGGACGTGTCTTGTTTTTCGCACCATTGTCTGTAAACGCTGGGGCCTGCTGTGCGTGAATATCCCAGGAGATCAGAATTTTCTAAAATATTGAAAGCACCCTATCTGACACCAACATCCATTACAAAGTCAAAGTCACTTAGATCGCATTTCTTCCCCACTCTGCTGTCATATCCAAATAGCAATCGAACCTGTTCACCATGTCTCGATACTTTTGTTGCTTAGATGCTTACAAAAAGCAGCAGGTTTAGAGGTGTACCTAATAAAGTAGCCACTGAGTGTAGATTCACAAAATCTCGTCTCCCTCCGCTTTAAAGTGAAACGAAGGAGTTTTATTTTCATGACTAAAACTGTTGAATACCAGAAGCGGCTTGAGCGTAACTCCTTAAGTGGCAGATGGAGTTCAACCCAGATAAGTGTGAGGTAATTCATTTTGGTAGGTCAAATTTGATGGCAGAATATAGCATTAATGGTAAGACTCTTGGCACTGTGGAGGATCAGAGGGATCTTGGGGTTCCAGTCCACAGAACACTCAAAGCTGCTGTGCAGGTTGACTCTGTGGTTAAGAAAGCATACGGTGCATTAGACTTCATCGATCGTGGGATTGAGTTTAAGAGCTGAGAGGTAATGTTGCAGCTATATAGGACACTGGTCAGACCCCACTTGGAGTACTGTGCTCAGTTCTGGTCGCCTCACTACAGGATGGATGTAGAAGCTGCAGAAAGGGTGCAGAGGAGATATACAAGGATGTTGCCTGGATTGGGGAGCATGCCTTACGAAAACAGGTGGCGTGAACTCGGCCTTTTCTCCCTGGAGCGACGGAGGATGAGAGGTGACCTGATAGAGGCGTACAAGATAATGAGAGGATTGATTGTGTGGATAGTCAGAGGCTTTTTTTTCCAGAGCTGAAGTGGCTAGCACGAGAGGGCATAGTTTTAAGGTGCTTGGAAGTAGGTACAGAGGAGATGTCAGGGTGTAAGTTTTTTGCGCAGAGAGTGGTGAGTGCGTGGAATGGGCAGCCGGGGCGACGGTGGAGGAGGCGGATACAATGGGGTCTTTTAAGAGACTCCTGGATGGATACATGGAGCTTAGAAAACTAGAGGGCTATGGGTAAGCCTAGGTAGTTCTAAGGTCAGGACATGTTCGACACAGCTTTGTGCTGTAGGGTTTCTATGTTTCTATGTTAACGTCAAGACTGCATTTGATTGACTGTAAGAAAGAGGCGCTCCGAGGAAACTGACGAAAGGTGATCATCAAAGCGAAAGTCATGCCTTACCGAGACTTCCCGGAGGAGCATCACCTTGTCGTGGTGCAGTGGTCTGCGAGTTCCTGTATTCAGGGGGCACTGCCGTATGGATTTAGCCATCTAGCACTTAACTCCCAGTCGTGTTACCTAATGAAGAGGTTCCAGACAGCGAGCGATCAAGCCAAGAGCAGGTGGATCGGCAGCGAGGGTGGAGGAAGGCTGCAGGAGTGAAGGGTTCCCAGTCATCTTGCAACACTTGCCAGCGGACCCCGAGGCCGATCTGTCAAGGGCAGTGTGGTGGTTGTCGGTGTATCAGACTCCTCACGTTAAACAAAGTCACGCAAAGCGTTCTTCAATAGGGAATCCACCCTAACATCAGAATGTGTGCATTCCGAATCAGTATCTCCAGCCAGGTGAGGAACCAGCAATGAGCCCTTTAGGAGAGTCATTCGCGACTCGATTCATCGTACTACTACTACTACTATTATGACCACTACTTTCTAATACTACTTCTATTACTACTGCTACTACTACGTCTACTAGTAATACTCTTACTTCTACTACTAATACTACTACTATTATTACTACTGCAACTACTACTGCTACCCTTACGACTATTATTACCACGAATACTACTACTACTAATACTTCTACTACTATTATTAATTATCCCATTATTATTACTACTACCAATTCCATTACTATTATTCATTTACTGCTATTACTACGTCCACTATTACTAATACTACTGAAACCGTTATTTCCTGGGCGTCTCCACAGACGCGGATCGTTAGCCCCTCGCTGACAGCCACTGGACTCAGCTATGAGAAAACCACTCAAGTCAGACTCTTTATGTCAAACCATAGAAACCATAGAAACTACAGCACAGAAACAGGCCTTTTGGCCCTTCTTGGCTGTGCCGAACCATTTTCTGCCTAGTCCCACTGACCTGCACACGGACCATATCCCTCCATACACCTCCCATCCATGTATCTGTCCAATTTATTCTTAAATGTTAAAAAAGAACCCGCATTTACCACCTCGTCTGGCAGCTCATTCCATACTCCCACCACTCTCTGTGTGAAGAAGCTCCCCCTAATGTTCCCTTTAAACTTTCCCCCCCTCACCCTTAACCCATGTCCTCTGTTTTTTTTCTCCCCTTGCCTCAGTGGAAAAAGCCTGCTTTCATTCACTCTATCTATACCCATCTTATTTTTATATACCTCTATCAAATCTCCCCTCATTCTTCTACGCTCCAGGGAATAAGGTCCTAACCTACTCAACCTTTCTCTGTAACTCAGTTTCTCAAGTCCCGGCAATATCCTTGTAAACCTTCTCTGCACTCTTTCAACCTTATTTATATCCTTCCTGTAATTTGGTGACCAAAACTGAACACAATACTCCAGATTCGGCCTCACCAATGCCTTATGCAACCTCATCATAACATTCCAGCTCTTATACTCAATACTTTGATTAATAAAGGCCAATGTACCAAAAGCTCTCTTTGCGACCCTATCTATTGTGACGCCACTTTTAAGGAATTTTGTACCTGTATTCCAAGATCCCTCTGTTCTACTGCATTCCTCAGTGCCTTACCATTAACCCTGTATGTTCTACGTTGGTTTGTCAGTCCAACGTGCAATATCTCACACTTGTCTGTATTAAACTCCATCTGCCATTTTTCAGCCCATTTTTCCAGCTGGTCCAAGTCCCTCTGCAGGCTCTGAAAACCTTCCTCACTGTCTACTACACCTCCAATCTTTGTATCATCAGCAAATTTGCTGATCCAATTTACCACATTATCATCCAGATCATTGATATAGATGACAAATAACAATGGACCCAGCACTGACCCCTGTGGCACACCACTAGTCACAGGCCTCCACTCGGAGAAGCAATTTTCTACTACCACTCTTTGGCTTCTTCCATTGAGCTAATGTCTAATTCAATTTACCACCTCTCCATGTATACCTAGCGACTGAATTTTCCTAACTAACCTCGCATGCGGGACCTTGTCAAAGGCCTTACTGAAGTCCATGTAGACAATATCCACTGCCTTCCCTTCATCCACTTTCCTGGTAACCTCCTCAAAAAACTCCAATAGATTGGTCAAACATGACCTACCAAGCACAAAGCCATGTTGACGCTCCCTAATAAGTCCCTGTCTATCCAAATGCTTGTAGATTCTGTCTCTTAGTACTCCCTCCAATAACTTGCCTACTACCGACTTTAAACTTACTGGCCTATAATTTCCCGGATTACTTTTCTATCCTTTTTTAAACAACGGAACAACATGAGCCACTCTCCAATCCTCCTGAGCTGCTCTCCAATCTCCAATGTCCAGTGTAGATATAACCAGGGTCTCACCAAACCCGGGGTTTGAGATGTCTCTCATCTTGTGGGTCCATGAGACCGTAAGACCATAAACCATTAGAGCAGAATTAGGCCATTCAGCCCATCAAGTGTGCTCTTCCATTCCATCATGACTGATCGCGGATCCCACTCAATCCCACACACCTGCCTTCTCGCTATATCCTTTGATGCCCCGACCGATCCGGAAGCGATCAACTTCTGCCGTAAATATACGCATGGACATGTCCTCCACCGCAGCCTGTGCCAGAGCATTCCACAGAGTTACTACTCTCTGGCTAAAGCAACCAAAAAAAGTCCTCCTTACCTCCGTTCTAAAGGGTGGACCCTCAATTTTGAGATTGTGCCCTCTAGTTCTGGATACCTCCGCCATAGGAAACATCCTCTTCACATCAATCCTATCAAGTCCTTTCAACATTCGGTAGGTTTCAGTGAGACTCCCCCCGCCCCGCCGGCATTTTTCTAAATTCCAGTGTGTACAGTCATAAAGCTGCCAAACTTTCCTCGCATGTTAACCCCTTCATTCCCGGAACCATCCTCGTGAACCTCCTCTGAACTCTCTTCCATGAAAACACATGCTTTCTGAGACATGGGGCCCAATCCTGTTGACAATACTCTAAGTGCGGCCTGACTAGTACCTTATAAAGGCTCAGCATTATCTCCTTGCTTTTATATTCTATTCCCCTTGAAATAAATGCCAACGTTGCATTCGCCTTCTTTACCACAGACTCAGCCTGTAAGTTAATCGGGGAGTCTTCAGCTAGTCCATTTTAGGGGTTGTTATTGCGGGGAAAGATTTGGTGCCACATTGCAACCAATGCGGTGACCACTAATGAAAAGAAAAATTGGAGAATCCTGCCTTTTATACGCTGAGAATTTATGAACCCAGAAACCCACTGACACCGGATATAAAGTGTATAAGAAAGAACAGCGTTTCCATTGGTCAGTCCCTTCGGGAAGCTTTGCATTCTTAACCAGCTAATGGAGAGCGTGTAGGGTGGAGACTGTGGTGGGAAGGACATTCCCGATACGTGTCCTGCCCTGCTGACCTCTGACCTTCCAGTTAATTGGGATAGGGTTTCATTTACGCTTCTGCCAGAGAGAGGCGCTGCTGCGGGTGATGTTCAAGGATCAGGCATGGATCTTGCGCACAGAGACCAAGGTGAGGAGGAGAGAGCAAGACCACAAAAACTGTGGTTAAGTATGGCATCCAAGGAGCAGGTGGAGAGCTTGGCCGAATATTTGAACTGTCCCTTCTGCAATGAGTTTTTCGACCAGCTCGTTATTCTGGACTGTGACCACAACTTCTGTCAAGCATGCATTCAATTGCACTGGGAGGGAGACGAAAGCAACCCCTGCCCCCAATGTGGGTTTGCCGTCATCGAGAGCGGTCTGCGAGCCAACCGTGCGCTCGGCCATCTGGTGGACACTACGCGCAATCTCATCCTTCCTCGGGCCAGGAAGGAGCACTCGCCGGGTCCGCTACTGTTCGGACGACCGAGAAAAGCGGAGCCCAAGCTGTACTCTAAGGAGCACCATGAGCAACTGAAACTCTTCTGCGAGACGAACAGGGAGCTGATCTGTGCGATGTGTCTGGACGGCAGGACAGGCGGCAACCACAGGCAACATGACTTCATGCGCCAAGAGGCGGTCGAAAAGTACAAGGTAAAGCGGGGCTGCTATTTTTTGTAGGTTCGGTAGCTATTGGGAGACTCAAGGTATAGCTTCAATTCCAGATATCAGCCTGTGATTCAATACGCTTTAAACCATAAGACCATAAAACTAAAGGCGTAAATAGGCCATTCGACCCATCGAATCTGCTCAGCCATTCAAGCTGATCAATTTATATCCCTCTCCACGCCATTGTCCTGCCTTCTCCCCGTATCCTATGACACCCTTACTAATTGAGAAGCTATCAACATTCGCTTTAAATATACTTTGACAAGGCTTCTACAGCCGTACATGGCAATGAAGTCCACAGATTCACCACCTTTGACTAAAAAAAATCCTCCTCATTTCTGTTGTAAGGAGACGTTCTTGTATTCGTAGGCTGTGCCCTCTAGTCCGCGACTCCTCCAGTATAGGATGCCTCCACTCCACGTTCACTCTATTTAGTCAAAGGTTCAATGGTTCCAGTATACAGTAAACAACAGGAAATCCTTACTCTTCGCAGACATCCAAGAAACTGAGAGAGAGAGAGAAAGAGAGAGAGAGAGAGAGAGAGAGAGAGAGAGAGAGAGAGAGAGAGAGAGAGAAGGGGGCGGGGGAGGGAGGGGGAAGGAGAAAACAAAGAATGAAGGACAGAAGAAAGTTAGAACCCGAAAGCCCCCCTCACTTGCACGTACAGGCAGGAGCAAAGCATCAAGCCTTCCCATTTCCCCTCTCACCTTGCATCAGCCCCGCCACCCACCATGAGGGCATCAGCAAGCCCCTAGGGCCATGATCTATACTGCATCAAAAACTACCATCCATCCCACCACTTCGACATTTCAGACAGGTTCTCTCTCACTAACATCTGTTACAGCGAGGGGGGAGGCTAGCAGCTCGCTGTTGGCATGTCACAATCTGCAGCGTCGCTTTCTTGAGTTCCGTCGACTCGAGAATCAGCAGACTCTCTCTCACCGTCGAGAAAGAGAGAGGTCGTTCGAGTCCAAAGGCCTTCAACAGCCACGCCCGCTGTCTCGATGTTTCGATCTGGGGGCGGGGGTGGGGGGGGGGTGGGGGCGGTAGGTGGTGTTGAGAGCACAGGTAAACTACAGAAGGACTTAGCCAGATTAGGAGAATGGGCAAGAAAGTGGCAAAGGAAATACAATGTTGGCAAATACATGGCCATGTACTTTGGTAACAGAAATAAATATACAGACTATTTTTTTAAACGGGGAGAAAATCCAAAAATCTGAGATGCAAAGGGACTTGGGAGTCCTTGTGCAGAACACTCTAAAGGTTAACTTACAGGTAGAGTCGGTGTTGAGGAAGGCAAATGCCATGTTAGCGGTCATTTCAGGAACACTGGAATACAAGAGCAAGGATGTGATGCTGAGATTCTATACGGCACTGGTTAGGCCTCACTTTGAGTATTGTGAACAGTTTTGTGTTCCTCATCTAAGAAAAGATGCGCTGGTTCAGAGGAGGTTCACAAGAATGAATCCGGGAAAGAAAGGGACATTCGAGGAACGTTTGATTGCTCTCGGTCTGTACTCGCTGGAAATCAGACGGATGAGAGGGAATCTCGTTGAAACCTTTCGAATGTTGAAAGGTCCAGATGTGGAAAGGATGTTTCCCATGGTGGGGGTATAAGAGGGCACAGCCTTAGACGGGTGTCCATTTAAAACAAAGATACGGAGTGGTTGCTTTAGCCAGAGGGTAGGGTATATATGAACTTTGTTACTATAGGCAGCTGTGGAAGGCAGGTCGTTGGGTGTATATAATACGGATCTGGGCCGTAACATCCAAATACCTGGACCTGCCTCTCGGCTTTTTTTGCACTACCTTACTTTCCATTTTTCTATTTTCTATTTATGATTTATAATTTAAATGTTTAATATTTATTAATTTGAACTATTTTTAATATTTTTAATATTTAATATTTGTAATCCAGGGAGTGGGAAGCGCAGAATCAAATATCGCTGTGATGATTGTACGTTCCGGTACCAATTGTTTGCCGACAGTAAAGTATAAAGTATAAGTATAAGTTTTGCCTTGTAAAGTAAAAGTATGTAAGGCAAAACTTGATAGTTTCCTGATTGCACAGGGCATCAGAGTTTACGGGGCGAAGGCCGTTGAGTCGGGCTGAGAAGGGGATTAAAGGATCAACCAGGATTGAATGGTATTGCAGATTTAATGGAACAAATGGCCTAATGCTGCTCCTATGCTTTATAATCACCCGCGACGCTTCAGTCGGCAACATCAGCAAGGAATGGATTCGTCCTTAGAGCCGCTCCTCGAAGGTGTCCTTCTTCCAGGCTGCTCCTGGAGATCGCGTAGCCTGCTCATCCACCTTGAGAAGGACAAGCAAAGACAAGGGAGCAGAAGGTGGTGGTGGAGGGAGTACATTCAGATTGGAGGGTTGTGACTAGTGGTGTCCCACAAGGATCTGTTCTGGGACCTCTACTTTTCGTGATTTTTATTAACGACCTGGATGTGGGGGTAGAAGGGTAGGTGGGCAAGTTTGCAGACGACACAAAGGTTGGTGGTGTTGTAGATAGTGTAGAGGATTGTCAAAGATTGCAGGGAGACATTGATAGGATGCAGAAGTGGGCTGAGAAGTGGCAGGTGGAGTTCAACCTGGAGAAGTGTGAGGTGATACACTTTGGAAGGACAAACTCCAAGGCAGAGTACAAAGTAAATGGCTGGATACTTGATAGTCTGGAGGAGCAGAGGGATCTAGGGGTACATGTCCACAGATCCCTGAAAGTTGCCTCACAGGTGGATAGGGTAGTTAAGAAAGCTTATGGGGTGTTAGCTTTCACAAGTCGAGGGATAGAGTTTAAGAGTCGCGATGTAATGATGAAGCTCTATATAACTCTGGTTAGGCCACACTTGGAGTACTGTGTCCAGTTCTGGTCGCCTCACTACAGGAAGGATGTGGAAGCATTGGAAAGGGTACAGAGGAGATTTACCAGAATGCTTCCTGGTTTAGAGAGTATGCATTGTGATCAGCGATTAAGGGAGCTAGGGCTTTACTTTTTGGAGAGGAGGATGAGAGGAGATATGATAGAGGTGTACAAGATAATAAGAGCAATAGATAGAGTGGATAGCCAGCGCCTCTTCCCCAGGGCACCACTGCTCAATACAAGAGGACATGGCTTTAAGGTAAGGGGTGGGAAGTTCAAAGGGGATATTAGAGGAAGATTTTTTACTCAGAGAGTGATTCGTGCGTGGAATGCACTGCCTGAGTCAGTGGTGGAGGCAGATACACTAGTGAAGTTTAAGAGACTACTAGACAGGTATATGGAGGAATTTAAGGTGGGGGCTAATACGGAAGGCAGGGTTTTAGGGTCGGCACAACATTGTGGGCCGAAGGGCCCGTACTATGTTCTAAGATTAAAACTGTTTAGCGGATGGACTCGAAGAAATCCTCAAAATCTCTGGCGCGATCTTTAACCCCTTAGTCCTTTCAATATTCATACATCAAAGTTGCTGGTGAACGCAGCAGGCCAAGCAGCATCTATAGGAAGAGGCGCAGTCGACGTTTCAGGCCGAGACCCTTCGTCAGGACTAACTGAAGGAAGAGTGAGTAAGGGATTTGAAAGCTGGAGGGGGAGGGGGAGATGCAAAATGATAGGAGAAGACAGGAGGGGGAGGGATGGAGCCGAGAGGTGGACAGGTGATAGGCAGAAGGGGATACGAGAGGATCATGGGACAGGAGGTCCGGGAAGAAAGACGGGGGGGGGGTGACCCAGAGGATGGGCAAGAGGTATATTCAGAGGGACAGAGGGAGAAAAAGGAGAGTGAGAGAAAGAATGTGTGCGTAAAAAAGAGTAACAGATGGGGTACGAGGGGGAGGTGGGGCCTAGCGGAAGTTAGAGAAGTCAATGTTCATGCCATCAGGTTGGAGGCTACCCATACGGAATATAAGGTGTTGTTCCTCCAACCTGAGTGTGGCTTCATCTTTACAGTAGAGGAGGCCGTGGATAGACATGTCAGAATGGGAATGGGATGTGGAATTAAAATGTGTGGCCACTGGGAGATCCTGCTTTCTCTGGCGGACAGAGCGTAGATGTTCAGCAAAGCGGTCTCCCAGTCTGCGTCGGGTCTCACCAATATATAAAAGGCCACATCGGGAGCACCGGACGCAGTATATCACCCCAGTCGACTCACAGGTGAAGTGATGCCTCACCTGGAAGGACTGTTTGGGGCCCTGAATGGTGGTAAGGGAGGAAGTGTAAGGGCATGTGGAGCACTTGTTCCGCTTACACGGATAAGTGCCAGGAGGGAGATCAGTGGGGAGGGATGGGGGGGACGAATGGACAAGGGAGTTGTGTAGGGAGCGATCCCTGCGGAATGCAGAGAGAGGGATCGCTCCCTACACAACTCCCTTGTCCATTCGTCCCCCCCATCCCTCCCCACTGATCCTCTCGTATCCCCTTTTGTCCAGCTCTCGGCTCCATCCCTCCCCCTCCTGTCTTCTCCTATCATTTTGCATCTCCCCCTCCCCCTCCAGCTTTCAAATCCCTTACTCACTCTTCCTTCAGTTAGTCCTGACGAAGGGTCTCGGCCTGAAACGTCGACTGCGCCTCTTCCTATAGATGCTGCTTGGCCTGCTGCGTTCACCAGCAACTTTGATGTATGTTGCTTGAATTTCCAGCATCTGCAGAATTCCTGTTGTTTCCTTTCAATATTCGATAGTTTTCAATGAGAAATCATCGAAGCTCCAGCGAATATATAACAACAGCCATCAAACGCTCCGCAAACGTCAGCTCTCTCATTCCCAGAATCATTCTCGCAAAGCCTATCTGGTCTCTCTGCAATACTAGTACAGGTGTGATGCGTAATCAAATTGTAGAGTTAAGATTGTGAATGTATGATGAGGTGGACGTTCATCTCTGAACACTGACGCATTAAGGAGTCATGCATCCCCTCTCCACAATTGCAAATTTTCAATCCTACATTTATTATGTGGTATACATTTACCTCTGGGCAATGCAGTGTTGGAATCCCATGCATTACCTTCACAAGTTAACATGGACAGTTAAAATGGAAAGGAGTTACAGACTATTCTCTTCTGAGCACTGTCGTATTGGCGACCCCTTCACTCAGTCTCCAGTTAATATGTACAAATACATTATAATAATATTATCGTGTAGAAATTCGTCCGAGTGCAAGGAACGTTTGGAGCCCAAGACCTTCCACTTCCATGCCTATTTATATGGTTAAAATTGCAATACATTACAAAGTAGGACACTGTTTTATTAATTTATGAATAAATTTATCGAGATAAACCATTCGGGTCCCGCTGCCCGGTAAACCCTGCTTTAACCGGAAACCAATCACGGGACAACTTACCAACCTGTATGTGCTTTTGGGCCGTGGGAGGAAACTGGAGCACCCGGAGGAAACACACGCAGTCACGAGGAAAATGTTGCCTTGCAGGCAACGGCGGGAATTGATTCCCGGTGGCCATGCCGCCACTAGCTTGATAGGTGACCGTGCATCCCCTTCCTAACACAAATTATACACTCATGTACCCTCATAGCACATGATCTGAGGGAAAATGTTCACTTGTGGGCAGTTAAAATTACAGACCCATCTTAAATCCAAATTGCGTTGATGTATGTTGCAAGATTGGGCATATATGTATAAAATTAAAACTCGTCATGATCATGCATAACCCGAACACCGTGATCATGAACATGTTCTTCAGACGAGCGCTCCTGTCTTGTATAATGCACAGCCTGGTCGTCAAACCAAACACATGTAAGATTAACATCTACTACAGGTCAAGTGGCTGGACATCTTCTATAATGCTCTATGGTAAATTGATTTTTTTTTCCCAATGAGGAGGGCAGTGGGTGAAATGGGGGTTGATTCTATGGTCCTCTGAAACAAGTTTATAAATTGACCCTTTATATAGAGGAGACGGACACAATAGCTCATTTCTTGGCAATGGCGTGTCAAAAGCCTGAAGACACAGACTCAATATTTTAGGAAGCTTCTTCCCCTCAGCCATCAGATTTCTCGACGGACAGTAAACCCACTATCTCACATTTTAATTCCCTTTTAGCACTCTCTAACTATCTATCTCTCTCTATTTAATTTTTTATTTATTTGTTTATCCATTCTTTAATCCTTCCATCCATCCATTGATTGATTGAGATACAGAGCAGAACAGGACGTTCCGGCCGTACTGTCCAGCTGGCCCCGATTTAATCCTAAGCTAATCATGGGACAATGTACAGTGACCAATTAATTTATCAACTACTACTTCGGATCCACGCACTCAGAGACAGAACGTACCAACCCTTTATAGACATTAGCGGGAAATGAACGTATATAGTATTGTAATTCCCTGCCCCCCCCCCGCCCCCGCCAATATATTGGACAGTACTGCTGATGCAAAGCAACACATTTCACAACATACTGTATGATAACGATTTAAAACCTGGTCCTGATTCTAGTTGAGAGATGGTCCAGCCCATGTTTAGCAGCCCCGACCGAAGCAGTTGGTCTGCCCTATATTTTTGCCTGTAATGTTTCTGAGAAACATTTTATTTTTTTCCCAGGATAAACTGAAGTCTACTTTGGATTTGTTGAGGCAGAAGATGACGGTCCTGGAAACCAAGCTGAAGAGGAAGGAGCGTTTTACCGAAATCAGGGTACGTTCTACGGCACACCCCTTACCACATTCCCTCCCCCATTCCCGATCCCTTTATGTTGGCTTGGTCCCAGACATTGTACTTTCTGCTTTGGCTTCTGCTAGGGGGAGGCTACCAGTCTGAGGTGTATCATCTCTCCCGAGTTCGCAAAAATGCACCAGTTCCTCCATAGAAAGGAGAAGGGTTTAATTCGGGAACTGAAGAAACACGAGGAAAACACTTCCGAGACGATGGAGAAGAACTCCGACAAGTTCCAGGAGACCCTGGAGTCTGCTCGTCAAAAGCTAACAAGGCTGCATTCGAAAGTGAACCAGAGGGAGATAGTCAACTTCCTGGAGGTAGGTGATTTAATGCAAGAAATGGAGTGTGCATGTTCAGTGACCTTCGGCCCGCACCAGCTTCAGTATAACACCATAGTAGAGAAAGCACAGTGGAGGCCATTCGTCCTTCTGTAACCAGGGCAGTTCGATACAAAAAACAGTGACACAACCCTGTCCTCTCTCTATAAGCATGGAAATTGTTAAATCACTTTATCCTTGCAAATGTATCAAGCTGAAATGACAAAGAAGCGTGTCTTGCAGGGTGGTCTCACCATTACAGCGATGCATTGACATACAGTATTGTAAAACAATGACAGTTCGCAGAAAGAATTGTTACATATACACAGAAACGGCAAACAGTAAGGTGCAAAGTCATAGACTGTGATGTCAGCATTCCACCTTATTATACTAGATGTCCCTTTTGGATTCTCATAACAGCGGGATAGAAAATGACGCTAATGATTTCAGGACTTTGTATTTTCTGCGAGATTGATCTGTGCATCAATGCTCCGATCTGCCCTGCCATTTTACTGTCTACTCTCCTCTTATATTTTCCCCCTCCCCAACGAATTGCAAACTCATACATCCGGATTGAACTCCATCTGCCTCTTTTGCTTGCATTTGCAGCTGTTCTACACAGTGCTGAATACATTGACAATGTTTTCACTATCCACAACTTTCTTTTGCCGTCTACCCACTAGTCATGACCACCTGCTCTTCCATCAAAATCATATATGTGGGCCGAATGACGTTTGTGCTTAAATGAGTATGTATGCCCAAAATTCCCAAGAGATCGACGCACTACCAGACATGGCAACATTTTACCGAGGCCTAGCGTCGCCCAAAGGTTCCACGACAACTCTTTTCGGAAAGGAGATGAGTATTTCTCTCCTGTGCCCCTGGCCAATGTGGATCCCATCACTACATGACTATCACTTAACCAGGATGACAAGCAGCTATGCGATCACAAGCTGCCTCTCAGGCTTCCGATGGTTCCGCTGTGACTGCAATTCAGCAGTGCCCCAGTGAGCGGGCACCTTCTCAGAGACGCGAAAAGGCCACCCATAGGTGCACGTTTGTGTCTCTTTTTCAACATATGAATCAGGAACACAACTTCACATCCAATTCTGTAAACTGGTAACTGTTCTTAGCTGTGGCAAGTAACTAAGTTCCAGCAGATTTTCAGCTGCAATATCCCGGAATACTCCGCTATATGTACAATAACGATCGTGCTCGTCACTTTACAGACCTGTATATCGGAATAGAAACATAGAAACATAGAAAATAGGTGCAGGAGTAGGCCATTCGGCCCTTCGAGCCTGCACCGCCATTCAGTATGAATGAATTCAGCTGATCATCCAACTCAGAACCTCGTACCTGCCTTCTCTCCATACCCTCTGATCCCTTTAGCCACAAGGGCCATATCTAACTCCCTCTTAAATATAGCCAATGAACTGGCCTCAACTGTTTCCTGTGGCAGAGAATTCCACAGATTCACCACTCTCTGTGTGAAGAAGTTTTTCCTCATCTCTGTCCTAAAAGGCTTCCACTTTATCCTCAAACTGTAACCCCTCGTTTTGGACTTCCCCAACATCGGGAACAATCTTCCTGCATCTAGCCTGTCCAATCCCTTTAGAATTTTATACGTTTCAATCAGATCCCCCCTCAATCTTCTAAATCCAGAGAGTATAGGCCTAGTCGATCCAGTCTTTCATCATATGGAAGTCCTGCTATCTAGGAATCAATCTGATGAACCGTCTTTGTACTCCCTCTATGGCAAGGATGTCTTTCCTCAGATTAGGGGACCAAAACTGCACACAATACTCCAGGTGTGGTCTCACCAAGGCCTTATACAACTGCAGTAGTGCCTCCCTGCTCCTGCACTCGAATCCTCTTGCTATGAATGTCAGCATACCATTCGTCTTTTTCACCGCCTGCTGTACCTGCATGCCCAGTTTCAATGACTGGTGTATAATGACACCCAGGTCTCGTTCCACCTCCCCTTTTCCTAATCAGCCACCATTCAGATAATAATCTGTTTTCCTGTTCTTGCCACCAAAGTGGATAACCTCACATTTATCCACATTAAATTGCATCTGCCATGAATTTGCCCACTCACCCAACCTATCCAAGTCACCCTGCATCCTCTTAGCATCCTCCTCGCAGCTAACACTGCCGCCCAGCTTCTTGTCATAAGCAAACTTGGAGATGCTGCATTTAATTCCCTCATCCAAGTCATTAATATATATTGTAAACAACTGGGGTCCCAGCACTGAGCCTTGCGGTACCCCACTAGTCACCGCCAATGACAGGGATGAGGTTGGTGGGGTGGGAGTTGGGGGGGGGGAGGGTTGGAGGCTGGACCTTAGCGACCAATGGAGTTATAACCCGCTTGCTTGGGTATGAATTGGATAGGAAATTGCGGAGCCCCGGTGTTTGCTGCTCCATTTTCCTATCCACTGCTCAAAAGGCAACGCAGTCAATACTGCTGCTGCACCGCTTCAGTGTTCTGGGTTTGATCCTAATCTCAGGCCAGTGTCGAGTTTGCGCGTTACTACAGCGACGTTGTAAATCTTTCCTCTGTGCTTCGATTCCATTCCAGACTGCTGAAGCCTTGCTTCTGGTTAATTCACTACTGTAAATTCCCTGTAGTGAAGATGGATGACGAGGAAATCGAAAGAGGGAAGAAATGACTCGCGTGTTTGACGTAAAGTGTCGGAACAAAATAAGCGGAGGAGTGGAACTAGCAGTCAAATTCTGAGAGCTAATGAGTGCCCATTCTATGTGTCATAAGGAAATGTGAGTGAAGGGTGTAAACTGTTTTACATGGAGGTCTGTGGTGAAAATAATTCCCATACCTTGAAGAGGCACGGCACAACTTTGGCCCAGCAGTTGCCCTGGACTCCAACCCATCTGTCCGTCTTCCCACCTCTCATTAAGCAATGCAAGGGAAGAACCTGAGAATATGATACCATCCCAGTATTAATCCAGGCCGGAAGGTCCTCCTTTCTCATTGTGATACTGAGTCGAACGCATTACTGACAATAATCTAAAACAAACTGTAAGGAGTGAAGTTAGTTGGAAATCTCAAACAACCCAGAGTTAATCGCACCGACAGAAATTTCGGAAAAGTTCATCCTTGTCGCCACAGTTATCGCCTTCAGACTCTCTGAAGGGTCGGAAGGAAGACATGTCCAACTTTCTCTGGGTGTTGCCCACGATAGCAGTCTCACTCTTAGCAGTTATAATTGTCCCCAAACGCAGCGTTTCTTCCTCCTTTAGGAAGGAGTTCCCGATCTCTGTGGGGATTTTACCAAGAATAATTTTGTACAGATTTTTGATTCTGCCCGGCTCTGTATAAGCAATGAATTTAACATATAATTATTGCATGATGATGGCACGTTTCTTTTTGACGCTTAGCCACAATCAGCTAGACTTCTCTTCTGTTCCACTTTTAGGAAGAAGCTTCCTAAAGAAAGAGGTAGGAGATGCTCTTCACGAAAACTCCATACACACCGACGTAATACCACCTTTGAATATCACTCTTGTAATGTCAACTGTTTCATGTTTGCATTATTAGTGAAGACAATTATCAGATAGTGACCGGTGAAAACCTTCCGCTGGGAATATTCAAGGGACCTTTGCAGTACACCGTCTGGAGGCAAGTGATAGAAGCCATTAGGTCCGGTAAGACGATATCCAGGACATTCATATCTACAAAGAAAATATTAAATACATTAAACTAAATGTGGAATGCTGTATAATGAAAAATAGTACCCAATGGTTAGATTATCTAATATACAAACGGTCCAGAAAAATCCTCGTTGTTCTGGAATCCGGCAATGCGCCTCTTTCACCCATTATAGTATCAATGGGTTCTCTCTAAGAGACGTGTAAATAGGCACATGAATGTGAGGAAAGTGGAAGGATGTACAGATTTTGCAGACAGAAGAGATTAGTTCAGTTGGACATTTGATTACTAATTTAATGGGCTCGGCACAACATTATTGATCGAAAAGCGTTTCCATGTACTGTATTTTCTATGTTTTGTCACCGAAACTAAAAGTTGGTGGAAATTCTATAAGGGATATTCCAGCGACCTTATATCTGTATTCAGAGGGCGAGTAGGAATCAATGTTACAATTGCTGTTCTCGTCCTCTCCAGGTTACATTAGTTTGAATAGTTAGTTGTTCTTCCTTATAATGGAAACATTTTGAAAGCTAGTATTACTGTTGCTTAGTGAACCGTTATTCCTCCAAAATCATGTAGCCAAAACGATTACTGACAAGATATAAACACTGTATATGTAAGAAACACAATGTACTTGTGCTGCTTTGTAACGCTGGTGTTCATTACGCATTGCCAATTCTGAACAAAAACAGCCACCCGTGCTTCATTCTGTGAAGAGAGACTGATCTCTGAACCAGCTGCCTTTAACGTGCTTGGTTTGTCCTGAATTTGGTTCGGATGTCCCCAAAGAGGAGGGAAGATTATTAGCTGTCCTGTTCCTGTACTCAATCCATGTTTGTGTAGTAACCGCTTGACATTTTTCAATTAAGAGATGGACTCTTAGGTGGTAGTTTAATAAAATAATCACTTCTTTCTTTCTTCCTTTCTTTCATTCATTCTTTCTTTCTTTCCACCTTTTCGTAGCTCCATCCAGTCTGACCCTGAACCCAGATACAGCGCACAGCTG
This sequence comes from Mobula hypostoma, assembly GCF_963921235.1. Classification (NCBI taxonomy): domain Eukaryota; kingdom Metazoa; phylum Chordata; class Chondrichthyes; order Myliobatiformes; family Myliobatidae; genus Mobula; species Mobula hypostoma. Next base: position 8,079,062 of record NC_086101.1, on the reverse strand, counting down.
GCTCATCCTGTCCGATGACTTGATCAGCGGTAGATACGGTGATAAGGCTCGGCTGCTTCCCGAAACCCCAGAGAAGTTCTACCGGTGCGTGTGCGTCCTTGCGTCCGAGGGCTTCACCTCAGGGAAGCACTACTGGGAGGTTGAGGTAGGTGACAGTTCCGAATGGGATCTCGGAGTGGTGGCCGAGTCCGTCAACAGGAAGGGAGAAATCACGGCTATGCCAGAGGCCGGGTACTGGATCATATGTCTGCGAGGGAGCGAATACAAGGCGGGCACCCTTCCCCACACACGCTTGACTGTCAGCGTGATGCCCAGGAGGATGGGCGTATACCTCGACTACGAAGAGGGCCAGGTGTCCTTTTACATTGCCGACAACATGACCCACCTCCACACGTTCATCGACATGTTCACCGAGAAACTCTACCCTTTCTTCAGCCCCTGCCTGAACGGAGGTGGGAAAGCAATGGAGCCCCCCGCAGGGCCTGTTCTGCTGAAGGTCGGTAACGTGGACACTTTGGCAAGAGTGGGAAATTCTGGTCACAAGGTGGAAATGGTTGGGCTGGGGTTGCCTTCTTTGAAACAAGGCGAGATTTATCAGAATTAGAATTAGAACCATGTTTCAATCATATATCAATGATACTGGCAGTGATATGCCAATATCACTAGGATATGTCGTGAAGTGTGTTGATTTGCAGCACCAGTACATTGCAGTGCAATAAACAAAAGACTTGAAATCGTAATAAGAAATATATTTAGAAATTCAATTACATAAGTAGTGCAAAAAAAGCAAAGAAATTATTGGGGTAATATACATGGGTTCATTATCCATCTAGAAATCTGATAGTGGAGGGGAGGAATCTGTTCCTGCTCATTGACTCTGTGGCTTCAGGCTCTTGTACTTCCTCTCCGAAGGTAGCAGTGATAAGGGGCTATGTTCTGGGTGATTGGTGTTCTTAATGATTGATGCTGCCTTTTGAAGTATCGCCTTCTGAAGATGTCCTTGATGCTGGAGAGGCTACTGCTAATAATGGATCTCCCTGATGCTAATGATAAAGCTCGCTGAGTTCGCGACTTTTCTCAAGCTTTGACCATAAGAATATAGGAGCAGAATTAGACCATTGGGCCAATCGAGTCTGCTCCGCCATTTCATCATAGAACATAGAATAGTACAGCGCAGTACAGGCCCTTCGGCCCACAATGTTGTGCCGACCATTAAACCCTGCCTCCCATATAACCCACCAACTTAAATTCCTCCATATACCTGTCTAGTAGTCTCTTAAACTTCACTAGTGTATCTGCCTCCACCACTGACTCAGGCAGTGCATTCCACGCACCAACCACTCTCTGAGTAAAAAATCTTCCTCATGTTGATGCATTTCCCTCTGAATCAATCCCCTGTATCCTACCCGGGCGCCCAATCACCGGCGGGAACAGAGCACACCGAATTAAATAGAAGTACAAAGGGACAGACGGGGCAACCAGTGCCGGGGTGGCCACTGTAGGGAGTAGGTCAGCGGTGAGTGTAGGAGCGTCAGGCTTTGACTCAAGAGGCTTCGAGAGGCTGAAAAACAGGTAAGAAGTGTAAGTGTTTCCTTTCGTTATTGCTGATTTGATCTTGGTTGCTCATTGCACAGCGCAGGCAGGATGACAGATATGGCTGTGGAACGTCCCTCCTGTAGGATGTGGGAATTCATGGAACCTGCTACCCTCCCTGATGACTACACCTGCGGGACGTGCAGCCAACGAAGAAGGAAGAGAAAGTGAGGCTGGTCTGGAATGGGTTACACTGGCAAGAGAAAACATCAATACTCAATACAACAATCAAAACATCAAAACGGCAAAGTCGGGCATAGATTTAAGGCGTTTGGAGGAAAGTATGTGGAGAGCGAATTCAGAGGCAGGTTGATTTTTAACACATGGATTGATGGGTGCGTGGAACGCGTTGCAGGGGTCGGCGGTAGAGGCTGCTAGACGAGACATCATTAAAAGCCTCTTAGAAAAGGACATGGCTGAGCGGAAAAAGGGGGGCTATATGGAAACGAACTTAGTGTAGGTTAAATGCTCAACACCACATTGTGAGCCGGCTGGCTTCTAATAGACTGTACTGGCACATATTATAAGTTCTAAAATTCGTAAGCACCTCAGGTGTTGTGGAGAGAAAGAGTGGCATTGGTTGACGAGACTGCGGGACAGGCTGATCGGTTATTGTTTACGTCGTCTCAGACTAGTGTGTCCGTCAGAATCACCTGCGTGCCACAGTTTAATGCTTTCTACATCGATGGTTTAAGCCGCGGAATTAACTCCTGCTCTCACATCAGGAAATAATCTGTTCGACGGACATGCTGCTGACAGGAACATAAACACACGTTAATGTTAAGTTGTCATTTTCAGAACGAAATAAAATCCTAACTCCTTCCAGTGTGTTTGAATTTGATGATATCCTCAATAAACTCAAGGTTGTGAAATTACTTGTCACTCTTGTCTTACTTTGTGCCCTCCAGTGAGTAACCTTTCGATTTTTGCAAATGCATGGTGTAACAGACACTGTTGTTTCACGTTGAAACGTGTCCAGAGTTTAGAAACATTATTGAAAGGCCGAAATTGTTGCACTGCGTCCGACGAATTAGACAGCTGTCCGTCATATAATCCGATTCACTGGTGAAATAAAATGCTACCTAAAGAATCCTGTGATATTAATATGGCTTGCGAGTGATAACTTTCAGCAAGATGGTACAGCTCATCTATCTTTGTTATTTGGCCTGAGAACGAATATTGCCGCTGGCTCAGAGAGCCGGTAACCCCGGTTCTTCCCTGACGTCGAATGCTGTCTGTGCGGACTTTGCACGTTCTGTCCGTCACCGGTGGGTTTCTCCTGGCGGGAATTCAATTGGACCATTGTAGGAGTAATGTAAAGATAATGATAGACTGGAGCTCTACGGGTCTTACAGTTAACCGATCACAAACTGACATAGGTCAGGGGATTCACTAAAGATATCTTAATTAATTTAAAGTTGGCACTTTTAAAAAAATTTCCAGACAAATATCAAGGTAGCAACAACTATATAGTTATGAATTCCATTGTCCCCTTTCAAAGTTCAAAGTAAATTTATTAACGAACTATATATATGTTACCACATACACCCTTTGTGGTTCTAAGCAATTGACAAATAAGCGTGCCTGTATCTCAGCCCGTACCCGCTTGAGCTGAAAAAATATAAATAACAATAATAATTTTGAGGGTATATTTTCATCAACGAAAACAGGATTCAGCACTCCACGCGAACATATAAAATTCTGACAAGAAGTAAACACCACTAGACTTAACTGAGAATACAGCCCAGACAAGTGAAGCAATTACCAGTATTGAAGTAAAGTGGATGGGACATCAGGAAGCATCCCGCTCACCCTGTTCATGGACTGTTTGTTCCAATCCCGTCAGGTTGCAGACTATGTAGCATCCACGCCAGGAACACGAGGCTCAAAAACAGTTACTTTTCCCTAGCAGTAAGGCTGATCAATACCTTCACCCACTCACCCACCCCTCCACAACCCCCAACCACCACGTATTTATCATTGCTTGTCAGGTTCACCTTATATGCCTTGTATCAGTCTATGGACAAATAATCATTCTATGGATGAATGAAAGAATGAATACATACATACATACATACTTACATACATACATAGATAAATAAATAATACTGAAATAGGATGATACAGAGAGTCCTTTAAAGTGAGTGTGGATGTCAAAACTCTGTTCAGAGTTGTGGTGAGTGAAGTTATCCACAGTAGTTCAGACGACGAATGGTTGAGGGGTAATAACTGTTCCTGAACCTGGTGGAGTGGGTCCCAAGGGCTACTGATGGTGGTCGCGATAAGGGAGCATAATAATAATAATAATAATAACAACAACAACAACAACAACAATAACATTATCCCTATGGTAATATCTACAACTGGTACATTCCCGAATAGACAATAGCATCAAACAATTAGAGCTGCACGGCAATACAACGAAACTGAAAGCTACAATACTAAACACCAGCAGAATAGTCCGAAAGTTCCTAGCAAGTGAGTAATGAGTGGGATTGGCTATACCCGCACCTTAGGTTTTACCAGCTTGGGCTGAGAAAAAGTGTTTTAATTTTTCTAACTAATAATAGTAATGGGCGATCCATCATTACAGATAGGACAATCCATAATACTCGGCTGGAGATAATATTACATGATAAACAGGCAAGAACATCTTACTTAATAGATATAGCTATTCCAAACACACATACCATACAGAAATCAATAAGTGAAAAACATCAGAATTATGCTGAACTAAAAGAGGAAATTGAAAGATTATGGAACATGAACAGGGTATACATTGTCCCAATAGTAACATGTATGGGTGTATGGGGTGTCAGGGAGGGGTAGCACCTCTAGTGGGGGAACATGTCGCGTCCTTTTCAGGGCGGTTAGTCCACCTTTGGTCCCCACCTGGCACTCAGCTCTCACCTGTGGCTCTCCGTAGCTGTTTGCATGTGACAGCGGCCACACCCCGGGCAACGGCTTCGACAAGCCGGCTAAACCAGGTGAGGGTAGCCGACGGCTCTCAAACCCTCGGTGAGATAGGGAGTTGTCTATCCCAGCATGTGAAGACAGACTCCGGCGGATTGAGCGGACGAGACCAATGGAAGGTCCAACGGTCAAGAAGGTGGTTTCTGCAAGCGTCGTGGAACGTGCAGAGCAGGACAAGACACTGAAGACGTCCTGGTCATCCACTGCGCCTAGTCCCATCTCCAGCCGTCTAAACTCTGTCTTGCCACTGGATCCAGATGGGAATTGGGAAGAGAGAGTGAGGCTGACGCTGCGCACCTCTCCCTCACTTAAATCCAAATCACGCGCCAGTCTCGACACCATCATAATGGTGTCAAGGTCTTCATCGACGTCAACGATGGACGAGCAGCCAACCAACCAACCAGTAACAGCTACAACTGATATCACCCGATGATATCACACAATAGCATTAACTCTTTAGGCCTACGCAGCAATATTTATGTAAATCTGCAGAAAGCCACTATGCTAACCACAACTAGAATAGTGTGAAAGTTCCTAGCAATTAATAAACGAGCATGCTTGCCTATGCCCATACCTCAGGTTTTAACAGCCTGAGCTGAGAAAAAAGTAAAGTACACAATATTATAATAAGCAATACATACCGAGAACATCAGATGAAGAGATCTTGAGCCCATAAATTGTGAGAACAATTCAGTGATTGGGGAGAGTGAAGTTGAGTGAACTTTTCCCCGCTCGTTCAAGAACTTGATTGTTGAGAGGTAATAACTCTTCCTGAAACTGGAGTCCTGAGTCCTGAGACTTTTATATCTTCTTAAAGGCAGCAACTAGAAGAAAGTATGGTCTGGATGGTGAAGGTCCCGAAGGTTGGATGCTCCTTTCCTGCGGTAATGCTGAGTGTAAATGCTCTCATTGATGCGCAGGGCTTTGCCCCTGATGGACTGGGTCATATTCACACTTTTTACGTAGGCTTCTGTGCTTCCGTACAGGGTCGTGATGCAACCTGTCAGTATTCATTCCTCTAAAGAAGTTTTCCAAAGTTTTAGATGTGACGCCGAATGTCCACAAACTTCTAAGGAAGCAGAGAAGCTGCTGTGCTTATTTCGTAATGACATTTACGTGCTTGACCCAGAACTGGCCCTTTGAAATAATAGCACTAGCGACTTTATCGTTGCTGACCGTCTCCACTTCTCGATCGAGGTTTTCGTCACCGCAGTGAAAGCTGGCTAATGGACCTCCGGTTTCCTTCTCCTGAAGTCAGTAATCAGCTCCTTGCTGACATTGAGTGAGAGGTTGTTATGGCGTCACTATTCACTCAGCCAACCTCTCCAAATAATAACACAGAAATAGAGGATCTCCCGTTGGCCAAACGATTCTTCTCCCCTACTCCCTCCTCCCCCCACCCCCGTCATGGGGACTTCCTTGAGATAGTCAGTCACCAGAGTTATCTCTGCTTCGCATCGAAGACCCTCATTCCTATCCTCTTGGATGATCATTTTAAACTGTGGTATTTCGATCCCGTTGGCTCTGGTCTATGAGGCTAACGTGAGGCTATTAGGCCGAGGCTTCTCATTGGCTCTGGTCCAAGGGAGGTTTATTTTATTGCTCTTCCGCAAGTAATAGTAGCCAACCATTGATCACAGGAAATCATGGGTTTGCGCCTCTGGTGGACTGTGTCCTCTCCAGGGTGCAAGCCTGGGAGGGAAGATTTGAAGACCCGGCTATTGCCCATGCAGCGGGTTCCCCCTCGTTCCCCCTCTCCACGTCACTGATTTAGACCGAGGGAAGGGCAAGCGCCGATACAGCTTGGCACCAGTGGCAAGAGTGAAGTTGTAAACATCAAACTGCCTTAGGGAGCCCAGCTCCGGATTTCTTCCTTGGGTTGTACTCCCGAAGCCTTTCCCATGGGTGGGTATGGCCGCAAGGCAGCGGAGGTTTAAAATCAGAGTTTTCCTTCCCGCAAGTAACAATTTGTAATTACTCGTGGTCACTATTGAATTACAAGCGCTCTCATTGGCTGTCTCCACATTGCCCTGAATTCACTGCAATGTGAAAGTTGCTCCAATTCAGACAGCTCCTGGTCCTGACAAAAGGGTTTGATGTCACCTCGTTTCCTATCTCAACGGATGTTGTCTGCTAATATCGTCATTGCTTTTATGAAATGAAGCCGTATATTCGCAGGACGGATTTAAGGACCACCAGGTTTCCAGAGTGAAACGTTTGAATTCAGGCCTGGGGAGCTTAGATACGTCTACCGTATTGTTTCAATCATTACATTTTCACAATGTATTTATTTTCTATTGAAGGCGTTAAAATTAGGGGTTCCGCAGGTTTGTCGTATCAGTTGCTATTTCTCTAGGACACCATCAAGGAGCGATGCTTCAAAATGGCGGCGCCCATCATTAAGAATCCCCAAAACTCATGACATGCCCTTTTCGCATTGCTACCATCAGGGAGGAGGTACAGGGGCCTGAAGGCATACACTCAGCTATCCAAGAAAAGCCTCTTCCCCTCTTCCCTCGGTTCCTGAATGGAAATTGATCTAGGGCTTTACTCTTTGGAGAGAAGGAGGATTAGAGGAGACATGATAGAGGTGTACAAGATAATAAGAGGATAGATAGAGCGGATAGCCAGCGCCTCTTCCCCAGAGCACCACTGCTCAATACAAGAGGACATGGCTTTAAGGTAAGGGGTGGGAAGTTCAAGGGGGATATTAGAGGAAGTTTTTTTACTCAGAGAGTGGTTGGTGCGTGGAATGCACTGCCTGAGTCAGTGGTGGAGGCAGATAGAATAGTGAAGTTTAAGAGACTACTAGACAGGTATATGGAGGAATTTAAGGTAGGGGGTTATATGGGAGGCAGGGTTTGAGGGTCGGCACAACATTGTGGGCCGAAGGGCCTGTAATGTGCTGTATTATTCTATAAGTTCTATCTATTCCATGAACTTCACTACGTTTTAATTTCTACTTTTGCACTACTTATTTAATTTAACTATTCTAATATATATATAGCTTTCACAGTTTTCTTTCTCTATTATTATGGATTGCTTTGTACTGCTGCCGCAAAGTCAAAAAATTTCACGATATATGCCGGTGCTGTAAAACCTGATACGATTTCTGATTCATATTCTTTTCCCACCGTTATATTTACACCATTTTTATTTCAGACTCACTGGAATTTATTTGAGCATTGAATGGGAACAATTTGACGCTATCTTGCTCGAAAACATCTACTACACAGCCCCCGGGACTGTAGGTCAAATATGATGGCAGAATATAGCATTAGTGGCAGTGTGGAGGATCAGAGGGATCTTGGGGTCCGAGTCCATAGGACACTCAAAGCTGCTACGCAGATTGACTCTGTGGTTAAGAAGGCATACGGTGCATTGGCCTTCATCAATCGTGGGATTGAGTTTAAGAGCCAAGAGGTAATGTTACAACTATATAGGACCCTGATCAGACCCCACTTGGAGTACTGTACTCAATTCTGGTCGCTTCACTACAGGAAGGACATGGAAACCATAAAAAGGGTGTAGAGGAGATTTACGAGGATGTTGCCTGGATTGGGGAGCATACCTTATGAGAATAGGTTGAGTGAACTCGGCCTTTTCTCCTCGGAGCGGCGGAGGATGAGTGGTGACCTGATAGAGGTGTACAAGATAATGAGAGGCACTGATCTGTGGATAATCAGAGGCTATTTCCCAGGGCTGAAATGGTTAGCACGAGAGGCCATAGTTTTGAGGCGCTTGGAATTAGGTACAGAGGTGTAAGGGGTAAGTTTTTTACGCAGGAAGTGTGTGCAATGGGCTGCCGGCGGCGGTGGTAGAGGTGGAAAAGATAGGGTCTTTTAAGAGTCTCCTGGATGGCTGCATGGACCTTCGAAAAATAGGGGGCTATGGGTTCAGCCTGGGCAGTTCTAAGGTAGGGACATGTCTGGCACAGCTTTGTGGGCCGAAGGGTCAGTATTGTGCTGTAAGTTTTCTATGTTTTCTATGTTTCTAATACAGAACTACAACAATTGTTCATCCCAGTTTGGCAAAAGAATAAATCAAGGAAGGTAGTGCACCCGTGGCTGACAAGAGAAATTAGGGATAGTATCAATTCCAAAGAAGTAGCATACAAATTAGCCAGAGAAAGTGGCTCACCTGAGGACTGGGAGAAATTCAGAGTTCAGCAGAGGAGGACAAAGGGCTTAATTAGGAAGGGGAAAAAAGATTATGAGAGAAAACTGGCAGAGAACATAAAAACGGACTGTAAAAGCTTTTATAGATATGTAAAAAGGAAAAGACTGATAAAGACAAATGTAGGTCCCCTGCAAACAGAAACAGGTGAATTGATTATGGGGAGCAAGGACATGGCAGACCAATTGAATAATTACTTTGGTTCTGTCTTCACTAAGGAGGACATAAATAATCTTCCAGAAATAGTAAGGGACAGAGGGTCCAGTGAGATGGAGGAACTGAGCGAAATACATGTTAGTAGGGAAGTGGTGTTAGGTAAATTGAAGGGATTGAAGGCAGATAAATCCCCAGGGCCAGATGGTCTGCATCCCAGAGTGCTTAAGGAAGTAGCCCAAGAAATAGTGGATGCATTAGTGATAATTTTTCAAAACTCGTTAGATTCTGGACTAGTTCCTGAGGATTGGAGGGTGGCTAATGTAACCCCACTTTTTAAAAAAGGAGGGAGAGAGAAACCGGGGAATTATAGGCCGGTTAGCCTAACGTCGGTGGTGGGGAAACTGCTGGAGTCAGTTATCAAGGATGTGATAACAGCACATTTGGAAAGCGGTGAAATGATCGGACAAAGTCAGCATGGATTTGTGAAAGGAAAATCATGTCTGACGAATCTCATAGAATTTTTTGAGGATGTAACTAGTAGAGTGGATAGGGGAGAACCAGTGGATGTGGTATATTTGGATTTTCAAAAGGCTTTTGACAAGGTCCCACACAGGAGATTAGTGTGCAAACTTAAAGCACACGGTATTGGGGGTAAGGTATTGGTGTGGGTGGAGAATTGGTTAGCAGACAGGAAGCAAAGAGTGGGAATAAACGGGACCTTTTCAGAATGGCAGGCGGTGACTAGTGGGGTACCGCAAGGCTCAGTGCTGGGACCCCAGTTGTTTACAATATATATTAATGACTTGGATGAGGGAATTAAATGCAGCATCTCCAAGTTTGAGGATGACACGAAGCTGGGTGGCAGTGTTAGCAGTGAGGAGGATGCTAAGAGGATGCAGGGTGACTTGGATAGGTTGGGTGAGTGGGCAAACTCATGGCAGATGCAATTTAATGTGGATAAATGTGAAGTTATCCACTTTGGTGGCAAAAATAGGAAAACAGATTATTATATGAATGGTGGCCGATTAGGAAAAGGGGAGGTGCAACGAGACCTGGGTGTCATTATACACCAGTCATTGAAAGTGGGCATGCAGGTACAGCAGGCGGTGAAAAAGGCGAACGGTATGCTGGCATTTATAGCGAGAGGATTCGAGTACAGGAGCAGGGAGGTACTACTGCAGTTGTACAAGGCCTTGGTGAGACCACACCTGGAGTATTGTGTGCAGTTTTGGTCCCCTAATCTGAGGAAAGACATCTTTGCCATAGAGGGAGTACAAAGAAGGTTCACCAGATTGATTCCTGGGATGGCAGGTCTTTCATATGAAGAAAGACTGGATGAACTGGGCTTGTACTCGTTGGAATTTAGAAGATTGAGGGGGGATCTGATTGAAACGTATAAGATCCTAAAGGGATTGGACAGGCTAGATGCGGGAAGATTGTTCCCGATGTTGGGGAGGTCTAGAACGAGGGGTCACAGTTTGAGGATAGAGGGGAAGCCTTTTAGGACCGATGTTAGGAAAAACTTCTTCACACAGAGAGTGGTGAATCTGTGGAATTCTCTGCCACAGCAAACTGTTGAGGCCAGTTCATTAGCTATGTTTAAAAGGAAGTTAGATATGGCCCTTGTGGCTACAGGGGTCAGGGGGTATGGAGGGAAGGCTGGGTTCTGAGTTGGATGATCAGCCATGATCATAATAAATGGCGGTGCAGGCTCGAAGGGCCGAATGGCCTACTCCTGCACCTATTTTCTATGTTTCTATGTTTCTATGTAACATTTAGAAGGATGTTGCCAGGTCTGGAGGATCTGAGTTATAAGAAAAGTTTGAATAGGCTAGGAATTATTCCTTAAAACGTGAAAAGTCGAGAGGAATTTTGCCAGAGGTATGCATAAATATAAGGGGTATGGATAGGGTAATGTACGCAGCCGTTTTCCATTGAGGTTGGGCTGTACTCTGACCAGAGGTTATGGTTTAAGGCGAAAGGTGAACATGAGGGGAGACTTCTTCACTCGGAAAGTCCTGGGAGTGTGGAACGAGCTGCCCGCATATGTGGTGCATGAGAGCTCGATATCAATGATTAGGCGAAGCTTGGATAGGTACATGGACGGTAGCGTTATGGAGAGCTATGTCCCCGATGCAGCTCGATGTGAGTAGGCTGTTTACTGGTTTTAGCACAGACTAGAGGGGCCGAAGGGCCTGTTTCTGTCCTGTTCTTTTCTATGACTCTATGAGTCTGTGACTCTCTCACAGAGGCGTATGCTAATATACTTGGGAATGTTGATATAAAGAATGAGGAGGTGTATGGTGGTTAAACCCAGGACATAATTAATTCCAACGCGGATTATTGAAAGGAACAAGACACGGGACTGCAGTTGCGTTGTCATAAATCTCCGTGTCCTCCTTATCGACGAACGAGATTCCAAAACACTGCAGAGTAGCCGAAGTTGTCCCTCTGTTTAGGAAGCTCAATAGAAGACACTTTCGACAGGTGAGCCTGACGTCAGTGATTGGGAAATTTTTGGAAAAAGGTTCTTTGGGATAGAAACTACTTGCATTGAGTAAACCACGGGCTTGTTTGAGCTAGTCAGTAAAACTTTCTCTGGAGGACGTTATGCCTTACAAATTTGATCGTGGTTTCTGAGTACGTTACGAAAATGATCGATCAGTGTAGATGGATTATGTATTTACACGGACTTCAGTTAAAACCTTACTATTATCCGGGGCGAAACCGGAGCCGATTCCTAACTAGTTCACATCAATAATCGGAAGAATGAATAAAGATTTCCGGTGATGCTGCGGGGATGGGACTTGGCGTTTGCGCTGCAAAAGTTTAGCGGAGTAGTAAACGGGACAAACTCCCACCAGCCCGAGGATGCAAGGGAAATCGCAGGGAGCGGAGATCTTTACAGTAAATTCGAGGCCCTGGCGCCAGGTGCTCCCAACTAACGAACGATATTAAGTCATTGTAACACCCACGAAATGCTGAAAGAACCCAGCAGACCAGGCAGCGTCTATGGAGAAGATAACACCGTTGATGTTTCAGGCCAAAACCCTTCCTCAGGACCCATTGTGTTCATCTTTCACCATAAACTCTGCCGCTAATGCCAAACGCCATTCTGGTAGTCCACGAACCACGTCCCGCTTCTGTCTCCCACCCAAGATTCCCAAAGAGGACTGATTTGGTTCATAAAATTCTCTTTTCTCTACTCGACTTAACATAGCGTTGGATCGACAGCTGACTTTCAATGTCTTTTATTCCACAATGCGACTGTATGAATATATTTCCAATCTCATTTAAGTTATTATAATACAGAATTTAGAAAGTGAATTCGACCCATTCAACGCCAACGTGTGATAAAATGTCTCTTCCGCATAAAGCCCGAGACTCGTTAGTGACGCCGGTCACGGCAACTAACCTTTTTACATACGGGAAGCGGAGCCGGGGCAGATTGGCAGTCAGTTTTCATCCACAAGGCCGAACAAGGGATGAAGTTTCCCCGTGAATTTACTCGCAGTGAAGGTGCAGAGATGCTTCTGGGCTTCGGCGTTTAAAATAAAACTGTCCAGGACTCGTAACTGAAAGAAACTCCCACCGTCCCGAGAATGAGGTTGGTAGAAAGTGGAGTGAAATTGAAATTCACCACATAAAGCTTGTCATCCTTTTTTGTCGGATGTCCAATAAAACACCTGTCGCCGTCTCCACAGACTCTGAGGCGACTCCCGGTCTGCAGCCCCGATTCCCAGGTACCTCCACCACCCAGTAATATCTCCCCGATATGAGGCGGTATACCCTGAGGGGGTGTTCTGTGGTATCCCTCTACAATCCAGGCAGGCTATTCCCTGCTCTCTCTGTCATCGTTGTGAGATGCAGGGGCGTCAGAATTGGTGTCCACACTGCACTATAACAGTATCGGTGATAATTGTCGGACAAATGTGACGAATTAACAGATCGCAACACACAGAAAGTTGGTGGTGAACGCAGCAGGCCAGGCAGCATCTATAGGAAGAGGTACAGTCGACGTTTCGGGCCGAGACCCTTCGTCAGGACTAACTGAAAGAAGAGCTAGTAAGAGATTTGAAAGTGGGAGGGGAGGGGAAGATCCGAAATGATAGGAGAAGACAGGAGGGGGAGGGATGGGCTTAAGAGCTGGAAAGTTGATTGGCAAAAGGGATATGAGAGGATCATGGGACGGGAGGCCGCGAGAAAAAACAACGGGGAGGTGGGAAGCCCAGAGGATGGGCAAGGAGTATAGAGAGAGGGGCAGAGGGAGAAAAAGGAGAGAGAAAAGAAATATATATATACGGATGGGGAAGGGGAGGTGAGGCATTAACGGAAGTTAGAGAAGTCAATGATCATGCCATCAGGTTGGAGGCTACCCAGACGGAATATAAGGTGTTGTTCCTGCAACCTGAGTGTTGCTTCATCTTGACAGTAGGGAAGGCCGTAGATAGGCATATCAGAATGGGAATGGGACGTGGAATTAAAATGTATGGCCACTGGGTAAATTTTCAAATCGGTAAATTTTCAAACAGCTGTTTTAGGAGCCATTTTATTCTCTGTCTCAGCATCTTAAATCATAAGACATGCGAGCAGAATTAGGCCATTCAGCCCATTGAATCAGCTCTGTCATTTCATCATGTCTATTTACCCCCTTAACTCCATTTTCCTGCTTTCTCCCCATAACGTTTGACGCCATTACTGATCAAAATCCTATCAACTTCCGCTTTAAATATGCCCAATGTCCTAGCTTCCATCGCCTTCAATGAATTCCACAACGTCATCATCCTCTCGTTAAACAAATTCCTCCGCATCTCTGTGTTAAAGAGACATCCTTGTATTCTGAGCTTGTACCTTTTTGGTCCGAGACTTACCCACGAAAGGAAATATTCTTTCCACTTCCAGTCTATCTAGGTCTTTCATATATTCGGTACGTTTCAATGAGAACACCCCCCAAACCCCAGTGAGTACAGACCACGAGTCACCAAGCGCTCCTCACACGTTAACCCTTTCATTCTCGGAATCATGCTCTTAGTAGTTCTGTTAACGAACTGAAACGAATAGATGGACAATTTAATTTCCAATACCTTTTGTTTCACTCTTCGTATGGTTTTGTTTTATTCAGAGATTATTTATGGTTTTACAATGCAAAATTAGGGTATTGAATGGACCCGTTCCGCGCCAACATGTTACAAGATGCGGTCTGTACTGCACAGACTGAGTGCTCTCTACTGACGCTGGTCCCGGTTCACCCCTTTTTTTCCAGTTGCGGAGAGAAACTGAACTACGTACTCATCCAGTTTCCATCCACTGTACGGAAGAAAGGATAAAGCTTCCCCTCAAATTTCCCAGTGAAAGTATAAAGATGGGACTTGTTGACCACACTGTAAAATGAAATTGAAGCGGACTCGTAACTGAGATAAACTCCCACCTTTCCGGGGATGTGATCGACAGGGAGACGGATTATACTGGTACTGTTTGCATAAAACTTGTCATCTTTCCGCCCGATGCTCCAGACTCCAGTCGCTGGTCTAAGTCTCACTAATCCCTTCCTCGACACAGACTCTGCAGCGACTCCCAGAGTCCAACGCCGATTCCCCGCCACCTCCACCTCCCAGTAATGTCTCCCTGTCGTGAATCCCTCCGATCCCAGCACGCACGCCTGGTCTTCAAATCTTTTCGGGTTAACAGGGAGAGTTCTCTGGATCCGGCTCCATCTTACAGACCTCAGATCGTCAGACACCTCGAGGCGCGAAGCTGCTGTTTCCACATCGAGCTTCACAGAAACTGTGAGTTGGTGGGGAGAAGAAGCAGAGAATTAAAGACTCGGTGGGATTACAGGCATAATCGGGCATCGGCCCAGGAACGGGACGTGAACAAACTCCGCTCCAAGAATAAACCAGCGGCTAACAGAAATTGAATTCCCAATGGCCACCCAATTTAATTGTGCTCCCGTTCCCATCCTGACACATCAATACGTGGCCTCCTCTACTGCCACGATGAAGCCACACTCAGACTGGAGAACCAACGCTTCATATTCCGTCTAGCTAGTCTCCAACCTGACGGAATGAGCATTAATTACTCTAACTTTCGGTAATTTCTGCCCCCCTTCTCCTTTTTTTCCATTTCCCTTTTCACACCTTGTCTTCTCCTTACCAGCCCATCTCCTCCCCTCTGGTGCCCCTCTTTCTCCCATAGTCCATACTCCTCTCCTCTCTTTCTTCCGACGCGTTGTACCTTTTCCACCTATCAGCTCAATTCATCCTCTTCACACCCCCACCCCCAACCTCACTTGGCATCACTTATCACGGGACAGCTTGTATTGTCCCGTCACTCCTCCCCCGCCCATCACCAACTTCTTATTCTGTCTTCTCCCCCCCACCCTCTTCAGTCACGATAAAAGGCCTTGCTCCGAAATGTTGAGCCTTTATTGCTTTCCTGCTAAGCTCCTCCAGCATTTTGTGTGCCTTATTCGGGATTTGCAGCACCTGCGGTCTTTTGCGTTTTTCTAAAGCAGGGGTTCCCAACCTTTTTATGCTAACGAACCCCTACGTTTGACTGAGGGGTCCATGGTCCCCAACCTCCTGATCGAGGTTTTTGATTTACTTTTTAGTTGGCTCGGCTCAACATTACGCCAAAGGATCTGTTCCTGTGCCGTGCCGTTCTATGTTCTGTGTACCAGAGATTGTGGTTGAGATGGACTCAGTTGTAACATTTAGAACATAGAATAGTACAGCACAGTACAGGTCCTTCGGCCCACAATGTTGTGCCGACCCTCAAACCCTGCTTCCCATATAAGCCCCGACCTTAAATTCCTCCTTTTACCTGCCTAGTAGTCTCTTAAACTTCACTAGTGTATCTGCCTCCACCACTGACTCAGGCAGTGCATTCCACGCAGCAACCACTCTCTGAGTAAAAAACCTTCCTCTAATATCCCCCTTGAACTTCCCACCCCTTACCTTAAAGCCATGTCCTCTTGTATTGAGCAGTGGTGCCCTGGGGAAGAGGCGCTATCTCTTCCACTCTATCCACTCTATTTATGCCTCTTATTATCTTGTACACCTCTATCATGTCTCCTCTCATCCTCCTTCTCTCCAAAGAGTAAAGCCCTAGCTCCCTTAATCTCTGATCACAATACATACTTTCTAAACCAGGCAGAATCCTGGTAAATCTCCTCTGTACCCTTTCCAATGCTTCCACATCCTTCCTATAGTGAAAGTCATCTAGATAAGTGTCTCTATAAGGTTGGTTTAGACAGCTTGCAATTAGAAGACGTGATATTTCAGGAGGGTTTGGACTAATTTGAACCTTTTTTCTATCGCTCTAAAACAACGCCTGGTACATTCCTGTCTCTCTGGACGTTTGTATGTTGGGGTCTGGTTATCAATATGGTGGTGTTAATAGTGGTATTTAAACATCCATCCATTCCCCAAGGACTGAAATAGATAGGAACAAATATCACAGAACATAAAATGCTACAGCACAGAATACAGCCCACCCGACGAGTGCCGTACTGTTATTCTGACTAACCCCATCCACCTAACCCGGAGCATAGTACTCCAAACGGCTCCCAACCATGCATCTATCCAGTTCTTTCTTAAATATTGAAATAGAATCTACACTCACCACTTCCACTGTCAGCTCATTCGACACGCTCAACATTCTCCGAGTTAAGAAGTTACCGCTTATGTTCCATTTAAACATTTCACCTTTCACCCTTAACCCATAACCTCTAGTTCTAGTCTTAACCAGCCTCCGTGGGTTTCCGCATATTATTGCGAAAACTGGATACTCGCAGTGGATGTATCCACCCTTTTTATCCCTAAAATGCACTAGTGTTGCATTGAACCGGATCGCGTCTTGAAAATTATATTTGCACCATGAGCAAAAAAAAAAAAATAATCCCTTAGAGAAACTAAGCGTCTCGATCAACATGTTTGACGATTCGTGTCGGTACCCGAAATCAATACTGAAGTTGTGAGGGAGGGTACCTAGTATGGTGTTCAGAGGTTGGTATGCGACAAAGTCTGATAGATGATCTATAGAATCAGTTGCCACGGGGATGAAGGAAAGCGGGAGACACGCGTGGGAAGGGTAACGTGGAGGCAGTGACTTAAAGGTGATAGTGGAATTGTGTGCATCAGTGGGGATGGTGCCCAGATTGAACTATTTGGGGAAAGATGATAGATCTCGCTAAAGGCACGTGAGCTGTCAATGTAAAAAAGCCCAAAATAACAGAACAACTATTGGGGAATGGTAATAGTACACAAGGTTTCAGGTTAACTGCAGTAAGTTGGTACATTCATGTTGAGATATTACTGAGTTTTGGTTGACCCAAGTAGAACGTAAAACATCTTTTCCAATAGGAACAATTGCTGCTAGAATATAAAACGCCCATTATCATTCAGTGCTTTACCTAATCAATTCTCAAAAGTATTTAATAACTTGGAGAACAACTAACTGAGTTTTACCTTGTCTGAAGAAATTAAATTCTTCACTCAATGCTTCTTTCAACAAACTTGCGTGACTGAATTGTTTAATCGGCAGGGTACCATCCACAATTGAAAATGTACTTTCTTCCTCACTTATCCTGTCAGTATTAAGCAGTTGGTGATGAAATAAACATAAGTAAACAATTTTCCTAAATATTTTATAATAGTTGCAGCTATTCACTACATTGCAAATCCTACCTTCCTTTCCGAGAATATTCCTCCTGTAATAAACAAAATGTTCTAATGTTAATATGATAGTTGATGATAGCCCACATCATATCCATAGACGTTTCATCTAAGTACAAGAGAAAGAATTTCTGGAGGAACTCAAAAGCTTTGGCAGCATTTGTGAAGAATGAGGTGATCAACGTTTCAAATCGATACCCCCGTGTCAGGAGCTGTAACTGTTCCGATTCAAAGTAAATTTATTATCAATGTACAAGTAACGCATCATATAAAATCTCTGAAATCCATTTCCTTGCGGGCATACTCCATAAATAATAACCATAATAGAATCACTGAAAGGACCACACCAACTTCAGCATTGTGCAAAAGCCAATAAACTCTGCTGATACAAAAAAAAGGAAAGAATTAATAATAATAAATAAATAAGCAAGAAATATTGAGAACATGAGATGAAGAGTCATTGAAAGTGAGTCCATAGGTTATGGGAACATTTCAGTGATGGGAAAATGACGTTGAGTGAAGTTTTCCGCTTTGGTTCAAGCACTTGATACTTGAGGCGTAATAACTGGTCCTGAACCTGGTGGTGTAACTTCTTCCTGATGGCAGCAGCGAAGACAGCATGTCACAAGTGGTGGGCATCCCTGACGATGGATGCTGCTTTCCTACGACAGCATTTCGTGTAGATTTGCTCAATGGCGGGGAGGGCTCAACATGTAGCGTGGACAATTTCTCTCTTCCATTGACGCTCGCCATCCGCTGAGTTCCTTTGAATCTCCCTGCCGCAGACTATCACAACAGCACTCCTTTTCATTTGCATTTCATCTAAAATGTTAGAAGCAGCCGAATATTCCCCAAACCCAGGTTTCAAACACACAATCGGAAAGCTAATTTTGCACTAATAATACAGGACCAAAGCTGAATGTCCTGCAAGAGGATCGCAAACGTGTGGTAAGGCTTGGAAGCTTGCCTGTCTCACTGACCCGGACAGCTATGCTGGCTGGAGCCAGGCCCTTGTGCTTTAGCCCTCGGCAGGGTCGCCTGTACCGATGAGGTCAAAGAATAGAGGCCGGGCTAAGAGCGGTCCACTGGTCCTCCAGGATCGGCGGATCATCTGCGGGCTAACAACACTGAATGGCCTAAAAACAATTGGTACAGGAACAACAATGAAGAATCCTTCTATACAAATAGAGATTGACGACCTTCATTGCTGCCTAAACGTCTGGGGCGTTGTGGGCAGTAAGTAAGCAGTGAAGGAGAAATTACAAAGCATATATATGAGAGTCGTTTCGTTACTCAGTGGATATAGTTACGGAGAGAATGGGGGTATTACACCAGCGAGACACTTTTCTCCCTATAAAATGACAAGATGATAAGACTGCGAAGTTGTCCGGGGAGACTTCCGGTAGCGCTCATGGAGTGAAGTCGCGTTCTTGACTCGCTCCATTACCTCTGAGTTTTTTTTTCTCTATGGTCAGCTATACTTTAATTAACCATTAAGGCATCAATTTTTACAATACTTTGAATTAAACTGAATTCTCTGACAATTGGATGATACTTAGATCTGCTATGTCTAAGAACGGGAAAAACGGCAAGGATGGTAAACCTCCGGTTAAACAGAAAGCTACGGATCTCCCCCCGACTGAATCACCGGTGACTTTGAAAGCGATATCGGAGTTAATTCAGAGGGAAATTTCAACCTCTGTTAGGGAGATGATTCGTACGGAAATTGCAGGCTTTGTTAAAGACCTGATTCATACGGAAATCTCAACTAATTTCCAGAAAATTGCCGATTTAATTGATAAGATGCAAACATGTATTGCGGAACATCAGTCGGCTATATCTGATCTTCAAAAATTCGCGCAACAAAGTGAGCTTAAGATGGGGAAAATCGAAGAAACAATTAATGTAATGAAGAAGAAACTTGACTTTTGGACTTTTAAAAACTCTGACTTGGAATCTAGAATGCGACGGCAGAATTTACGAATGATTGGCGTGAGGGAAGCCGTTGAAGCTAACAACCCCATGAAATATTTCTCTCAACTTTTAAAAGATGCATTCCCTACTGTATTTCCTGACCAACCACCGCTACTGGATCGTGTTCACAGAATCCCATCATACTCGTCTAGGTCAGATAGACCTAGGCATGTTATCTTACGTTTTCATTACTTTCAAGACAAGGAGAGACTGTTTCGATTCGCTCGATCTGAAGGTTTCATTGATTTTTCGGATCTTAAGTTCCGATTCGTGGAAGATTTCAGTAAACCAATCTGGGACCAACGGGTCCGTTACAGATCCGTGATGTCGGAATTCTATAAGATGGATTTAAGACCAGCGCTGCTGTACCCTGCACGTCTAAGGATTCGCATGTTAGATGGAGCCCTTCGTTTTTTTGATTCTCCATCGGATGCCCAGAGTTATCTGGATCAACTTTCATCTTCAACATCTTAATTGCCTTTTTTTTAATTTTCTCCGTTGATCGGAGGCTGTGAATTGGTTGGTTTTAACTTTTCTGTGCCCTATTTGGGCAGAAAAGTTTACTTTTGATTTCTTAATATGGCTGCTAAACTTTCTTTTTAACTGCGTCATTTCTTTCTTTTCCCAGGGGATTCTGGGTGGTTACTTCCCTTTTGTCATCTTACGTATTTCCTGTGCGGCCTTAAATTTTGTAGTTTTTTAAAAAATTTTATTCTGTTTTGCTTTTTATAATCACTTTATGTTAATAATCCTATTTTTTTTTTGTTGCTGTGTCTATTCATGAGTTTGAGGTTTATTGTGGTTTTTTTTAATATATATTTTCCGGCTTTTGTTCTGTTCTGTGTGTATTCTAATTGAGCTAACTTTTTTTTACTTATTTTTTTACTGTTTTACAATTAGCTGATCCTTTTCATATTTATACCTTTTTTTTAGGGAGCGTATACCGGAAGTCATGGGGGTAGTTTTAGCGCTTGCTTCTTTCTGGCGGGTCTGCTTTAGATTTTGCCTTGGGGTCTTGGGGTGGGGGGTGGTGGGAGGGGCTTCACGTTTTAGTTTGTTTTTCTTTGGGCTATATACATTATTGAAGTACTGGTTGCGTCCTTTTCCCCGGTATCTTTTGTATGTTCTGTTTCCTCTCCGGGTTTGTGGGTCGCGCCTATTGTCAATCCTCCTTGTTGTGGGTTGACTTTAGGATTTATGGAGTCTATTATTAATTTTGTCTCCTGGAATACTAATGGTCTTAATCATCCTATTAAAAGAAAAAAAGTTTTTAAAGTGTTCCGGAGACTTAAAGCACAAATTTTATTTTTACAAGAGACCCATGTACGGAGGGGGGACAGACTACGTTTTTTCAAATTCTGGAAGGGACAGCAATTTCATTTGAACTCCAATGCTAAGATTCGAGGCGTCTCTATTTTTATAGATTCCTCAGTTACTTTTATACAACAGGATATTATCTCTGATCCGAATGGTAGATTTTTATTGGTTAGTGGTTTACTATTTAATAAAAAAGTAGTTTTGGTTAATGTTTATGCTCCTAATATGGATTGTCCGGAATTTTATAAATCATTGTTTGATCAGTTTCCGAATTTGAACGAGTTTTCATTGATTTGGGGCGGAGATCTTAATACCTGTTTATCTCCAGCTTTGGACCGTTCGGCTCCTTTACGGACTTTACCTAATAAATCTGCAAATTTGATTAATTTTTTCCTTTCTGATTCTGGGTCGACGGACATTTGGCGTTTTCTGCATCCTCAGGA
Source organism: Mobula hypostoma (assembly GCF_963921235.1). NCBI lineage: Eukaryota > Metazoa > Chordata > Chondrichthyes > Myliobatiformes > Myliobatidae > Mobula > Mobula hypostoma. Next base: position 8,057,755 of record NC_086101.1, on the reverse strand, counting down.
AAAAGATTTTTCCTTTTTTTCACATGTTCATCATTCCTATTCAAGAATTGATTATTTTTTTATTGATTCTCGTCTCATTCCTTCAGTGATTAAATGTGATTATGATTCTATAACCATTTCGGATCATGCTCCACTTAAGCTTTCTATTAAAATTATGGCCAATATACCAAACAATAGACAATGGCGTTTTAATTCGCTGTTGCTTCAGGACTCGGACTTTGTTAATTTTATGAATGAACAGATTGAGCTTTTTTTTACAATTAACCATACAGAAGATATTTCGGTTAACACTCTTTGGGACACTTTTAAAGCCTATATTCGGGGTCAGATTATTTCGTATTCCGTTGCTTTGAGGAAGAAACAGAAGCAGGAGGAGATGGCAATTGTGGACAAGATTAAAGAAATTGATAAGAAATATGTTATGGCTCCTTCTGAGGAGCTATACAAACAAAGAACTGAACTTCAAATGGAACACAGTTTACTACTCTCGTCCTCGATTGTAAACCAATTAAAGAAAACAAGAAGTGATTTTTATGTTCACAGTGATAAAATTGGCAAGCTGCTGGCTAATCAATTGAAATCTAATTATGTTAAATCTCAAATCAATCAGATTTATAACCAAAATGATCGATTGATATTGGATCATGTGGGGATTAATCAAACCTTTTGTGATTTTTATTCTTCTTTATATCAATCAGAGTCTCCTCGAGATTCTAAATATATGAATGATTTTTTAGATAAGTTAGACTTCCCTCAGATTTCACAGGATATGTCTTCTTTATTAGATACTTCCATTACAATGGATGAGATTAAGAATGTTATTTTTTCTATGAATCTGGGGAAAGCTCCTGGCCCTGATGGGTTTACCGTTGAATTTTATAAATGTTTTGCTTCTTTATTGATTCCTTGGCTCTATAAGGTTTTTGAGGCTTCTTTGAAACTTGGTAAACTTCCGGAATCTTTTAATAGAGCATCAATTTCTTTAATACTAAAGAAGGATAAAGACCCTGCTCAATGTGCATCTTATAGACCAATATCTTTATTAAATGTTGATTCTAAAGTTTTTTCTAAGTTATTAGCAAATAGACTAGAAAAAGTACTTCCTTCTATTATTTCGGAAGACCAAACGGGTTTTATTAAAGGTCGTTACTCTTTTTATAATATTCGTACATTGTTAAATATCGTTTATACTCCCTCACAAAATGTTCCTGAGTGTGTTATTTCTTTAGATGCCGAGAAAGCTTTTGATAGAGTAGAATAGCCTTATTTATTTAAGGTGCTTGAAATGTTTAATTTTAGCTTGAAATTTATATCCTGGATTAAACTGTTATATCACTCCCCTGTAGCCTCGGTTCGTACTAACTCTTTAAACTCACCTTTTTTCCCTCTCTTTCGTGGTACTCGACAAGGCTGTCCTCTTAGTCCCCTATTATTTGATATTGCATTAGAACCTCTTGCAATTGCTATTCGAGAATCTTCAAATATTACTGGGATAACTCGGGGATTAAAGTCCCATAAATTATCACTCTATGCTGATGATTTACTTTTATATATTTCTAATCCTGAGAGATCTATTCCTGCTGTTTTAGAGTTATTAGCACAATTTGGTCTTTTCTCAGGTTATAAATTAAATCTTAGTAAGAGTGAACTTTTTCCGATTAATAAACATTTTCCCTTATATTATAAATTTCCATTTAAATTGATTAATAATTACCTTTCATATCTTGGGATTAAAATTACTTGTAAACATAAAGATTTATTTAAGACTAACTTTTTACCATTAATAGACCATATTACTCAACTTTCATCTAAATGGTTTCCCTTATATTTAACTTTGATTGGTCGTATTAATGCAGTTAAGATGTTTTTTTTTGCCAAAATTTTTATATGTGTTTCAGGCATTACCAATTTTCGTTCCTAAATCTTTTTTTGATAAAGTCGACTCTAAAATTTCTTCATTTATTTGGCAGAATAAGAATCCGAGACTGGGTAAAATACATTTACAGAAAGCTAAGAGAGATGGAGGTTTAGCATTACCTAACTTTAGATTTTATTATTGGGCTATTAATATTCGACATATGAAATTTTGGTTACTTGACTGGGACATACTATCTATTCCTAAATGGGTAGCATTGGAATTACAATCTGTTCAGGGTTATACACTTGGTTCTATTTTAGGTTCATCTCTTCCTTTTGATTCGAAACGCCTTAAGCAGGTCTCTAACCCGATCGTTAAATATGCTTTGCGTATTTGGTTTCAATTCAGAAAATTTTTTGATCTTAATCAATTCGGGTTAGCGATTCCTATTTTAGGTAACATATTTTTTCCTCCCTCTTTTACGGATCGCGCTTTTCAAACTTGGAAGACTAAGGGTATTTTACGGTTTTTGGATTTATTTTTAGATGGTTCCCTTATGTCTTTTGAACAATTATCTAATAAATATAACTTATCAAGAATACATTTTTTTAGATATTTACAAGTTAGAAATTTCCTAAGTACTATACTTTCTTCCTTTCCAATGCTTCCTCCTATATATATTTTAGATTCGATAATTAACCTTAATCCATGTCAGAAAGGTGCATCGGCTATGATTTATAATATTATTATGAAACTTAGGAAAGCTCCATTTGATAAGATTAGGGTAGATTGGGAACAGGAATTGGGGCTTACCATTTCTGTGGATGATTGGGGGCAGATTTTACAATTAGTTAATACTTCCTCTATTTGTGCTAAACATTCCCTAATTCAATTTAAAGTGGTTCATAGAGCACATATGTCCAAAGATAAGTTAGCGCGTTTTTACTCGCATATTAATCCTTTCTGTGATAGATGTTCGGGGCAGATAGCCTCTTTAACTCATATGTTTTGGTCTTGCCCTACTTTGGAAACTTTTTGGAGAGATATTTTCAATATTATTTCTAAGGTATTAAATATAGATATCTCTCCTCACCCTATTACTGCTATCTTTGGACTACCTAAAATTTCTAGTAATCTTTCCCCTTCAGCCCGTAGAATGATTGCATTTCTTACTTTAATGGCGAAAAGATGTATTTTACAACATTGGAAAGAGCTTAATGCTCCAACTACCTTTTTTTGGTTTTCTCAGACGATTTTATGTTTGAATCTGGAGAAAATTAGAAGTAACCTTTATGATTCTTCATTTAAATTTGAACAGATTTGGGGACCTTTTATTCGATATTTTCATTTAATGTAATATTTACCCTTCTTGTTTTTTTTTCACTGTTTTAATGGAGGTCGGGATTGAGGACGTGATTTTAAGTTTAACTCTGTTTGGTTTCAAGTTAGCCCATTGCTTTGCTTTGCACGGTGGGTTTTTTTTGGGGGTTTTTTTTTTTCTTTTTTTCCATTGATATATATAAAATCTAGTATACTATTATGTTATCTTGGTTTCTTATGCTTAAATTACATTGTTTGTAGTATTTTCTTTTTGGTATTGTTATCTTTTGGAATTTTATTATACTTTAACATTGTATTAATGTTTATATGGCTTACCTTTTTTGTATACTTACTCAATAAAAAGATTTAAAAAGAGAGAAAGAAAGACTGCGAATATATTTGAAGGGTGGATATGTAAAATGTATTTCGACTGCCTGGAGAGCAGAACTTTAATTCTGGAACTTTCGCACGACTAGATTACAAAACGTAATGTAAAGTAATTCAACAGAGAAAAAACTAAAAGGGAAGATGAACAGTAACACGAGAAAATATGAGATTCGGAATATTTCTAACAGGTGTTCTGAATGAACAAAATGTGCGGAATATATTGCGGACAAGCAGCGCATGTTGGACATAGCAAAAGACCTGTTACCGTCAGCAGCAGGCTCTTCGACCAGAGAGGATAACTTCACTCAACTTCACTTGCCGCAGCACTGAACTGATTTCACAACCTATGGACACTCTTCCGAGGAATCGTCAACTCATTTTTACGGTATTTATTGCTTATTTGCTATTATTGTTATTATTTTCTTTTTGTAATTTCCACATTTTGTTGTCTTTTGCACATTGGTAGTTTGCCCGTCTTTTTACGTGCGGCTTTTCATTGATTCATTTGTGTTTCTTTGTATTTACTATGACCGCAAACCAAAAAAAAACAGATGAATCTCAGGGTTGTATATAGTGACTATTATGTACTTTGATAATAAATTTCCATCGAACGTTTGAACTTTGAAATTTGATTTAGATCGGAATATTGATCGTGTCTAAAGAGCAGACAGGGGACATAACACAAAATAGGTCTCAGCAAATAAACCTGATGTTATTTACGATATATTATTCAACATTAGTTCCTACTTATCGATGATATTTACCTTAACTATAATTATTCAATTATAATTTAGTCCGGATGAAGGGCCCTGGCCCGAAAAATCGACAGTTTAATTCTTCCACCCCCAACATATACCCCTTCCTCCCCCCACCCAACGTTCGGGCTTCATTCCTCTTCCCTTCCACTGTCTCAGTCTGAAATATCGACTGTTTATTGCTTTCCATAGATCCTGCCCAACCTGTTGAGTTCCTCCAGCACTTTTTCCCTGTTATTTTGGAATTACAGCTTCTGCAGAAACTCGTGTGTTTATATTTATCTGAAACCTGGTATCCGCCATTTTGTGGCGATATATTTTCCCTGAACCGAACAGCAGTGTGTAACCCCTCACCTTCAGAAGCGTCATGTCTTGCTGAGCCATCCGTTGCTGAAATTTTGAGATTTGATTCTGAAGAGAAGATAAGTTCTCTTGAATCTTTCGGAGATTATTCTCCATTGGATTCAGAGCTCTCTCCGCCTTCACCCTGAGCTCACCGAGTAAGCGCTCCTCTCTCTCGGTTAGAATTTGGCGCAGATCAGCAAATAAGGATTTAACGTATGCCTGCAGGCTCACTGACAGGTCCTGTGAAGTGGAAGTTGAAGGATATTATCACTAAGTACGGAAATAAACTAAAGTACAGGAGGCCAGACAACCTAAACCTGGGAAACTTACCCGAACTCCGGAAATCTTCTGCTTCTGTTGATCCGCCATTTCCTGGACCTCTGATTTCTTTTTTTCCAGAGATTCCAATGTAGATCGAACATGATTCTAGGAGGATTTGCAGAAACACAGAATGAAAGATTTACGCATGAAAATAAAATACATAGAGTAGGCCCGTGATTTAAGTTCGCCACCTTTACCTTTAAAATGTCAACAGCTTCATTAACGGGCATGAATCGGTGTTCTCTGTGTTCCCGTGCAGCCGAACAAATCACACAGATCAGCTTCATGTCAGTTTCACAAAACAGCTTCAGTTCTTCCTGATGTTCCTCGCACTGAAGTTTCCTTTCCTTCTCATTAACAATCAGGCCCTGAGCTTTCAGGGCCAGAGTCTCTAATACCGGATTTACTTTAAGGGTGCGGTCCGCAAAAACACTATTACACTCCGGGCAGGAGTTTCTCGTCCCCCTTTCCCAACGCCGTGTGATACAGCGCCGGCAGAAGTTATGCCCGCATCCCAGTATAACTGGATCAGTGAAGTAATCACTGCAGATCCGACAAGTTACATCTTCTTTCAAACTGTCGACTTGCTGTTTCGCGGCCATCTTCGTGCCTCTCACTTCCCACTCAACAACCAACGGAAGTGGGGCTGCTGAAGACCTGTAGTACCGCAACTGTCCACAAAGCGTGCAGTTGTCAAAATAAGCAATACAGGTAGCGTATAAGCTACCAGAACCCATATAAGCAACACAGAAAAAGTTCTGGAGGAACTCAGCAGGCCAGGCAGCATCTATGGAAAAGAGTATTGTCTTCTTTTATGTCCGAGACACTTCGGCAGGACTGAAGAAAAAAAAAGGTTGAGGAGATTTAAAAGGTGGAGGAGGGGAGACAGAAACGCAAGGTGATATTGGAAACCTGAAGGGGAAGGAATGAAGTAAAGAGCTGGGAATGTCATTGGTGAAAGGGATACAGGGCTGGGGAAGGGGGATTTTGATAGAAGAGGCCAGAAGGCCATAGAAGAAGGAAAGGCGGGGAGAGAACCAGAGGGAGGTGATAGGTGGACAAGGAGATAAGTGAGAGAGGGAAATGGTGATGGGGAACGGTGAAGCAGAGAGAGGGGAATTACTGGAAGATGGAGGAATAGATGCTCATGCCGTCAAGTTGGAGGCTACCCAGACCGAAGGTGTTGTTCATCCAACCTAAGTGTGGCCTTATCACGACAGGAGGAGGCCATAGATAGACGTATTGGAATGGAAAAGGAAAGTGGAATTGAAATGGGTGGCCACTGGGAGATCTCGCCTTTTTCTGGCAGACGGAATGCAGGCACTCAACAAAGCAGTCACACAATCTATGCCGGGACTCACGAATATACAGGAGGTCACACTGAGAGTACCGGACACAGTATATGACCCGCAACAGACTCACAGGTGAAGTGTTCCCTCATCTGGAAGGACTGTTTGGGGCCCTGAATGGTACTGAGGGAGGAAGTGTCGCGGAGGTGTAGCACTTGTTCTGCTGGCAGGGATAAGTGACAGGAGGGAGATCAGTGGGGAGTGATCCCTGCAGAAAGCTGAAAGTGGGGGGGGGGGTGTGGTAGGAAAAGATGAGTTTTGCGGTGGGATATCAGCACTATGCACCTCTTTCCACCCCAGTCCCACTTTCTGCTTTCTGCGGGGATTGCTCCTTACACAACTCCCTTATCCATTCGTCCTCCCCAAGGATCTCTCTCCTGGCACTTATCCTTTCAAGCAGAACAAGTGTTATGTCCGCCCTTACACCTCCTCTCTCACTACCATTGACGGCCCCAAGCTGTCTTTCCAGGTGAGTCTTCACCTTTGAGTCTGTTGGGCCATAGACTGAGCCTGGTGCTCCCAGTGTGGCCTCCTGTATGTTGGTGAGACGCAATGTAGATTGGAAGACAGCTTCGCCGAGCACCTTCGTTTCATCCACCAGAAAAAGCAGGATCTCCCAGTGTCCACCCATCTTAATTCCGCTTGGTATTCCCATTCTGATTTGTCTGTCGATGGCCTGTTCCACTGTCGTGATAAGGCCACACTTAGGTTGGTGTAACAGCACCTTGTATTCCGTCTGGGTAGCGTCCAACCTGATGGCATGAACATCGATTTCTACAACTTCCGGTAAAGACGCCCCCTTTCATTATTCCCCATCGCCTTTCCCCCCTTTCATTATTCCCCACCCCGTTTTCCCTCTTTCGCCTTATCTCCTCTTGTGCTCCTTCCTTTTTTTCTTTCTTCCATGGCCTTCGGTCCAGGATTGAAGAAGGTGTCTCTGCCCGAAACGTCGACTGTTTGCTCGTTTCACCAGATGCTGCCTGACCTGCTCAGTTCCCTGTGGCATGTTGTGTGTGTTGTGTGAGGGGAGCCAGCAGTGCTCCTCATTGTTGTGCCCGCAGAGGAAGTGGGTTTTGTACGATCGATCAGGCGGATTGATCCAAGTCCTCTGCCAATGAAAATTCAAAGGCAAGACCGGTGGGGAGTTGTCCATGTGTCCGACTCTGGCCTGGGTAGACAGCGTCACCACACCAAAGTACGGTCCCCTTTGTTGTTAAAGTCACAGTCGGTGACTTGTAAAGGATTTCATAGAAACATAGAAACATAGAAAATAGGTGCAGGAGTAGGCCGTTCGGCCCTTCGAGCCTGCACCGCCATTTATTATGATCATGGCTGATCATCCAACACAGAACCCAGCCTTCCCTCCATACCCCCTGACCCCTGTAGCCACAAGGGCCATATCTAACTTCCTTTTAAACATAGCTAATGAACTGGACTCAACAGTTTGCTGTGGCAGAGAATTCCACAGATTCACCACTCTCTGTGTGAAGAAGTTTTTCCTAATCTCGGTCCTAAAAGGCTTCCCCTCTATCCTCAAACTGTGACCCCTCGTTCTGGACCTCCCCAACATCGGGAACAATCTTCCCGCATCTAGCCTGTCCAATCCCTTTAGGATCTTATACGTTTCAATCAGATCCCCCCTCAATCTTCTAAATTCCAACGAGTACAAGCCCAGTTCATCCAGTCTTTCTTCATATGAAAGACCTGCCATCCCCGGAATCAATCTGGTGAACCTTCTTTGTACTCCCTCTATGGCAAAGATGTCTTTCCTCAGATTAGGGGACCAAAACTGCACACAATACTCCAGGTGTGGTCTCACCAAGGCCTTGTACAACTGCAGTAGTACCTCCCTGCTCCTGTACTCGAATCCTCTCGCTATAAATGCCAGCATACCGTTCGCCTTTTTCACCGCCTGCTGTACCTGCATGCCCACTTTCAATGACTGGTGTATAATGACACCCAGGTCTCGTTGCACCTCCCCTTTTCCTAATCGGCCACCATTCAGATAATAATCTGTTTTCCTATTTTTGCCACCAAAGTGGATAACTTCACATTTATCCACATTAAATTGCATCTGCCACGAGTTAGCCCACTCACCCAACCTATCCAATTCACCCTGCATCCTCTTAGCATCCTCCTCACTGCTAACACTGCCACCCAGCTTCGTGTCATCCGCAAACTTGGAGATGCTGCATTTAATTCCCTCATCCAAGTCATTAATATATATTGTAAACAACTGGGGTACCAGCACTGAGCCTTGCGGTACCCCACTAGTCACCGCCTGCCATTCTGAAAAGGTCCCGTTTATTCCCACTCTTTGCTTCCTGTCTGCTAACCAATTCTCCACCCACACCAATACCTTACCCCCAATACCGTGTGCTTTAAGTTTGCACACTAATCTCCTGTGTGGGACCTTGTCAAAAGCCTTTTGAAAATCCAAATATACCACATCCACTGGTTCTCCCCTATCCACTCTACTAGTTACATCCTCAAAAAATTCTATGAGATTCGTCAGACATGATTTTCCTTTCACAAATCCATGCTGACTTTGTCTGATCATTTCACCGCTTTCCAAATGTGCTGTTATCACATCCTTGATAACCGACTCCAGCAGTTTCCCCACCACCGACGTCAGGCTAATCGGCCTATAATTCCCCGGTTTCTCTCTCCCTCCTTTTTTAAAAAGTGGGGTTACATTAACCACCCTCCAATCCTCAGGAACTAGTCCAGAATCTAACGAGTTTTGAAAAATTATCACTAATGCATCCACTATTTCTTGGGCTACTTGCTTAAGCACTCTGGGATGCAGACCATCTGGCCCTGGGGATTTATCTGCCTTCAATCCCTTCAATTTACCTAACACCACTTCCCTACTAACATGTATTTCACTCAGTTCCTCCATCTCACTGGACCCTCTGTCCCTTAGTATTTCTGGAAGATTATTTATGTCCTCCTTAGTGAAGACAGAACCAAAGTAATTATTCAATTGGTCTGCCATGTCCTTGCTCCCCATAATCAATTCACCTGTTTCTGTCTGCAGGGGACCTACATTTGTCTTTATCAGTCTTTTCCTTTTTACATATCTATAAAAGCTTTTACAGTCCGTTTTTATGTTCTCTGCCAGTTTTCTCTCATAATCTTTTTTCCCCTTCCTAATTAAGCCCTTTGTCCTCCTCTGCTGAACTCTGAATTTCTCCCAGTCCTCAGGTGAGCCACTTTCTCTGGCTAATTTGTATGCTACTTCTTTGGAATTGATACTATCCCTAATTTCTCTTGTCAGCCACGGGTGCACTACCTTCCTTGATTTATTCTTTTGCCAAACTGGGATGAACAATTGTTGTAGTTCATCCATGCAACCTTTAAATGCCTGCCATTGCATATCCACCGTCAATCCTTTAAGTGTCATTTGCCAGTCTATCTTAGCTAATTCACGACTCATACCTTCAAAGTTACCCCTCTTTAAGTTCAGAACCTTTGTTTCTGAATTAACTATGTCACTCTCCATGTTAATGAAGAATTCCACCATATTATGGTCACTCTTACCCAAGGGGCCTCTCACAACAAGATCGCTAATTAACCCTTCCGCATTGCTCAAAACCCAGTCCAGAATAGCCTGCTCTCTAGTCGGTTCCTCGACATGTTGGTTCAAAAAACCATCCCGCATACATTCCAAGAAATCCTCTTCCTCAGCACCTTTACCAATTTGGTTCACCCAGTCTACATGTAGATTGAAGTCACCCATTATAACTGCTGTTCCTTTATTGCACACATTTCTAATTTCCTGTTTAATACCATCTCCGACCTCATTACTACTGTTAGGTGGCCTGTACACAACTCCCACCAGCGTCTTCTGCCCCTTAGTGTTACGCAGCTCTACCCATATCGATTCCACATCTTCCCGGCTTATGTCCTTCCTTTCTATTGCGTTAATCTCTTTTTTAACCAGCAACGCCACTCATCGTCCATTTCGGAGGACGACGAGAAGAATCGACGGCAACAGCTCATCTGAAGACTCAACTCTCTCTCTCTCTCTCTCCATCGCTATTCAACTAAATACCACGAACTGAACTGAACTTTACTCAACATCGTAAGACTGTATCTTTTTACCCCGAGACTTAAAGAAGCTTAGTTTTTCATACATATTTTTCCACACTTACTAATTTACTTACTTATATATATAATTCTTGCTAACCTGTTTGATTTATCTTCACTTAGTTTACAGTATTGCGTAGATATTAATAAATAATATTAGTTTATAGCAATACTAGACTCCTAAGTGGTTTCTATTTCTGCTGGTTCTTTATTCCCGTCACGGGGTACGTGACAAAATTGGGGCCTGCGTCCGCGATATGAACAAGTTGGTCGGGAGGCTAGTTTGAATTGATTGGGCAAATTTCCTTGTGATTTGGTTGTATGGAGTATCAGCAGAAATGGAGTTTGAAGTTAATAAGTTTATGGCAGAACCAACCCCTGAGCCGTTGGAGGATGCTAAGAGGGATTTGCTGTTCGGAATTGCTCAAAAGTTAAAACTAAAGGTGAACACTAAAATGAGGAAAATTCAGATACAGATGTTAATAGTCCAGCATTATGTAGCCAAGGGAATGTTTGAGGAAGGAGGCGTTAGAGTTGTTCGTGGAAGGTGAATCTGCTGAGGAGGCGTTTCAGCTTCAGTTGGAAAAATTAAGAAGGGAGCAAAAATTGAAGTTAAAACAGCTCGAGGGAGAGGCTAAAGAGGCAGAGAAATAGAGAGAAGAGGCAGAAATACAGAGACAGCTCGAAAGGGAGAAATGGCAACGTGAAGATCACGTGGCAGAAAGACAGAGACAGTTTAAAAGGGAGAGGTTGCAGCAAAGAGGTTTAGAGTCGGTCCCTGGTGATTTTTACAGCTCGGAAGGTCTAGTTTTGTGTGATGAATTTAAAAGTTGTGTTCCTGATGAGGTAAGGGCATATCCTGCGGCAGAGGATGCCCCTACCCTGCAGGGGTCTGTTGAGAAACCAGACGAAGAAGTTTTAACCCACGAGGTTGAGTTAACTCCGGATGAGAGTTTGCCAGGGAGTAGCTGGGAGGATCAGTGTAACCTGGAATTTGAAACTGCGACTAGTGATGAAGGCCTAGAAGAGTTAGCTGTCCCGATTGCCTGTGTTCAGGTTGTTGAAATACCTGTGGATTCACAGGGTACTGAGCCTTGTGTTGAAACTCAGTTAAGGTCTGAGGTGTCTGACGCGGTTGAAAGGGAATGCAGTCCTTTTGTGTCAGATGGACTTTGTTCAGTGAGTAAGGTGTTAACCTTGGAACCAGTGGAATGTGAGGATTCGCAGTCATTTGTATTAGACTCACAGCAAGCTGGAGGAATTCAGCAGTTTATTTTGTGTTTACACTTGTATTACACCATGTTTTAAAAGTTGGTCATGAACTGGAAATTGGTGAGGTCAGTGTTGTTGAGGATATTGGCAACTTGAAGGAGTTGATATTGATAGAAGAGTTTAAAAACTGCGTCTCGGCTGAGATAAGGACGCACTTAGATGGAAAAGGGGCGGCGACATTGTCAGAATCTGCTAAGTTAGCAGACGAATATGCCCTAACTCATAAAGTTAAGTTTTCCCCCACTAAGATTAACTCACAAGGGAGTAGAGATAATCCACCGGCTAAACCAGAGAGTAAACCGGGGATTACTGATAAAAATAAGGAGGAAGGGGAACAGTCGAGGAGAAAATTTCCCAATTTTAAGTGTTACTCTTGTGGAAAACCTGGCCATGTGGAGACAAATTGTTTTGCTATGAAAAGGGGAAAAGGAAAGGAGAAAGAGAAAACCACAACTGCCTGCGTTCAGACGGCTAAAACACCGCTGAAGAAGGAGGGGTCGAACCGAGTTCAGGAGGGACTCGAGAGACTTATTTCAGAAGGGTTTGTGTCTGTGAAGGAAGGGTCAAATCCAGTTCCAGTAAGAATCTGGAGAGATACTGGAGCTTTCCAGTCAATGATATTAAAGAATGCCTTGGAATTTGATGCTGAGACGGAGAGTGGGGCAGTAAAAAATCATTAAGGGCTTTGGAAATGGAACAGAGGCCGTGCCTTTGCGTAAGAAAATCTTGAAATGTGACTTGGTATCGAAACCAGTCATAATAGGGGTCCGATCTGAACTACCGATAGACCATGTTGATGTCTTACTCGGTAATGACCTTCCAGGTGGGGATGTTTACCCAGCAGTTCAGCTCACAGGTAGGCCTAATGCTGCTGAGGACCCGCCCAGAGATGATGATGAACCTTTTATTTATTTGGTGAACCTTTTTCCAGGGTCATAGTGGATTGTGTAGGACCTTTGCCAAAGACTGCAGCTGGTCATCAGTATTTGTTAACAATAATGTCCGCTGCATCTAGGTTCCCGGAAGCTGTGCCTCTCAGAAACATCTAGGCCAAGACTGTGGTAAAAGTACGCAGCAAGTTTTTCGCACTGGTAGGTTTACCTAAAGAAATTCAATCTGACCAGGGTAGCAACTTCACTTCAAACATGTTCCAGCAAGTAGTGTCTGAGCTGGGAGCTCAACAGATTGTGTCATCTGCCTACCACCCGGAATCTCAAGGGGCTCTGGAGAGGTTTCATTCCACTTTAGAAACTATGATTAAGACCTACTGCCATGAGAATGACAAGGATTGGGATGAGGGGATACACTTAGTACTTTTTGCTGTGAAGGACACCATTCAAGTGTCCCGTCACGGGGTGCGTGACAGTTGCTATGTATTTTCCAGCATCTGCAAATTCTCTCGTGTTTGTGATAATGTCCAAGCAAATGTTCATGTCGGCGAATTTTCAATAAATACTTAATTCAGCTGTTTGCGTTGAAAAACCTCCGCAAATCAATGAAACCGAGGAGAAGACGTCCAATAGTGTAAACAGCTAGAGAGGTGGATGAGAAGAGCGGTCCTCACTTTCAGTAACTCGTGACCTCAATAATTATTACTTATTTATTGCTATTCTTATTATTTTTCTCAGCTCAGGTTGGTAAAGCGTGGACTACAAGAATAGCCAAGTAACTCGTTTTTCAGTTGCGAGGAACTTTTGGACTATTGTGGCTTTCTGGAGATTTACATAAATATTGCTGTGTCGGCCTAATTGCTTAATGTTCTTGTGTACTAACTTTGGAATGATACCATTTCTGAATATTACTATTGGGACAATGTATACCCCTTTCATGTTCCATATCATTCAGACTCCTCTTTTATTTCAACATATTTCTTGTGTTTTTCACTTACTGATTTCTGTAAGTTAACTGCTTTGAATTGTTATATCTTATGCGCAAGTTGCTCTTGCTTGTTTAACCTCTAATATATTTAATCTGAACGGTTTAGTGTAGATTGTCTTATCTGTAATAATGGATGAGTCGTAATATACTTTGTAGGACCCTGACTGTAAAACTTGATCAGACGTGTATTTTTAGTAAGGTATGTTGCTTTTATGAGTTTGTACTTTAAAGCAAGTTTTTGGAGAATGATGTCTGCCACTAGATTGTGCTTGTGTGAGTAATCAGATTCAATTAAACTGTTGCACGATTCTATAATGTGCTGGACTGTTTCTGGTTTCTCTTGGTACTTCAGCATTTATTTTATTGAATTTGTTGAATTATGAATGCCTGTTTTTTTTTGTGTTATCCACCTGTTCCTGTATTGCCACATGGAACCCCTCTGTTTCTGGGAACACTTTCCAACTATCTCAGTCCGCCAAGCGTTAATTGTATCTCGAAATTTAGTGGTATTTTACCAACCATGTACTTTCTGATATCATGCCACACACTTTATAGCAACTTATCCAGACGACCCTCTTCTTCTCCTTCAAGCCAACCACTACACTTGCGCCAAACAAAATCTGTTGGACTCCAGCCAAGCACATGCGTTTCCATTGAGAAGTTCTCTATGCCCCTCCCCATCCTTACCTTATACAAGAGGGAAAAAAACGCTTAATTCTAACTCTTGCTTCCAATATGAAACGCCGTTAACCTGAAGCGCAGACCTGGTTTCTCCGACGACGTAGGCTCTACGATCTGCTGAATATTTGTCTTTGTTATGAAAGAAATAACGATTAAATGAAGTCCGTACGGGACCTCAAGAAAATTAGCGGTAGGTTGGACTCTGAGTAAGGATCCCTGTGGTGTCAAAATGATCTATATTATCTGAGAATTTGGCCAAGGAACTGCAGGTGGGATTGAACTGGTGAAGTGAGAATTGCTACCTTATCGGAGGGCGAACAGACGAGGATTTTGACAGTAAAAGACAGGGCCCTGAAGATTGTTGTAGATCAGAGACACCTAGTGGTGATAAAGGTTAGTTTCTTGACCTTGGCGACACGGTAGACAGGATTGTGAAAACGGTGCTTTCGGATACTAGTCTTCTTGGGCATGGCACTGAGTACAAAATCTTGGGCGTCATGTAACAAGGTGTTTCAGAGACCGCACGTAAGAGCACGGTGTGCACCACGGTCGTCACGCTAGAGAAAGGAAGAAATTAAATTATAAATGTTGCAGCAAACGTAAACAACGGCGATGCCGAGATTGGACGTGTTGAGTCATAAGGATTCTTTGGACAGGGTGGGCCGTGCTCATTGTAGTGCAGAAGGAAAAGGAGCTGCCACTTAGCTCCAATAAGCTCCACTTAGCGGAGGTATTACATTGAGAATTCGATGGAGGTAGCCTCCAACCTGATGGCATGAACATCGATTTCTCAAACTTCCAATAATGCTTTCCCCCTCCTTCATCATTCGCCATCCCCTTGTCCCTCTCTCATGTTATCTCCTTGTTCACCCATCGCCTCCCTCTGGTGCCTCCCCCACCCCACTTTTTTTTCTTTCTTCCATGGCCTTCTGTCTCTTTCACGAATCAACTTCCTAGCTCATTGCTTCATCCCTCCTTCTCCAGGTTTCACCTGGATCATTGCTTCATCCCTCCTCTCCAAGTCTCACCTGGATCATTGCTTCATCCCTCCTCTCCAAGTCTCACCTGGATCATTGCTTCATCCCTCCTCTCCAAGTCTCACCTGGATCATTGCTTCATCCCTCCCTCTCCAAGTCTCACCTGGATCATTGCTTCATCCCTCCTCTCCAAGTCTCACCTGGATCATTGCTTCATCCCTCCTCTCCAAGTCTCACCTGGATCATTGCTTCATCCCTCCCTCTCCAGGTCTCACCTATCGCCTGGAATTTCTCTCTCCCCTCCCCCCACCTTTCAAACTACTCTTCATTTTTTTTCCTTCAGTCCTGCCGAAGGGTTTCCTCCGGAAACGTCGACTGTACTTTTCTTTTCTATAAATGCTGCCTGGCCGGTGTGTGATGACTTAATTTTCATTATGCTTTATTTCCCCCTTTGGACTTTATTTCATTTTCAATCAATGTACAAAGCGGAATTTGGGGATCATCTCCTTATTCCCATATGGGAGAAGATACCAAAACCAGAAATGACGAACGACTAGGCTCAAGGCCAGCTTCCCTCCCAGTTCTTATCAGACCTATTGGACGATCCCATAGTACGATAACATGGATTCGTGAACCCACAATGTTCGTTGTTATGGCCTTGCGTCCCACTGCCTACCTGCATTGAATCCTGTAACTTTAACAGTTCGTTCTGCATTCTGTTATTCTTTGCCCTGTAATACCACAATGCACTTTTATAATAAAATGATATTACTTGGAGGACTGTAAAACTAAACGATTTTCTCTGTACCTATCCACATCTGGCAATATGAAACCATTTTACTACTTACCAACGTAGAAAATAATTATACTCCAAGAGCATAGAACACATGGTTAAATTATAGACTTTACTGATGACCAGATTATAAAAAAATATAGAAAATAAAACCGTGTAGGTAAATTTTTGATGCACATGGTTCTATTTAGAATGCCGTTTAGAGCGTTATGAGTGAACACGATGTGATTTGGCTGTTGAAGCATGCTCTGAGACCAGGGTCAGTCCGATCGAATGAGTCATCTATATTGAAAAGCTGACGGGACAAATAACGCAAGATGGTTGTGAACGGGATGAATCGGCTGCGTGATCCACGGTCTGCAATCCAATATTAATTCCTAAACACTGACACAATGCTCCCCACACAGCCAATCAAACACAATCACCGTGTGTAAATGCAATTGGGTTTAATAGGGCTTTCACTGAGAACCTACAACGCCCACTTACTGTTTCTGTGAAACGAAAGGTAAAGACATGAATATTACCGATTTAGTTCAGTGTACACTATGTTGTGCCAATAATTCTGTATTGTGCTGCTGCTGTGACACGCTATTGCTCTGCGAATCTATCTACACTCAGTGGACTCTTTATTGAGTACGCCTCTACACCTGTTCGTTAGTGGAATATCTAATTAGCCAATCAAGTGACAGCAGCTCAATGCATAAACGCATGCGGACATGTGCAAGAGGTTCAGTTCTTGTTTAGACCAAACATTGGAGTGGGAAAAGGTTTTTGACAAGGTCCCACACAGGAGATTAGTGTGCAAACTTAAAGCACACGGTATTGGGGGTAAGGTATTGATGTGGATAGAGAATTGGTTAGCAGACAGGAAGCAAAGAGTGGGAATAAACGGGACCTTTTCAGAATGGCAGGCAGTGACTAGTGGGGTACCGCAAGGCTCAGTGCTGGGACCCCAGTTGTTTACAATATATATTAATGACTTGGATGAGGGAATTAAATGCAGCATCTCCAAGTTTGCGGATGACACGAAGCTGGGCGGCAGTGTTAGCTGTGAGGAGGATGCTAAGAGGATGCAGGGTGCCTTGGATAGGTTGGGTGAGTGGGCAAATTCATGGCAGATGCAATTTAATGTGGATAAATGTGAAGTTATCCACTTTGGTGGCAAAAATAGGAAAACAGATTATTATCTGAATGGTGGCCGATTAGGAAAAGGGGAGGTGCAACGAGACCTGGGTGTCATTATACACCAGTCATTGAAAGTGGGCATGCAGGTACAGCAGGCGGTGAAAAAGGCAAATGGTATGCTGGCATTTATAGCGAGAGGATTCGAGTGCAGGAGCAGGGAGGTACTACTGCAGTTATACAAGGCCTTGGTGAGACCACACCTGGAGTATTGTGTGCAGTTTTGGTCCCCTAATCTGAGGAACGACATCTTTGCCACAGCGGGAGTACAAAGAAGGTTCACCAGATTGATTCCTGGGATGGCTGGACTTTCATATGAAGAAAGACTGGATGAACTGGGCTTGTACTCGTTGGAATTTAGAAGATTGAGGGGGGATCTGATTGAAACGTATAAAATCCTAAAGGGATTGGACAGGCTAGATGCAGGAAGATTGTTCCTGATGTTGGGGAAGTCCAGAACGAGGGGTCACAGTTTGAGGATAAAGGGGAAGCCTTTTAGGACCGAGATTAGGAAAAACTTCTTCACACAGAGCGTGGTGAATCTGTGGAATTCTCTGCCACAGGTAACAGTTGAGGCCAGTTCATTGGCTATATTTAAGAGGGAGTTATATATGGTCCTTGTGGCTACGGGGATCAGGGGGTATGGAGGGAATGCTGCTGCAGGTTTCTGAGTTGGATGATCAGCCATGATCATAATAAATGGCGGTGCAGGCTCGAAGGGCCGAATGGCCTACTCCTGCACCTATTTTCTATGTTTCTATGAAAGAAGGCATATCTAGATCTCCAGGAATAAACAGCAGTCTCTAGAGTTTGCGGGGAATAGTGCGGTAAACAAAAAAACGAACAAACAAAAACGGAAGAGCATCCAGTGACCGGCAGCTGTGTGGACGAAAACACTTTATTAATGAGGGAGGCCAAAGGAGAAAACAAACAAGAAAATCTGCAGATGCTAGAATTCGAAGCAACACACGGAAAATGATGGAGGAACTCAGCAGGTCAGAAAGCACCAAAGGAAAAGCGAAAAGACCCGACTGTTTATTCTGTTTGATAGATACTGCTTAACGTACTGAATTCCTTCAACATTTTGTGTCACGCCGGAGGACAATGGCCAGATTGGTTTACGCTGTTAGGAAGGCAACCTGATCTCAATTTTCGACGCGTTACAACAGTGACGTGCACAATAGCATAACTGAACGCAGAACACGTCGAACATTGAAGTGGATGGGCTACTGGAGTAAGATTCCTTGAGCGAACACTCGGTGTCTACTTTACAGGAGGTACCTCATAAAATGGCCACTGCATGTATATGGCAACAATAAAATTGCATTTGAAGTTATTATTGATGGTTAAGGAAACCGAGCAGTGCAAGGGACCTGAAAGTCGGAAAATGCACTTGAACTTCAAAACTCTTCCGTATCTGCCGTGGGTCGATATATTTGATGGCGAGCAATCTGTTTGTGAGAGTTTCCAAGGATAACCCAACCTGATTCTCGGAATCGATTTAAGAATTAGACTACGAACTATAAAAATATATTGAGGTGATCGGTATCTGCTGGCTTTTATCTTGTGGATTTCAACAGCTTCCTCAATCCGAACTAACCAGTGTTCTGTGCTCCCGCATAATCACAGAACTCACGCAGTTCAGTTTCTCATCAGTTCCTCAGAACAGCTCCAAATCATCCCGGTGTTCATCGTTGTTACGTTTACTCACGTCCACCAGGTTGAATCAGGTTGAATTCTGGAGCATTCTGGGCTAGAGGTCTTGAGGTATGTGGTCAGAAATCTCTGCTCTACATTCCGATCAGGAAATTCTCTCCTCTTTTCCACAGCGCTGTGAGATGCAGTAGCGAGCGAAGTTGTCCCCACACTTCATCATGACTGGAGCAGTGAAGAAATCCAGGCATATATGACAAATCAGCACCGTGATTAAACTTTCAAACAATTATTTCCAAGCTATTTTAAATTCGGGTACACACCGACCCAGTTCATGTAGCTGCACCCACTCAACCGATTACCCCCGCAGATTTATTTACATTTTTAAAACTTTTCTTTCCGCTGTTTTTTTTTATTTCGAAGCTCATTCATGGTTTTGCAAAATGGTATCAGAGCACAAAATTATAAAATGTGGTTCACAGAGTAATAGAACACTATAGCACAGAAACATGGCCCATCGCCGTGTCGAACTATTATCCTGCTAGTCTCATCGACCTGAACCTGCACCAAAGCCCTCGGTATACCTCCCATCCGTGTAGCTATCCAAACGTTAAAATTAACCCCTTATCCACCACTTCCGCCGGCAGCTCGTTCAACACTCTTACCAACCTCTAAGGGAAGAAGTTCCCCTTAAAAAATTCACATTTCACACTTAACCCATGACCTGTAACCTAGTTCCACACTATATAATTTTACACAAAGTATCCTTGTCAAATCGCCGCTTATTTTTTTACGATAGGGAATACATAATCTATTTGACCTTTCCCCATACCTTAGTATCTCAAGTCCCGGCAACATCCTTGCAAATTCTACTACCCATCCCCTGCTGCTGACACCGTTCCCGGGACCTAAGCCCTTTACAGACGCGGAGCAGAACCGGAAGAGATTCTCAGCCAGTTCCCATCCACTGTCCGCAAGAAGGGATAAACTTTCCCCGTGAATTTAATCCCAGTGAATGTGTGGAGATGGGACCTTGTGTCCATGTTGTAAAAGGAAACTGTACCCGTCTCGTAACTGAGATAAACTCCCACCTTCCTGAGGGAAGGTTCGGTAAGGAGAGGAATTAAAAGGGTATTGTTTACATGAAACTTGCTATCTTTCCGTGCGATGCTCCAGACTCCGGACTCTGGTCTAAGTCTGCCTAATCCATTCCTCGAAACAGACTCTGCAGCAACACCCACAGACCAGCGGCGATTAGTCGCTACCTCCACTTCCCAATAATGCCTTCCCGATGTGAATCCCTTCAATCCCAGCACACATGCCTGGTCTTCAAATCTCTTCACAGAATAATGCAGAGCTCTTGGAGACGGGACGTATTTCACACTTTTCAGATCGTCGGACACCTCAAGCCGCGGGTTTGCTGTTTCCACGTCCAGGGTCACAGAAACTGCAAAGATAAGCAGAGAATTAGAGCGCCTCCGTGGATTGAGCCAATTCGGGCAATAGGGCGGAACAAGAGCTGTTCCTGAGTTAATATCTGGTGACCAATGGAGAAGGTCTAGAGGAGGTTCAGGAGAATTCACCCGAGAATGAAATGAACCGATTGAAAGGGTTAACGCGTGAGGAGTTGGATATAGACACGCTGGAGTTTAGAAGAATAGCTGTCGTGGTGGTGGTGGGGAGAGTGTTCTCATTCGAACCTATCGATCACCGAAAGGATTTGATAGCGTGGACGTAGAGATCCCAATAGTGGAAGTACTAAGACCAGAGAGCACAGCCTCAGCCTACAAAGACGTCCCTTTGAAACGGAGAGGAGGAGGACTCTCTAAGCCATAGCGTGGTAATCTGTGGAATTAATTGCTACAGCGGCTGTGGCGGCCAAGTGCTTGGGTATATTAAAACAATGTTCCCCGTTACTACATTCCTAGCTTCGTTTTCCAGCGGTCCGATATCCACTCTCACCTCTTTTTTACATTTTGTGTATCTGAAGAAATATTTGGTATCATCTTTACTATTATTAGCTAGCTTTCTTTAGCATCCGTTTTTTAAATAATTTTAATTGCCTTCTATTGGTCTTTAAAAGCTTCTAGTGCTCTAACTTCCCACTAATGAATTTCCAGACATTACTGTTCCTCTGTCATTTTTGAGAGAATCTTTAACCAATCAATTCTGGCCAACTCCTCTCTCATGCTTCAGAAATTCTCTTTACTTCACTGCAATGCTGGAATAGTACTTCTGACTTTAGCTGCTCCTTCAAAAATTTCAGGGTTAATTCTGTCGTATTATGATGACTTTCCCATAAGAGCTCTATTAGTTTAAGTTCTCTAATGAATTCAGGTTCATTGTACAACAGCCAATCCAGAATATCTGTTCCACTAGTGGGCTCATATAAGCCATCTCGCTGGCATTCTAGATGCTATTCCTCTTGGAATCCAGCACCAGCCTGATTCTTCCAGTCTACCTACACAGTGAAGTCCCCCATGACTCTTGCAACATTACCCTCTTGTTATATTCCAATCAATTATGGGCAACTCCTCTCTCATGTCACTCTAATTTCCTTGACTCTACTGTAATCCTAATACATCTGACTTTAGATTTTCTTTCTCAACTTCACGGTGAACTCGATCATATTATGGTCACTGAACTCTATTGGTTTTCACCTTAAGCTCTCTAGTCAATTCTGGTTCATTGCACAACGCTTTATCGACAATAGCTGATCCCCTTGTGGACTCGACCACGAGCTGCTCTAAAAGCTATCTCGTAGGCATTCTAGAAAATCTTCTTCTTGGAATTCCGCACACACTGATTTTTCCCAATCTACCTGCATACTGAAAACCCTCATGACTATTGTATCATTGTCGTTTTGGCATGCGTTTTCTATCTCCCGTTGTGATATGTAGACCACATCCTTACTGCGGTTTGGGGGTATGTATACAACTCCCTTCAAGGTATTTTTTTTTATCATTGCAGTTCCTTAGCCCTGTCCACAATGATTCAGCCCCTTCCGACCCCATGTTATTTTTGATTTGATGTGATTTTTTTTTTTACCAAACAGAGCAATGCCACACCTTCTGCCTTCCTGCCTGTCCTTTCGATACAATGTGTATCCTCGGACAATAAGCTCCCAGCTATAATCTTCTTTCAGCTATGATGCATGATGCTTACAACATCAGTCATGCCAATTTGTAACTGTGCAATACGTTCATCAATCTTATTCCATATTCTGCACGCATTCAAATATAGAGTAACCTTCAGTCCTGAATTCACTCTTTTCGATTTTGTCCGCCTTTTACGTTGCAACTCATCCTGATTACTGTAATTTTGCCCTGTCAACAGCCTCTCCTCACGACACATTGCCTCTAATTCTAAACCAGCTACGTCATCTTCAGCGCTCTCACCCGCCTTTCCAACAATATTTATTGCATTGAAATAGACGCAGCTCCAGACGCTAATTGCACCATGCACTAACTTTTGATTCCTTACTGTCTGAGGTCTAACCAACATCTGCCTCCACAACCTCTCCTCTGACTGTTCTGGGACTCTGGTTCCCACCTCCCTGTAGCTCTAATTTAACAAACCTCCCCGCTAGGATATAGTCCCCCTCCAGTTCGAGCACAAGGGGTCTCACCTTTTCTGGAAAGGAGCCAATTCCCAAAATTATTATGCCCTCACTCATACACCAACTGCTTAGCGACGTGTTAAACTGTACAATTTTCTTAGTTCTGGGGACTCTAGCAGGTGGCACGGATAGCAATCCTGAGATCACTATCCTGGAGGTCCTGCTCTTAGCATCTAACTCCCTGAACTCCCTGAGCAAAACATCATCATTCGTCCTACCCATGTCATTGGTAACGACATGGACCACGATTAGCTTTGGCTGTTCACCCTCCGACTGACTGAGGACTAGATCCGAGATGTCAAGGGCCTGACACACGGGAGGCAACATGCCATCCGGGAATCTCGTTCTCGCCCACAGAAACACCTATCTGTTCCTCTCATCACCACAGAGTGCCTCTTCTCCCCTCTTCCATCCTGCGTAACAGAGCCAATCAGCATCAGAGAGCCGACCACCCTGACTTTCCAATGATATGCCCCCCATGTCTCTAACAGAATCCAATGTGACATACCTGTTGTGGAGGGGGCTGGCCACAAGGGTACTCTGCACTGGCTCCTTTCCCCTTCCTGGCTATCAGTCAGTTTCCTGTGCCCTGAATCTTGCGTGTATCTATCTCTCTATATGTCCTATTCATCACACCTTCAACCTCCTGAATGATCTGTGGTCCATCCAATTCCAGCTCCAACTCTTTAACATGGATCATTGGAAGCTGCAGCTGGATACTCTTCTCGCAGTTATAGTCGTCAGGGATGCTAGGGGTCTCCCTGCCTTCCCACGATGCACAAGAGGAGCATTTCACTACCCTGCCTGGCATCTGTACTGTGCTAGATGAGCAGATACAGTATAAAGAAGGGAAAGAGTAAAAAAAAAGCCTTGAGATCTTGTTTTTATTTTATTTTGCCTTCTTTGACTGAAGCGGCTCTTCACTGAAGCCTCGAAGAACTAAAGCCTCAGGATCACCACTCTGAATCTGTTCACTCAGACAACGGCCTCTGTGACGATGACCGTGCGCTTGCCACTGTTTTCCTTTAACTTGCGCTTGCTATTCAATCTCAACCGCAGACTGGTCACTAGTCAAAGCACTATTGCACTGCAGTGACCCGCTGCTCCCTTTTCTACTTGGGCAGTGGACTTGAATAAAATACCCTCCTCTCAAAACGTCCGATATCCAGATTGGTCATTGGTCTCTTTGAGACTCATCGGGGAAGAGCAAAGTCCAGAAATGCAAGAGCTTTGAAAGCTGTCGCTAGTGCACAGAAGGTTTTGTAGCCGGAAACCATCCGCCAGGTTTGGTGCATTGCTTTCCTAGTGCAGGGATCGAGAATGTCACTGAGAGGGCAGAGTATTCTCAAGTGGAATGATGGCGTCCAGCTGTTGTCGTGCAATTTGGTGAAAATGACCTAGCTAGAAAGAGGGAAGAAATCTTCTGCAATGCGCGCAGCGGTTGGAAAAGAGGTGGAAAATAATTAATTCTGAGAGGCATAGATAGGGTGGACAGCTGGTATCTATTTCCTAAGTTTTAGAAGTTTCTCTTGAAAGAAATATACTTAATATGACAGGGGTAAGTTCAAATGAATAGTGCAGGGCAAGTTTTGCTTATACACCTAGTGGTGAACCGTCTTCTGATAATATACTAGGACTGGATAGAGATGAATAGAGATGTTTAAGGGGCTCTAAGTGCACGCAGAAAATGAAACGAGATTGACACTGTAGGCAGATAAGATTAACTTAATGAGGTATTTAATTGCTACTTTAATTAGATCGGCGCAACATCATCGGATGGAGTGCCTAGTGTTGCGCTATACTCTTCAACGTCCAGTCAGTTAAATCATCCAAAACAGATATTGACCCGTTTCTGGAGGTTGAAATAATCAAGGGATAGCACAGGACAACGCAAATGAGGCATTATAACTCCCGAGATTTGACTGACGGAGTGGCACAGACTCATGCCTGTCGCTGGGTTCATGGATTTGGCTTGGAATTCGGTGTGATTATTCATCCGTGAGCTGTATCTGTGTGTGACCATTCACAAAATGTGAATTTAAATGTCAAGACCCAGAATTCAGTGACTATTCCGACTGGGAAGATGGTATAATATGTCGGGCAAATGGCGAAGTGAATCTGATGTTTTTAATAAGCGCAAAAAAAAAGCAAAACAATCTAGTGGAGGAGCTGAGCGGGTCGAGCGGCATCGGTGGAGAGAAATAAATGGTCGAGGTTTCGCGTCTGGACCCTGAACAGACAGATTGCAGAAGTACATTGTCGAGTATAGAGATGAGAGTGCGAGATGAGGCAGGTGCTGGAAGGCGGTGGGTGGGTTGTGAAGGGGAGTGCTGGGGCAGGGGTGAGGTAGAGACAGAGACACAGATGTGGTCAGAGAGGAATGCTGGGCAGATTAAATCAAGCTGTGAAATTAGCTAACGAGAAGAGGCGTGCACTGGTAAAGGTGAACAATTTGACAGAGAATCGATAGGAAATGGGGACAAAGTTACCTAAAACGGAATGGTCCATGTTGATTCCATAAGCCTTTAGGCTACCAAAGTGGAATGTGAGGCAACAAAGCCTCACTAGTTTCACTAGTTTTTTCAACAGGGGTGTTTGCTACTACAATAACATACGGTTCCGTGCTTTGTGATCATAATTCCTGTCATCCAATTAAATCGCTGGATTGCTTA
Source organism: Mobula hypostoma (assembly GCF_963921235.1). Classification (NCBI taxonomy): domain Eukaryota; kingdom Metazoa; phylum Chordata; class Chondrichthyes; order Myliobatiformes; family Myliobatidae; genus Mobula; species Mobula hypostoma. The sequence continues at coordinate 8,032,601 of NC_086101.1, read as the reverse complement.
ATAAATGAGAGAAAATGGAGTTACCTTGTCTGATGAAATGAAACGCTTCACTCAACATTGCATTGATCAAACTTGCGTGGCCGAATGGTTTAACCGGCAAAGTACCAGCCATAACTGAAAACACTCGTTCTTCCTCGCTGTACCTAGCAACATTAAACATTCCGTAAACTGAACGTCGCTAAGCAATTTTCGCAAATAACTTGTAAGTGGAGTAGCTAGGAATGTTAATTAAATAGCGTGTCCTACCTTCTCTTCAGAGAAATTTCTTCCTGAAATTCATGAAATGATTTTGATGTTAAAATGAATTGATCGCAAAAAACCCGTCAACAATAGACACTTCATCTCAACGCAGAAAAAGAATCAGATTTCTAGAATAAATCACGGGTTAAGGAGCAGCTCTGGAGGCAGTGGGAGGCTCGACATTTCAGGATGATGTCGTAAGGAGTGACTGTCTTGATGGTGTGTCTCAACCGAAATCGTGTAACTTTCCTTTGCCTCACTAGACATACGCCCGGCGAGTTCCTCCAGCAGTTTATAATGCTTATCCAGACTACGGTACACTATCACAGACATTAACGTTTCTATTTCATCTAACGTACGCTGTTACAGGCAGCTGCAGGTTTCCCAGTTCCCGTATTCTTGCTGCAGAAATGGAAAGTGAATGTTGAACTAACGAGCAAGTGCAAGAATTATTTATGACAGCTGTTCGGCAACTGAGCTGGTGCAGCGGCTAAGATACTGAATAGGTGCGACACATTCATTCGTATAAACTGACAAGAATTGTCACACAGAAATATTTCATTTTTTTAATAGATTCGAATGGATGGCTATGGGGAAATACTTGCGCTGCCTTTAACTCAGGAATATGCACAAGACTGGATTACATGAAGTAACATTCATAAATTAAATTAATTTATTTATTGACACAGCTCCCCCCCCCTTTTCCGGCCCTTCTGTCGAAGCCGTCCCAACAACCACCCAACCCCTAATGCCGTTACCCTAATCACGGGACAATTTACAATAACCATTTAACCTACCCAGAGGGTCTTTGGACTGTCGGGGGAAACCGGCGCACCCGGCGAAAACCCACACATTCCATAGAGAGGTTGCAGAGGCTCCTTAGAGAACGGAGTCGGAATTGAATTTCGAACGGTCGGAGCTATAATAGCGACACGCTAACCCTAGCGTCCGTAAATTAGTAGTGATATAATTAAAGGAGAATGGAAAAACGAATTTTGTTAATAAGTGCTGTCAATGATCAAAATATGATGAGGCCTGTATGGAGTTCCTGAAACAGGGGTTAGGCGACTGCATTATCTGTCTCTTTGATATAGAGCGGATATACAGCTTTGAACGAGTCGGAAGAGCCGACGGGGAACGTATCACAGAACGGATCTGAACAGAGCTTTTAAATCTGATATGTTATTTACGCTCCAATATTCAATAGTAACTGCCCCACCCCCCCAACACACATTTACAAAATGGCAGATGTCACATTAAATGCGTAAATATATTAATCACCGAACTAATTATGAAAATTACCGCTCACCTTCAGAAATGCCGCATTATCTTGTTGATCTATTCTTTCCTGTAACATTGTAAGTTGCCGCTGAAGAGAAGATAAATTCTCTTCAATATCTCGGAGATTTTGCTCCATCGGATTCAGAATTCTCTGCTCGTCTGCCCTGAGCTCTCGGAGCAGGCGCTGCTCCCTCTCGAAGAGCATTTGCCGCAGGTCCGCAAACAACGATCTAACGTGGGCCTGTACGCTCTGCGATTGTACCTGTGAGCAGAGGGGATGGCATTGTAACGAACGGCGAAAAACAACGCAACACAACACGAGAAAATCTGAAGGCTGGAAACTCACCCGAATCCCGGAAATCTTCTCCTTCTGTTGTTCCGCCATTTGCTGGATATCTGATTTCCTGTTTGCGAGCGACTCCAAGAAAACTGTAACGCGATTCTAGGATAATTTTGAGAAGCAGTGAATAAAAATATTATCCGTCAGTAAAAGAAAAAAACGACGATTCAGTGTTCAACATCTGCTGACCTTACCTTGTAGTTTTCCGCGGCTTCTTTAATCGGCATATAATTATGTGTCCTGTGTTCTTGGGCAGATGCACAAATCACACAGATCAGCTTCTTGTCAGTTTCACAAAACAGTTTCAGTTCTTCATGATGTTCCACACAGTAAAACTTTCTGTCTTTCTCTTTCAGAATCAGCTTTAACCTTTCAGCCTTTTGAGCCAGGCTTCCCAATGCCGGATTCGCCCTGAGGGTGCGGTCTGCAAAAACCGTATTACATTGCGGGCAGGAGTTTCTCTCCTCGGTTTCCCAACGCCAGGTGATACAGTGGCGACAGAAGTTGTGCCCACACTCCAATATCATCGGGTCGGTGAAGAAATTATCGCAGATCCGACAAGTTACCTCGTCGGTTAAACTCTCAACTTGCTGTTTCGCCATTTTAGCACAAGAGACTTCCTGACAAGCTCCGATGGGGGTGGGCCAGTTGGTGAGGTCGGGATCTGATTACGCCCTGTAATACCGCTGTTGTCCACTAAGCGTGCTGCCGTAAATAACGTTATGTTGCTGCATATGTTCAAGATGCAGAATCCTTTGTAGTTTCCAAATAGCATTATCAGCAGCAGGGTTTGATTAAACAATACTGAAAGTTCCTCAAACCTAATAGAACGTCCGACAGGACAATTAAGCAAACACGAGAAATAAATGGAACCACCCAGCGTTGGATTGTGGAAATAAGTGCCGTGAGAATAAGATTTATAAAAGTCACTTTCTGACATTTAATATCATGCAACAAGGACTTTACAAATGAAATAGTATAAGCTAATTATATTAGCTTGGACATGGGCGCTGGAGAGAATATTATGCTGCGAATTTACAGATTCAGCGAGAATTGCTGAGGTATGGTTGCAGGAAACCAGGAACGGAATTAACTTCATGGGGCGGGGGGCGGGGGGCGGGATCTCAATTAGCATAGAGACAACAGACCACATTTCCACAGGTCTTTATGAGAAGCGGCTTCCAGACTTCAGGTCAAAACGCAGCGTTTCTACTGTAAACATCTGTTCTCGCTTGTTACGGACTGGAAGCAGAAGTGGTTTCCCTCAGCCAGCCCCGCAGCCGATGAGAACAGGCACCATGATGATCTGTATCACCTGGTAGCTTCCACAACAGTGGTGCAATCCACAGGTCCGATTTAAAGTGGTAGAAAATGTTATTGTCTCACTGTCCGGGGTCGACAGAGGGAAGGGAAGACACAGCAGTAGGACAGAAATTTGAGAATGTCAGGGAAAGGGAACTATTACGAAGGTGAACGTACATGGAAAGTTTAAAACTCTTAAGTTAGATAAGCATAGAACATAGAACATAGAATAGTACAGCACAGTACAGGCCCTTCGGCCAACAATGCTGTGCCGACCCTCAAACCCTGCCTCCCATATAAGCCCCCACCTTAAATTCCTCCATATACCTGTCCAGTAGTCTCTTAAACTTCACTAGTGTATCTGCCTCCACCACTGACTCAGGCAGTGCATTCCACGCACCAACCACTCTCTGAGTAAAAAACCTTCCTCTAATATGCCCCTTGGACTTCCCACCCCTTACCTTAAAGCCATGTCCTCTTGAATTGAGCAGTGGTGCCCTGGGGAAGAGGCGCTGGCTATCCACTCTATCTATTGCTCTTATTATCTTGTACACCTCTATCATGTCTCCTCTCATCCTCCTTCTCTCCAAAGAGTAAAGCCCTAGCTCCCTTAATCTCTGAAAGTCAACTGGAACAGATTATTTCAGGCTTTCAAAAGTTGTAGCTGAGAAGATTGTGGTGCCATTAGTGTTGATCACTACATTAATAGTGGAGGCATTAGGAGAATCACTAGATTCTGGAATAGTTCCAGAGGACTAGAAAATTGCAATTGTCACTCCACTCGTTAAGAGACGAGGGAGGCAGAAGACAAAATATTCTAGGTCATTTTGGAATGTGACGAGAATACACATAAAATTAAGATGTTTGCTGGCCTAGGTTAGCATCAGTGACATCAGCAAGTGGTCTGCCACCTGCCCTCAGGGGAAGGAGAGATAAGGAACAATGGAGCAGCGTCTGGAGATGTGTAATGAAGGGACGGGGGAGAGAGAGCTGTCCGGAGCGGCTCCCCTCTTTGATCCTTGAACTGTTTGAAGTGATGGACAGGCGATACCCCAGCAGGGGGATAAAAAGGGACCGGTTCGCTAAGGCACACACACGCCACCCGAGGTAACGAGACCCGGGAAGCGGTACGCTTCTCACGAGTCGGTGGGAAGTACCAGACAACGGCCAGGGTGGAAAGGTACGATCAGCGGGAACCCGGTGTGTGTCCGCCCTTGCCTGGGTGCCGGGTTCACTGCAGAGGATCGACCGCATCTGGAGGAGGGGTCACAGTCGGTGACCTCAGGTGACATCACCAAGGACCCGCCCAAAAGCTGCTTGTGAGCCATCTCGCCGGTCTGTGAGTGAAGCCGTGTCTGAATGATCAGTTGTTCCTGTTCCCTCTCTCTCTTCCCCCACGTTGTCCATCGCCATGGCAACGATAACTGCGAACTGAACTACTAAACTGGACTGAACTTTGAGTCACTTTGAAATTTGGTCATTTACCCCTAGACAACGATAGAGCTTGATTGATGCTGTTATCTTAATTCTGTGCACATGTGTGTTTATCATCGCTGAACTGTTGCATTTATTATCCTTTCGATTACTGTGTTGCTTGTTTCTTTAATAAAACTTTCTTAGTTCTAGTACTCCAGACTCCAACTGAGTGATCCATTTCTGCTGGTTTGGCAACCCAGTTACGGGGTACGTAACAGGAATCTATTATTAAAGATGAGGAGTTGGGCTCCTTGGAGGCAACCTGATGAAAGGGAGGCTAAAGTCAGCCTGATTTCCTTGAGGGGAAATTTTGACCAGCAAATATGTTGGAATTCTTTGAGGAAGCAGCAGTTGGAATAACAAAGGAGAGATAGTGGACGTTGTTTACTTGGATTTTCAGAAGGCCTATGAGGGGTCAAAGCAACACTCACAGCACGCTGGAGGAACTCAGCAGGTTGGGCAGCATCAATAGAAACAATCAGTCAACGTTTCGGGCTGGAACCCTTCATCAGGACTGAAGAGGGAAGGGGCAGAGGCCCTATAAAGAAGGTGGGAGGAGGGTGGGAAGGAGAAGGCTGGTAGGTTGCAGGTGAAAAACCAGTAAGGGGAAAGATAAAGGGGTGGGGGAGTGGAAGCAGGGATGTGATAGGCAGGAAAGGTGAAGAAGGAATAAGGGGAAACACAATGGGTAGTAGAAAGAGGCGAAACCACAAGGGAGGTGATAGGCAGCTGGGGGAGGGGGCAGAGCGAAATAGGGATAGGGGAAGGGAGGGGGAGGGAATTACCGGAAGTTGGAGAATTCTATGTTCATACCAAGGGGCTGGAGACTACCTAGACTGTGTATGAGGTATTGCTCCTCCATCCTGAGTTTAGCTTCATCATGGCCGTAGAGGAGGCCATGTATGGACATATCCGAATGGGAATGGGAAGCAGAGTTGAAGTGGGTGGCAACCGGGAGATCCTGTCTGGGGTTACCGCCCGTGAGGTGACACAGGGCCGGAAGGTATTGAATTATTGTGGATACAGCTACGGAACTAGAAGGGTAAGAGTACGCTGATCAGAGTTACATACGGACCTCAAACAGTAGTAAGAATGTGCTTTGCAAATTACAACAGGAGAAAGAAAATATATGCCAAAGGGGCAATGTTACAATAGTCATGGCGGATTTGAAAATGTAAGCAGATTGGGATAATCAGTTTGGTGCTTGATTGCAGGGTCAGAATCAGAATCAGGTTTATTATCACGGCATGTGTCGTGACAGTTGTTAACTTAGCAGCAGCAGTTGAATGCAATACATAATATAGAAGAAGGAAAAATGAAATAATAATAACTGATACAAACCCACAGGTAACACACATCAAAGTTGCTGGTGAACGCAGCAGGCCAGGCAGCATCTATAGGAAGAGGCGCAGTCGACGTTTCAGGCCGAGACCCTTCGTCGTTCAAACCCACAGGTTTCGTTTACTGTGGACTGTCGCTTTAAGCGCCTGAGTGAGGCGGGACTATGACGTCAGTCACTGGCTGCCGTGGTTTGCGCAGATTAAACAGAGAGAGACAGAGAGAGAGAGAGAGAGAGACAGACAGAGAGAGAGAGAGACTGGAGAAGCTGGTAGCTTCAGCTTGTCGCAGCTGAGGCTTGGAACTTTCTTATGCCCACAAGGGTGGGTTAAACATCGGCACAACGAATGTGTGACTGTCACTTCGTATAATCCATAGGAATGGATTTTGGGGTATCTTGTGGGACCAGTTTTGTACCCCTTGCCTGGGTATGTTGTGTGGTAACCACTGGAAGACGATATTCCCGTGACATCTAAGGTAAATAGTTATATTTACACACATATCTACACATAACACTGTTAACTTTTGTTTATCTTGGTTAAATTACTGTATTAAAGTAGTTACTGATAAAGATAGTGGTTTTAACATCAAAACCAGACTCCATGTGTAAACAACACACATCAAAGTTGCTGGTGAACGCAGCAGGCCAAGCAGCATCTATAGGAAGAGGCGCAGTCGACGTTTCAGGCCGAGACCCTTCGTCAGGACTAACTGAAGGAAGAGTGAGTAAGGGATTTGAAAGCTGGAGGGGGAGGGGGAGATGCAAAATGATAGGAGAAGACAGGAGGGGGAGGGATAGAGCCGAGAGCTGGACAGGTGATAGGAAAATGGGATACGAGAGGTTCATGGGACAGGAGGTCCGGGAAGAAAGACGGAGGGGGGGCGGGGTGACCCAGAGGATGGGCAAGAGGTATATTCAGAGGGACAGAGGGAGAAAAAGGAGAGTGAGAGAAAGAATGTGTGGAAAAAAATGAGTAACAGATGGGGTACGAGGGGGAGGTGGGGCCTAGCGGAAGTTAGAGAAGTCAATGTTCATGCCATCAGGTTGGAGGCTACCCAGACGGAATATAAGGTGTTGTTCCTCCAACCTGAGTGTGGCTTCATCTTTACAGTAGAGGAGGCCGTGGATAGACATGTCGGAATGGGAATGGGATGTGGAATTAAAATGTGTGGCCACTGGGAGATCCTGCTTTCTCTGGCGGACAGAGCGTAGATGTTCAGCAAAGCGGTCTCCCAGTCTGCGTCGGGTCTCACCAATATATAAAAGGCCACATCGGGAGCACCGGACGCAGTATATCACCCCAGTCGACTCACAGGTGAAGTGATGCCTCACCTGGAAGGACTGTTTGGGGCCCTGAATGGTGGTAAGGGAGGAAGTGTAAGGGCATGTGTAGCACTTGTTCCGCTTACACGGATAAGTGCCAGGAGGGAGATCAGTGGGGAGGGATGGGGGGGGGGGGGACGAATGGACAAGGGAGTTGTGTAGGGAGCGATCCCTGCGGAATGCAGAGGGGGGGGGGAAAGATGTGCTTAGTGGTGGGATCCCGTTGGAGGTGGCGGAAGTTACGGAGAATAATATGTTGGACCCGGAGGCTGGTGGGGTGGTAGATGAGGACGAGGGGAACCCTATTCCTAGTGGGGTGGTGGGAGGATGGAGTGAGAGCAGATGTACGTGAAATGGGGGAGATGCGTTTAAGAGCAGAGTTGATAGTGGAGGAAGGGAAGCCCCTTTCTTTAAAAAATTAAGACATCTCCCTCGTCCTAGAATGAAAAGCCTCATCCTGAGAGCTGCTGGTACGTTTCTAAAACGTTGCATTTCCTAACATAACACATAAGTAAATCAATTACTGTATGCGTACACTGGATAGATTAAAAATCGTGCAAAAAACAGAAATAATGCATACTTTAAAAGTGAGGTAGTATTCATGGGTTCAATGTCCATTTAGGAATTGAATGACAGAGGGGAAGAAGCTGTTCCTGAAACGATGAGTCTGTGCCTTCAAGCTTCTGTACTTCCTAACTGATGGTAACAGTGAGAAAAGGGCATGTTCTGGGTGCTGGAGGTCCTTAATAATGAACGCTGCCTTTCTGAATCACCACTCCTTGAAGACGTCCTGGGGATTTTGTAGGCTTTACCCAAGAACCGACTAAATTTACAAACCCACTGCAGCTTATTTCTGTTCTATGCAGTAGCGCCCCCCACCCTCCTACCACACCAGACAGTGATACAGCCTGGCAGAATGCTCTCCATGGTGCATAGAAGTTTTTTTAGTGTATTCGTTAACATACCAAATCTCTTCAAACTCCAAGTGAAGTATCGTCGCTGTCTTGCCTTCTTTATAACTACCATCGATATGTTGGGACCAGGTTAGGTCCTCAGAGATCTTGACACCCGGGAACTTCAAACTGCACACTCTCCACTTATACTTTGTACTTTATTGTCGCCAAACAATTGATTATAGAACGTACAATCATCACAGCAATATTTGATTCTGCGCTTCCCGCTCCCTAGATTACAAAATCGGTAGTAAATATTAAAAATTTAAATTATAAATCATAATTAGAAAATAGAAAAATGGAAAGTAAGGTAGTGCAAAAAAAAAGAAACCGAGAGGCAAGTCTGGATATTTGGAGGATACGGCCCAGATGCGGCTCGGATCCGTTCAGCAGTCTTATCACAGATGAAAAGAAACTGTTCCCAAGTACGAGTCATTAGGCTCCTGAGCCTTCTCTCGGAGCGAAGAGGGACGAAAAGTGTGTTGGCTGGGTGGGTCGTGCCCTTGATTATCCTGGCAGCACTGCTCCGACAGCGTGCGATGTAAAGTGAGTCCGAGGACGGAAGATTGGTTTGTGTGATGTGCTGAGCCGTGTTCACGATCTCCTGCAGCTTCTTCCGGTCTTGGACAGAACAACTTCCATACCAGGTTGTGATGCACCCTAGAGGAATGCTTTCTACGGTGCATCTATAAAAATTAGTGAGGGTTTTAGGAGACAGGCCAAATTTCTTTAGCTTTCTCAGAAAGTAAAGGCGCTGGTGGGCCTTCTTGGCAGTGAACTCTGCTTGGTTGGACAAGTCAGGTCATTTGTCAGGTCACTTCTGACTCCTCTATGAGGATTGGTATGTGTTCCTTCGTTTTAACCTTCCTGAAGTCCACAATCAGCTCTTTCGTCTTACTGATGTTGAGTGCCATGTTGTTGCAGCGACACCACCCCACTGGTTGGCATATCTCGCTCCTGTACGCCCTCTTGTCTCCATCTGAGATTCTACCAACAATGGTTGTATCAACAGCAAATTTATAGATAGTAATTGAGCTATGCCTAACCACACAGTCATGAGTATAAAGAGAGTAGAGCAGTGGGCTAAGCACACAACCCTGAGATGCGCCAGTGTTGATCGTCAGTGAGGAGGAGATGTTGTCACCAATCCACACAGATTGTGGTCGTCCGGTTAGGAAGCCGATGATCCATTTGCAGAGGGAGGTCTAGAGGCCCAGAATCTGTAATTTCTCAATCAGGATTGTGGGAATGATGGTGTTAAATGCTGAGTTATAGTAGATGAACAGCACCTTGACGGAAATGTTTGTGTTGTCCAGGTGGTCTAAGGCCACGTGAAGAGCCATTGAGATTGCAACTGCCTTTGCCGTTGCAAGTGAGGAAATTTCCAGAATGCCTACGAGATGGCTTATTAGAGCAGATCCTGCTTGAGTCCACTAAAGGATCATCTATTCTGGATTGGGTGTTGTGCAAAGTTCGGAATAGTTTAGGGTGTTTAATGTAAAAGAATCCTAAGGGGAAAGTGATATGATCGAATGATTGTTGAGAAAGAGAAGCTAATGACAGATGTATCAGTATTACAGTTGAGTAAAGGGAACTACAGACGAGAGGAATTGCCCAGAATTCATTGGAAAAGAACACTGGCAGGGGTAATGGCAGAGCAGCAATAGCTGGAATTTCTGTAAGCAACTCGAAAGGCACAGGATGATACATCCCAAATAGAAAGAAGTATTCTGAAGGAAAGACAACACAACCCTGGGTAACAAGAGAAGACAAAGCCAACATAAAAACAAAAAAGAGTGCATATAATAGAGCGGCAATAAGTGGGAAGGGTATTAGGAAGATTCGGAAGCCTTTAAAACCAAGGGAAGGCACCTAAACATTCATTCAGAAGGTAAAGATGGAATATGACATGAATCTAACCAATAATATTAAAGGCGATAACAAACGTTTCTTCAGAGACATGAAGTGACATAAGGCAAGGTGAGAGACGATATTAGACCGCTTGAAAACGGTGCTGGAGAAGCAGTAATGGGAGATACGTTGGAAGACACTAGCAGTACGATAGAAGCTCCAGGTGTCAGGGATCATGAAATGTGTGAACCTACCATTACTAGGGAGAAGGTTATGGTGAAACTGCAAAATCTCAACCAGATGGTCACCTAGATCAGATGGTGTACACTGCAGAATTCTGAATGAGGTGACTGAAGGGATTGTGGTGGCATTACTAATGATCCTACGAGGATCGTTGGCTTCTGGAATGGATAGAATATAGAACAGCGCTCGGCAACCTTTTTCCCTCTGTGAGCCAGATCGCATATTAATGAGCGGACGGTGGGCCAGATAAATGCCATAAAAAACTTGAAATATGGAAATTATCCATTTAAATACATCTAGTTATGTTTTGCCTTAAAATAATGAATAACACATGCTAGAAAATCATTTGTGCTTAACCAAGGATGCCAATTAATAATCAAAGATCTCAGTTTAGTTTTTCTGTCCCACCATTGCTGGTGCCCCATCAGTTGTGATGCCAATTAGCTTCGACACATTAAGTTTCATTTCTGACATCATTTTCAACAAGCAAAAATGTCTGCTCCAGTAATCACATCCTTCATAGGAATTAATTGAATAAACTCTTCAAAATTTTGAGAAGTTGAGGTCACTCCTCACACAAACACTGCAAGTTGAGCAGTGCCTCTCAAGTCTGTACCCTCATCAAACGGAATTAGAAAAAAAATGCAATTCGTTGCAGGCATCCCTTAAACAACTTCTAACATCTGCTGACATTTCTTCAACTCGCCGTGTGATTCTTCTTGCTGACAGGCTGATAGATGCAAATAAAGATTTCTTTTCAGGACAAACAATAGCCACCACTGCCAGTAAATATTCCTTTACGAGTTTACGAGTCTGTGGAGGCCAGTGCTATCATGTTTGCTGTTGTGTGCTGGGACAGCAGGCTGAGGGTAGCAGACACCAACAGAATCAACAAACTCATTCGTAAGGCCAGTGATGTTGTGGGGATGGAACTAAACTCTTTCACGGTGGTGTCAGAAAAGAGGATGCTGTCTAAGTTGCATACCATCTTGGACAATGTCTCCCATCCACTACATAATGTACTGGTTGGGCACAGGAGTACATTCAGCCGGAGACTCATTCCACCGAGATGCAACATAGAGCGTCATAGGAAATCATTCCTGCCTGTGGCCATCAAACTTTACAACTCCTCCCTTGGAGGGTCAGACACCCTGAGCCAATAGGCTGGTCCTGGACTTATTTCATAATTTCCTGGCATAACTTACATATTACTATTTAACTATTTATGGTTTTATTACTATTTATTATTTATGGTGCAACTGTAACGAAAACCAGTTTCCCCCGGGATCAATAAAGTATGACTATGACTATGACCACTAACAAACTCACCATCTGTAAAAGGCTTCATCTTTTCCGCAATCCGTTTTGTGACTTCGTAGCGGGCATGGGTATTTCCTTAATTTTCACTGCTTTTTTGGGCACCCAGCGTCTACCTTCCTGCATTTTGCATTCATTGCCATTGGAATTTTTTTCTTTGATTTTATTTCGAAACGCAAGTCATTGAATAAGTATCGTCTCTGGATATTTAGCGTTGAAAACACAGTGACCCTGTTTCTGTTTACAAAATTGAATGATCCCATCTGAAAACCTGCGCATGCACGGAGAGTATCTAATACATATTAATAAGGTAGTCTGCCTTCCCGTCATTCGCACATACCAGTGTTTGGTTTAGAACAAAACGGAACCTGGGTCCGGTGTAACACGACGCCATGCATGTCCATCGGTGCGGTCGCCTGAAACACTCAGAATAAGGAAAAATCGCTCGCGAGCCGGATTAGCATAGTATCCCAATATTTGCTCGCGGGCCGTAGGTTGCCTACCTCTGATATAGAACATAGAAATCTATAGCACATTACAGGCCCTTCGGCCCACAATGTTGCGTCAACCATGTAACCTACTCTAGAAAGTGACTGGAATTTCCCTATCGCATCGCCCTCTATTTGTCTAGGCTCCATGAACTGACAGTCTCTCAAAAGACCCCATTGTATCCGCCTCTACCGACATCGCTGGCAGTACATTCCACACACCTACCACTCTCTGTGTGAAAAGCCTACCTCTGGTATCCCCCTTGTATCTACTTCCAAGCACCTTAAAACTATGCCCCCTCGTGTTAGCTATTTCAACCCTGGGGGAAAAGCCTCTGGCTATCCACATGATCAATGTCTCTCATCACCTTATGCACCGCTATCAGTTCACCTTTCTCCCTCCGGCGCTCCAAGGAATAAAGGACAAATTCACTCAACTTATTCTGATAAGACATCCTCTCCAATCCAGGCAACATCCTTGTAAATTTCTTCTGCACTCTCTCTATAGAATTCACATCCTTCCTGAAATGAAGTGACAGGACATGAACACAGTATTCCAAGTGGGGTTTAACCACGGTTCTTATATAGCTGTAACATTACCGCACAGCTCTTGAGCTCAACCCGAGGTTGATGAAGCCAGCATACAAACGCCTTCTTAACAACACTGTCAACCTGCGAAACAGTTTTAAATGTCCTATGGACAGGGACCCCGGGATCTCGCTGATCCTCCACACTGCCAAGAGTCTTGCCATTAATATTATATTCTGCCTTCAAATTTGACCAACCGAAATGAACTACTTCACACTTACCTGCGTTGAAATCCGTATACCACTTCTCAGTCCAGTTCTGCATCATACTGATGTCGGCCTGTAAACTCTGACAACCCTCTAGACTATGCACAGCATCCTCAACTTTTATGTCATGAGTAAACTTACTAATCGACCCTTCACCGTCCGCATCCAGGTCATTTATAAAAGTCAAAAAGAGGAGGGGTCCCAGAATCACAAAGAGGAGGGTCCCCGCGGAACAGCTCTGGTTACTGTCCTCCATGCATAGAACATAGAACATAGAACAGTACAGCATATTAAAGGCCCTTCGGCCAACAATGTGTTGTCGACCCTCAAACCCTGCCTCCCATATAATCCCCCACGTTAAATTCCTCCATATACCTGTCTAGTAGTCTCTTAAACTTCACTAGTGTATTTGCCTCCACCACTGACTCAGGTAGTGCATTCCACGCACCAACCACTCTCTGTATATAAAAAAAACCTTCCTCTAATAACCTTCCTCTAAGTTGAGAACTTCCCACCCCTTACCTTAAAGCCATGTCCTCTTGTGTTGAGCAGTGGTGCCCTGGGGAAGAGGCGCTGGCTATCCACTTTATCTATTCCTCTTAATATCTTGTATTACTCTATCATGTCTCCTCTCATCCTCCTTCTCTCCAAAGAGTAGAGCCCCAGCTCCCTTAATCTCTCCTCATAATCCATACTCTCCAAACCAGGCAGCATTATGGTAAATCTCCTCTGTACCCTTTCCAATGCTTCCACAACCTTCCTGTAGTGAGGCGACCAGAACTGAACACACTACTCCAAGTGTGGCCTAACCAGAGTTTTATAGAGCTGCAACATTACATCGCGACTCTTAAACTCTATCCCTCGACTTATGAAAGCTAACACCGCATAAGCTTTCTTAACTAACCTATCCACCTGTGAGGCAACTTTCAGGGATCTGTGGACATGTACCCCCAGATCCCTCTGCTCCTACACACTACCAAGTATCCTGCCATTTACTTTGTACTCTGCCTTGGAGTTTGTCCTTCCAAAGTGTACCACCTCACACTTCCCCAGGTTGAACTCCACCTGCCACTTCTCAGCCCACTTCTGCATCCTATCAATGTCTCTCTGCAATCTTCGACAATCCTCTACACTACCTACAACACCACCAACCTATGTGTCGTCTGCAAACTTGCCAACCAACTCTTCTACCCCAACATCCAGGTCGTTAATAAAAATCATGAAAAGTTGAGGTCCCAGAACAGATCCTTGTGGGACACCACTGGTCACAATCCTCCAATCTGAATGTACTCCCTCCACCACCACCCTCTGCCTTCTGCAGGCAAGCCAATTCTGAATCCACCTGGCCAAACTTCCTTGGATCCCATGCCTCCGGACTTTCTGAATAAGCCTACCGTGTGGAACCTTGTCAAATGCCTTACTAAAATCCATGTAAATCACATCCACTGCACTACCCTCTTCTATATGCCTGGCAACGTCCTCAAAGAACTCTATAAGTCTTGTTAGACAGGATCTGCCCTTTACAAAGCCATTCTGACTGTCCCTGATCAGACCATGATCCTCTAAATGCCCTTCGATCCTATCTCTAAGAATCTTTTCCAACAACTTTCCCACTAATGACGTAAGGCTCACTGCTATATAATTACCCGGAATACTAACAGAATACTAACAATCCACAACCACCCTTTGTTTTCTGTAGGCAAGCCAATTCTGGATCCTGAAAGCAAGCTCTCCTTGGATCCCATGCCTCATTACTTCTTGAACGAGCCTCGCATGGGGAACATTATCAAATGCCTTACTGAAATCCGGACCAGGAAGATTGGAAAAATCAAATGTAACTCCACACTTGAAGAAGCGAGAGAGCAGAAGAAAGAAAATTGTATGTCAGTTGCTCTGACCCCAGTGGTTGGGAGGATGTTGGAGTCGGTTCTCAAGGATCAGGTCACAGCGTACTTGGAGCTGCACGACAAAATAGGCCATAGCCAGCATGGTTTCCTCCAAGAAAATTCTTCCCTGACAAAGCTGTTGAAATTGTTTGAAGAAATATCAAGCATGATAGACAAAGACATCGGGCTGCTTAACAATATAAGAGCCTATTGTATTACAAGAAATATTCTGGCATGGATGAAGCTGTGGCTGATGGGCAGGAGGAAAAGGGTGGGAATAAATGGATCCTTTTCTGGTTGGCTTGCCGGTTATTAGCAGTGTTCCACAATGGTCTGTGTTGGGCCAATTCTTCTTACGATATATGTTTATAATTTCAATGACGGAATTGATGGCTTTGTTGCAAAGTTTGCAGACGGTTCCAAGACTGGTGAAGGGGCAGATAGTTGTGAGGAAGTAGAGAGGCTACAGAAGAACTTAACCAAATTAGGAGAATGCGTAAAGAAATAGCAGATGGAAGACGGTATCGGGAAGTGTATGGCCATGCACTCCGGTAGAATAAATGAAGGTGTTGGTTATTTTTTAAATTGAGAGAAAATACAAAAACAATTCATGCACAAACGGATTTGTTAGTCATTGTGCAAGATTCCCTGAAGGTTCATTCCGAGGTCGAGGCTGTGGTGAGGAAGGCAAATGCGATTTTTGCATTCATTTCAAGAGGAGTAGAATATAAAAGAAAACGTAAAGTTGAGACTTTATAAACATAGAAACATAGAAACATAGAAAACAGGTGCAGGAGTAGGCCATTCGGCCCTTCGAGCCTGCACCGCCATTCAGTATGATCATGGCTGATCATCCAACTCAGAAACCTGCACCAGCCTTCTCTCCATACCCCCTGATCCCGCTAGCCACAAGGGCCATATCTAACTCCCTCTTAAATATAGCCAATGAACTGGCCTCAACTGTTACCTGTGGCAGAGAATTCCACAGATTCACCACTCTCTGTGTGAAGAAGTTTTTCCTAATCTCGGTCCTAAAAGGCTTCCCCTTTATCCTCAAACTGCGACCCTTCGTTCTGGACTTCCCCAACATCGGGAACAATCTTCCTGCATCTAGCCTGTCCAATCCCTTTAGGATTTTATACGTTTCAATCAGATCCCCCCTCAATCTTCTAAATTCCAACGAGTACAAGCCCAGTTCATCCAGTCTTTCTTCATATGAAAGTCCTGCCATCCCAGGAATCAATCTGGTGAACCTTCTTTGTACTCCCTTTCTGGAAAGGATGTCTTTCCTCAGATTAGGGGACCAAAACTGCACACAATACTCCAGGTGTGGTCTCACCAAGGCCTTGTACAACTGCAGTAGTACCTCCCTGCTCCTGTACTCGAATCCTCTTGCTATAAATGCCAGCTACCATTCGCCTATTTCATCGCCTGCTGTACCTACATGCCCACTTTCAATGACTGGTGTATAATGACACCCAGGTCTCGTTGCACCTCCCCTTTTCCTAATCGGCCACCATTCAGATAATAATCTGTTTACCTATTTTTGCCACCAAAGTGGATAACTTCACATTTATCCACATTAAATTGCATCTGCCATGAATTTTCCCACTCACCCAACCTATCCAAGTCACCCTGCATCCTCTTAGTATCCTCCTCACAGCTAACACTGCCGCCCAGCTTCGTGTCATCCGCAAACTTGGAGATGCTGCATTTAATTCCTTCATCCAAGTCATTAATATATATTGTAAACAACTGGGGTCCAGCACTGAGCCTTGCGGTATCCCACTAATCACTGCCTGCTATTCTGAAAAGGTCCCGTTTATTCCCACTCTTTGCTTCCTGTCTGCCAACCAATCCTCTATCCACATCAATATCTTACCCCCAATACCGTGTGCTTTAAGTTTGCACACTAATCTCCTGTGTGGGACCTTGTCAAAAGCCTTTTGAAAATCCAAAGATACTACATCCACTGGTTCTCCCCTATCCACTCTACTAGTTACATCCTCAAAAAATTCTATGAGATTCGTCAGACATGATTTTCCTTTCACAAATCCATGCTGACTTTGTCCGATCATTTCACCGCTTTGCAATTGTGCTGTTATCACATCTTTGATAACTGACTCTAGCAGTTTCCCCACTACCGATGTTAGGCTAACCGGACTATAATTCCCCGGTTACTCTCTCCCTCCTTTTTTGAAAAGTGGGGTTACATTAGCCACCCTCCAATCCTCAGGAACTAGTCCAGAATCTAAAGAGTTTTGAAAAATTATCACTAATGCATCCACTATTTCTTGGGCTACTTCCTTAAGCACTCTGGGATGCAGACCATCTGGCCCTTGGGATTTATCTGCCTTTAATCCCTTAATTTACCTAAGACCACTTCCCTAGTAACGTGTATTTCCCTCAGTTCCTCCATCTCACTGGACCCTCTGTCCCCTACTATTTCTGGAAGATTATTTACGTTCTCCTTAGTGAAGACAGAACCAAAATAATTATTCAATTGGTCTGCCATGTCCTTACTCCCCATAATCAATTCACCTGTTTCTGTCTGTAGGGGACCTACATTTGTCTTATCAGTCTTTTTCTTTTCACATATCTATAAAAGCTTTTACAGTCAGTTTTTATGTTCCCTGCCAGTTTTCTCTCATAATCTTTTTTCCTCTTCCTAATTAAGCCCTTTGTCCTCATCTGCTGAACTCTGAATTTCTCCCAGTCCTCAGGTGAGCCACTTTTTCTGGCTAATTTGTATGCTTCTTCTTTGGAATTGATGCTATCCCTAATTTCCCTTCTCAGCCACGGGTGCACTACCTTCCTTGATTTATTCTTTTGCCAAACTGGGATGAACAATTGCTGTAGTTCATCCATGCGATATTTAAATGCTTGCCTTTGCATATCCACCGTCAACCGTTTAAGTGTCATTAGCCAGTCTATCTTAGCTAATTCACGTCTCATACCTTCAAAGTTACCCTTCTTTAAGTTGAGAACCATTGTTTCTGAATTAACTATGTCACTCTCCATCTTAATGAAGAATTCCACCATATTACGGTCACTCTTACCCAAGGGGCCTCTCACGACAAGATTGCTAATTAATTCTTCCTCATTTCTCAATACCCAGTCTAGAATAGCCTGCTCTCTAGTTGGTTCCTCGACATGTTGGTTCAAAAAACCGTCCCGCATACTTTCCTAGAAATCCTCTTCCTCAGCACCTTTACCAATTTGGTTCACCCAATCTACATGTAGATTGAAGTCACCCATATAACAGCTGTTCCTTTATTGCACACATTTCTAATTTCCTGTTTAATACCATCCCCGACCTCACTACTACTGTTAGGTGGCCTGTACACAACTCCCACCAGCGATTTCTGCCCCTTAGAGTTATGCAGCTCTACCCGTATCGATTCCACATCTTCCCGGCTTATGTCCTTCCTTTCTATTGCGTTAATCTCCTCTCTAACCAGCAACGCCACGCCACCTCTTTTTCTTTCATGTCTATCCTTCCTGAATATTGAATATCCCTGAATGTTGAACTCCCATCCTTGGTCACCCTGGAGCCATGTCTCTGTGATCCCAACTATATCATAATCATTAATAACAATCTGCACTTTCAATTCATCCACCTTGTTACGCATGCTCCTTGCATTGACACACAAAGTCTTCAGGCGCTCTTTTACAACTCTCTTAGCCCTTATACAATTATGTTGAAAAGTGGCCCTTTTTGATGCTTGCCCTGGATTTGTCGGCCTGCCACTTTTAAAGCTCTGGTGGGCTTTACTTTGAGCAGTTTTGGGTCCCTTATCTTAAAAAGGATGTGCTGAAACTGAGAGGGTTCAAAGGAGTTTCACGAATATGATTCCATGTTTGAACGGCGTGTCATATGAAGAGTGTTTGATGGCTCTGGGCATGCATTCACTGGAAATCAGAAGAATTAATGGTGACCTGATTGAAACCTATTGTGTAGGGAATTGCATGGTCATTCAAACTGGTAGAAGAGATAAAGGTGTTGACTATGTTCTAAACAGGGAGAAAATTCAGAATCAGGTGTAAAGGGACTTGGGAGTCCTCGTACAGGATAACTTGCAGGTTGAGTCTGTGATAAGGATGGGCCTGTGCTCCGCTTTAATGTTCTAAGTTCTATTAAGATTTCGTTGACTGATGCAGTTAAATCATTAAAATTGACAGTTCGAACCACCTGATCTAAGTGTAACACACACAAAATTCTGAAAGAATTTGGCAGGTCAGGCGGTACCTATGGAAAAGATAAAGCAGTTGGTGTTTCGTGCCGGGTCCCTTCTTCCGGACTGAGAGCGTAGGGGGCAGCCAACTGAATAATAAGGTGGAGTGGAAGGAGGCTAACTGGCAGTTGATAGGGGAAGCCAGGTGGGTGGGAAAGGTCAAGGGCTGCTAAAGAAAGAATCTAACAGGAGAGGCGAGTGGACAGTAGGAGAAGGGAAAGGAAGAGGGGACCCACGGGGAAGTAATATGCAGGTGAGAAGTGAAAGTTCAGGAAGTGAGGGGGTATTTATTCAGCGGAAAGATAAATCGATTTTCATGCTAACAACAGGAATTCTGCAGATGCTGGAAATTCAAGCAACATACATCAAAGTTGCTAGTGAACGCAGCAGGCCAAGCAGCATCTATAGGAAGAGGTGCAGTCGACGTTTCAGGCCGAGACCCTTCGTCAGGACTAAATCGATTTTCATGCTATCTGGCTGGAGGGTACCCAGATTGAATGAAAAATGTCGTACCTCCATCCTGAGGGTGGCCTCGACATGGTACACGTCGGAACGGGAGTTGGAATCGTAACTAAAATGTATGGCCACAGGGAATTCAGGGAATTGTGGTACACTTGCGGTGGTGCTCGACGATGCGGTCCCCAAATTTACGACGGATCTCACCAGTGTAGAGGAGGCTGCAACGGGAGCACCAGCCACAACAGACTGCCACAGCAACTTCACAGGTGAACTGTTGCCTCACCTGGAAGGACTGATTGGGGCCCTTAATGTTGGTGAGGGAGGATGTGCATAGGCAGATGTAGCACTTAATGCGTTTGCAAAGATAAGTGCCTGAAGGGAGAGGAGTGAGGAGGTGTCAGAGAGGAGATGGGGGTTGTGGTGCACAGGGTAGGTGGGGTGGGAAGGAGCTGGAGGCTCTGAGGACCCAGGAGCCGACGGTAGGGCCTGATGGACATGGAATTGCAGTGGTAGGGAGGGACCTGGGGAGAGGAGACTGCGGATACAAAGGCAGCGCGGAATGTCATGTCCTTGAGGTGCTGGTGGTAAACGTCCAGACCAGAGCCGGAGCCAGATGCCGCGCAACTAACAGCTTGAAGGTGTTCTGGGTCGAGGAAACCGGCATTGACGGCGGTGAAAACCCCATTCTGGATAACCTCGGGATCGCTGGAACCAGTATTGACAATGGTGGTGTCACCGGTCAGGCGGTCCCCAGGCTCGTTGGGGCCGGGTATGGATTCGGAGATTTTCGTTATCAGGGCCATGTCCGATAGAATTGAGGACTGAAAGGAAGGCAGTAGGGACCGCTGTCTGGGGATGTCCAGGGTCGCGGGAAGGGGAGACGGCGGAATCTGTGGCGTGCAGACTGACGACCTTCTGATCCTTGCTGGAAGCGAAGAAGGCGAAGAACCGGCGGTTAAATGCATGGATCCGGCGGAGGGTGAAGTATCAGAAAGGTCGATGGTGGGCGGAGGAGACGGAGGTCGGGAGCGACTTGGACAGGGCCACCAGGTATCTCCGCATGGGAGACGCTGGGTCCGAATCGAGAAGCCTGAAACGGATCTGCGAGCCATGTGGTACAAGATGTCGGTGAAGACGGCGAAGGCAAGATCCTAGGAAGGATAGGTGGGTGACCACGTCGTCGGAAATTCGGGTGGCAGCAGGGATTACAGAGGGGGAACAGTGAGGGAGGGTTTCGCTGAACTTCTGTCGAAGGGAAGATATAAACTTCTTCACGATATGCATCTCTGAAAGAGAATTCGCAGTGAAGCAGCAAATCACAAGCACAAGCCACTCTGCTGATGCTGGAAAACATCTTAATTATTTTTATTTCATTCGTCGATTGCTTTATTTCCAACCAATTTCATCATGCTCCATTTGGGGATAAAGTGTGATCAGTTCAGCGAGAATCGATTTTGTAACACGAGGGGCCCTGATCCTAACCCTGGTTCTGAGGCGCTCCCCGTTTCGCAAACATATTACACAGTCAGAAAGGAACTGGAGCAGACTGCCAGCCAGTTCAGGCCCACAGTCCGGAAGAAAGGATTAAGTTTCCCAGTGATTTCCCTGTTAAGATGAAGAGATTGGACTTGCTGTCCACATTGTAAAGCGAAACAGTGCCAGACCCATGGGGCGGCACTGTGGTGTCACAGTTAGCCCAACGCTTTACAGTTCAATTCCCGCAGCTGGAATTCTGTACCTTCTCCCCGTGGCCCCGTGGGTTTCCTCTGGGTGCTCCAGTTTCCACCCACTGTCCAAAAGCATGCCGACTGCTAGGTTAATTCGTCATTATAGATAGTCCCGTCATTAGGCTAGGATTAAAATTGGGTTTACTCGGCGGCGTGGCTCGAAGGGCTCGAGAGGCCTATCCCGCTGTATATCAATAAAAATGAAAATAACCGAGGAAGACTCCCATTCTCCACGGAAAGGGTTCGACAGGACGATTGAATCGAGCCGAATGGCTTACATATACCCTGTTATCCATCTGCCCGATAGCCCGCGCGCCAGAATCAGGAGTAAGGAGGAAAGCTTAGCACCAAGTAATGAACTTAAACAGGTGAGAGGAGTCGCCCGTCTCAGGCCAGTGGCGAGCGTTAACCCAAGCCACCCAGCGAACTGCGGCGAGGTATATCCGAAAACACTCTGGCAAGGGACAGAGGAAACTGCAGGAACCCTGGATGAGATACGTGTACCATCGATAGGCAAAGGTGAGCCGGCAGTAGACTGGAAGAGGCAAAATTTGCGCATTTATTTATGAGGGGCGGAAAGCAAAACTCTGGAAACGATATAGACAAGTAAGTTAACATCTGCAGTTGCTACAATACTGGAGAGGATTATGAGAGATAATACATACGTACTTTTGGAAAGGCAGGGGTTGATTAGGGTTAGTCAGTCTGGCTTATGTACTGAGTTCTTGGTGATGTGACCAAGGAAGCTAGTAAATGCAGCGCTGTAGAAGTGGTTAACGTAGGTTTCAGTGAAGCCTTAGATAAGATCCACAAAATGATAAGGGGGAAGGTGTTGATGGGCAGATGGAGACTGGAGGGTGAAGGTCAAGTGAGAGTTGAGAGACTGAGGCTGATGTGTGATAGATATAAACAGACAAGAGAGCAAACTAGCGGATGGATCTACGAGGGAAAAAAAGACAGAGGCTTGAAGGAGAAAAGAAGATTCGGATGAGAAAGATGGAGATCAGCAGCTCAAATCCGATGGGAGGAAATGGGAATGATAGGCCAAGGGATGGAAATTCAACACGTGGAGAAGGGGCTGGATGATGGCAAAATGAAACGAAGCTTGTGAGTGTGTGTGTGTGTGCGCGCGCGCGCGCGCTCGCTCGCGTTGGGGTCAGTCTAGGCGGTCTTGGTGACAGGTCGGCCAAAATAAACCTGAAACTGGAGCTTGAACTTCAACTTGACCTTGGCACCATACAACCTCCTCGCCAGGATATTGCTTCCCCTCTAGTTTAGATGCAGCCCGTACCTCTTGTACAGGCTGCGCCTGTCCCAGAAGATGTACCTAATATACAAGAAACCTGAAACCTTGCCCCTAGCAACAGTTCCTCATCTACTCATTCATTTGTACTATCACTCTACTCCAGTGTTGACAGGATCGTGTCAACTGGGAGTAATCCAGGGATTAAAAACGCAAACACGAGGAAATCTGCAGATGCTGGGATTTCAAGCAACACACATAAAAGTTGTTGGTGAACGTAGCAGGCCAGGCAGCATCTCTAGGAAGAGGTACAGTCGACGTTTCGGGCCGAGACTCAGGACTCAGAGATTACTACCTCAGAGGTCTTGATCTTCAGCCTCTTTTCTAACTCCCCATACTCACTGTGCAGAAGCTCTTCCACTTTCTACCTAAGCCATTAGTGTTAATGTGCACCACAACCTCTGCCTGCTCACCGTCACTCATACAAATAAACAGCAGCAAATAGCAGCTTGAACAGCAGCCGGCCAATCGGTGTTTGGAGGCGAAAGGTAAAGGTGACTTCATCGGGTCGAGGAGGGAGCTTTTTAAAATCAGCGCCTCATAGTTTTCCCGCAGCAATGAACAATGGCCAATCGGAGTATCAGGATTGATTAGCAAGGCAATTAAAAATATTGTGGGGAGCAAGCGGAGTGGCCATTGATGGAGTGGGACAGTGTTAGAATGGGGAGACTTCTGGCTTTGGCTCAACAGGCTTGGATAATAACAGGGATGGGTGACGTAGGCATCTGTTTCTCACTCATTCTTCTAAGTTTAGCCCCCCTGGCAAGCCTCAGGGTCGCTCAGCTCGCTGTTGTCTAAGGAAACAGCCCTCGGTCCCGCCAAACTGGGTAATTAAGTTTGTGTGGATGCTGTGTGATGTACCTCACCCCACCAAATAACAGACAATACACTATATACGATTAAATGAATTACAGTTTATAGATATTACTGGAACTATATAATTAATAGAGATAAAATATAAAAGGAAAATAAAAGGCGCCACATTTATCAAAGTTCAATCTCTTCGGGCACAAACAGTTGGAGCTCTAGTCACGATTCTCTCTTCACCATTCGATCCCCTCTGACCTCCTCGACCTGCCGCCCGGGACCACCCACGGTGGTCGACCAGACGCTCCACACGAGTCTGTCTCCTTCTCCTCTCCTCGCCGAAAACCCTGGACTTCAGACTCCTGCTCGGGGTCCGACCTCGTTAGCCGGCTCACAGCACCTTGTCCATCCTCTCTCCTTCTCTCGCGCCTTCTGCTGAAAAACCCGCGCATCACAACAAAGGAAGAAACCCCTTACATAAGTGTATAGTTAAGGCAGGAAGAGTGGATCCAGGGGTCGTGTTGTTTTCTGTGTGTGGGATGTAGAAATCCTGAGAGACCTCCAGCCTCCCAAAAAACCACGTTTGCAGCAGGTGCACCGAGCTGTGGCTCCTCAGACAACGTGTTAAAGTACTGGAGCAGCAACGCGATGACCTTCGGCCAATAAAGGAAAGTGAAGAGATGATAGATAGGAGCTACAGAAAGGTAGTCACCTCTAGGTTGCAGAAGACAGGTGAATAGGTGACTATCAGGACAACGAATTGAAATAGGCAGCCTGTACAGAATACTGATGATGCCGTTTCCCTGATAACATGCACACGTTTGCGATATTGTGGTCGACCTATCGGGGCAAGCCGAAGCCATTGGGTCTCTGGCACAGAGTCTAGCGCTGTGGCTCAGAAGGGATGAGGGCAGAGGAGAAAAGCAGAGCTGATAGGAGTAGACAAAAGAGTCTGTGGACGCGATAGAGAGACCCAGATGGTACGTTGCCTCCCAGGTGCCGCGTCAGGGACGTCCAAGACATTCTGAAAGTCAGGCTACAGGTAAAATCGAAAGTCAGTCTGCACGTGAATACGAAGCGGACCGATATCCTTGCGGGAAGATTTTCTAGAGCCCATGGAGAGGGTCTAAACTAATTTAGCAGGGGAGTGGGAACCGGAGAGATATGGCTGAGTATAGGAATGTTGGTAATGTATACTGAGACTGTCAGGAAGGACAGGCAGTGAGGACAACATTGCAGTCAGTGAGATGGGTTGCAGTGTAAAAGGGAGACTGAATTGAAAAAAGTGATAAATACTGGATTTAATGTGTTAAATTCGAATGCACTCAGTGTAAAAAATAAGTTAGATGATCTTGTAGTTCGAGATTGGTCGGTCTGACGTGGGGTTCGCGGAGTCATGACTGAAAGACGTTGTGATTGAGAACTTAATATCCAACGATACACCATCTATCGAAAGGATAGACAGGTAGACGGAGGGGAAGGATTGAGTCTGCTGGTAAAAATGAAACCAAATCTTCAGAAAAATGTGAAATAGGATGCTGGAAAACCATAATGGGAATTATTTACAGGCCTCCAAACAGTAATCAGGTGTAAGCAATCTGGAGCAGCAGCTGGATGATCTTCGACTCGTAAGGGAGAATGAGGCAGTCACAGATGAAAACTACAGGGAGGTAGTCACACCTAGGCTGCCGGAAGCAGGTTGCTGGGGGACGGTCGCAGGGGGGAAAGCGAAGGTGAGTAGACAGGTAGTGCAGAACACCCCTGTAGCCATTCCCCTGAATAATAAGTTTACCGCCCTGGATACAGTTGACGGGGACGACCAACTAGGGGTGAGCCACGGTGGCAGGGCCTCCAGCACTGAGACTGACCCGCTGGTACAGAAGGGTGGGACGGAGAGGAGGAAACATGTCGTCACTGGAGACTCTATAGTCAGGGGAGAAGACAGGAGATTTTGTGGACGTGAGAAGGACACCCGCATGGTTTGTTGCCTCCAGGGTGCCAGGGTCTGGGATGTGTCTGACCGGGTGCACGACATCCTGATACGACAGGGAAAGCAACCAGAAGTCGTGATACATGTTGGTACCAACGACATATGCAGGGAGAGGGATGAGGTTCTGAAGAATGAGTTTTGGGAATTAGGCAAAAGGCTGAAGAACAGGACCTCAAGGGTAGCATTCTCAGGATTGCTGCCAGGGCTACGTGATAGAGATGGTAAAAATTGTTGGAGATGGATGTTGAATGCTTGGCTGAGGAGTTGGTGCAGGGGGCAGGGTTTTAGATTTTTGGATCATTGGGATCTCTTCTGGGGAAGGTGGGACGTGTACAGATTGGTTGGGTTGCATCTAAACTCGAGGGGGAGCAATATCCTTTCAGGTAGATTTGCTTGCATGGTTCGGGTGGGTTTAAACTAATTCGCAAGTGGGATGGGACTCGGGGCGATAGAGCAGTGAAAGAAATTCATGGAGTAAAGCCAGATCTAAAATATAGAGAGGCTTTGAGAAAAGAGAGAGCAGAATACAGGGTGTAAAGGTAGTAAGGTAGAAGTTGCTAAAGTGAGTGTACTTCAATGCAAGAAGCATCAGGAACGAAGGTGATGAATTGAGAGCTTGCATACATACATGGAATTATGATGCAGTGGCCATTACAGAGACTTGCCTGGCACCGGGGCAGGAATGGATTCTCAATATTCCTGGATTTCAGTGCTTTTAAATGGATAGAGAGGGGAGAAAAGGGGAGGAGGGGTTGTATTACTGGTCAGGGACACTATTACAGCTACAGAAAGGGTGGTTAATGTAGCAGGATCCCATTTTGAGTCCGTATGGGTGGAAGTCAGGAACAGGAAGGGAGCAGTTACTCTATTGGGAGTATTCTATAGGCCCCCTGGTAGCAACAGAGATGCCGAGGAGCAGATTGGGAGGAAGATTTTGGAAAGGTACAGAAATAACAGGGTTGTTATCATGGTTAACTTTAACTTCCCTGATACTGATTGGCACCTGATTAGTTCCAACGGTTAAGACGGGGCAGAGTTTGTTAAGTGTGTCCAGCACGGATTCCTGTCACAGTATGTTGACAGGCCGACTAGGGGGAATGCCATACTACATCTGGTATTAGGTAACGAACCGGGTCAGGTCGCAGATCTCTCAGTGGGTGTGCATCTGGGGGACAGTGACCACCGCTCCAAGGCCTTTAGCATTATCATGGAAAAGGATAGAATCAGAGAGGACAGGAACATTTTTAATTGGGGAACGGCAAAATATGAGATTATAAGGCTAGAACTTGCGGGTGTGAATTGGGATGATGTTTTGCAGGGAAATGTACTATGAACATGTGGCCGATGTTTAGGGATCTCTTGCAGGATGTTAGGGATAAATTTGTCCCGGTGAGGAAGATAAAGAATGGTAGGGGGAAGGAACCATGGGTGACAATTGAGGTGGGGAATAGTCAGGTGGAAGAAAGTAGGTTACCTGAGGTTTAGGAAGCAGGAATCAGATAGGTCTATTGAGGAATATAGGGTAGCAAGAAAGCAGCTTAAGAAAGGGCTGAGAAGAACAGGAAGGGGGCATGAGAAGGACTTGGCGAGTAGGGTAAAGGAAAACCCCAAGGCATTCTTCAATTATGTGAAGAACAAAAGGATAACAGGAGTGAAGGTTGGACTGATTAGAGATAAAGGTGGGAAGATGTGCCTGGAGACTGTGGAAGTGAGCGAGGTCCTCAATGAATACTTCTCTTCGGTATTCACCAATGAGAGGGAACTGGATGACGGTGAGGACAATATGAGTGAGACTGATGTTCTGGAGCATGTTGATATTAAGGAAGAGGAGGTGTTGGAGTTGTTAAAATACATTAGGACGGATAAGTCCCGGGTCCTGAAAGAATATTCCCCAAACTGTTCCACGAGGCGAGGGAAGAGATTGCTGAGCATCTGGCTAAGATCTTTATGTCCTCGTTGCCCACAGGAATCGTACCGGAGGATTGGAGAAGGTGAATATTGTCCCCTTCTTCAAAAAAGGTAGTAGGGATTGTCCAGGTAATTATAGACCAGTGAGCATTACGTCTGTGTTGGAAAAGCTGATGGACGAGATTCTTAGAAATAGGATCTATGGGCATTTAAAGAATCATGGTCTGATCAGGGACAGTCAACATGGTTTTGTGAAGGGCAGGTCGTGTCTAACAAGCCTGATAGAGGTCTTTGAGGAGGTGACCAGGCATATAGATGAGGGTAGTGCAGTGAATGTGATCTACGTGGATTTTAGTAAGGCATTTTACAAGGTTCCACAGGGTAGGCTTATTCAGAAAGTCAGAAGGCATGGGATCCAGGGAAGTTTGGCCAGGTGGATTCATAATTGGCTTGTCTGCAGAAAGCAGAGGGTCGTGGTGGAGGGAGTACATTCGGATTGGAGGGTTGTGACTAGTTGTGGGCCGATGGGTCTGTAATGTCCTGTACTATTCTATGTTCTATGTTCTATATGCTCTACCATTACAGTGGGACTTACAAAAGGCATGTCAAAAGACAATGTTACAAGGTGAACAAGCTTGTACTCCATTCCTTCACTACCCACCCTGCGCCGCCACTATTTTACTCTCGCCTTTGATCCTTTCCAATCCAGAAGAGAGCCTAAACGTGAAGCATCATTGGTTCCCTTCCATAAATGTTGACTGACCTATTGAGTTCCATCAGACCATAAGATATAGGAGGAGAATTAGGCTAGTTGGTTCATGGAGTCTGCTCCACCACTTCGTCGTGGCTGATCCTTTTCGCTCAGTCATTGTCCTTCTTGCGTTTTGTGTGTGCTGTGCTGGATTTCCATCATCAGAAACTCTTTATTTTTGATATTCGACTTTGTAGTTTCTGGGCTTGATAATCAGGACTACTCTTCAGGGGCAGCCATAGTAAAGGTTTCACTATACCGTGTCTGTGGAAGCCGTTGAAAGAAATGTTGACAGCGTTATTACAGATTCGAAAGCAGAGACGGGTCACGGTGGGGTTTTTAATTTGTTTCATTGTGTGTCTGCTTCTTCTTCTCGAAGGATTAAGATTTTTTTTTATTGTCACTGTGCACAACAGGAAGGTAACTAGACTCCGAAAAGTCTCTTCAGTATAAACTGCAAGTGTAATTGCGTTCGGGG
The DNA here is from genome assembly GCF_963921235.1 of Mobula hypostoma. Lineage (NCBI taxonomy): Eukaryota > Metazoa > Chordata > Chondrichthyes > Myliobatiformes > Myliobatidae > Mobula > Mobula hypostoma. The sequence goes on along the minus strand of NC_086101.1, from coordinate 8,004,110 downwards.
TAGAATCAGGGAAGATTGAACCGAATGTGAGACTAACCAACGGGATGTGTATAAATGGGAGGCCGATAAGCGCGACATCCTTGGACAGAAAGGCCTTCCTCTGTGTTCGGGCAGCACGTTAGCACTGCGGTTACCATAATGTTATTAGCGGTTATCACAATGTTATTACAGCTCCAGTGACCCGAGTCCAATTGCGGCCCTGACTGTAAGAAGTTTGTACGTGCTTCCTGTAACCTCATTGGTCTCCTCCGGGTGTCCCGGTTTCTCTCCCATTTCAAAGAGGCAGGATTTAATTGCTTAATTGGTCATATGGGTGTAATTAGCCAGAGAGGGTTCGTTGGACCGGAAGTGTCAGTTACCGTGCGTGATGTCTAATTGAAGTAAAGTGAATTATGATTTCACTTCATATTTGCATAAGACCTATTGTACTTTCATTATCCTGAGTCATCTGCTACGCCTAAATTCACTTAGTAGAGTTGTGCCACTTTGTTTGAAAAATTATTCTTGATTTAGGCCGAATGAGTGAAAGAATACAGGATCGAAGTGGTGAACTGGCCCTGCGAGCCCTATTCAGCCACTTCGTTTCATTCCATTGACATGTGCCTGCCATGAAAAACCAAGTTCTGTATCAGAGATTTACAGTAATCTGTATTGAATGGTTAAATGGTTCAATGGTTCCATTTCATACCAGACCATGTATAGAGTATTCGATCTGAAATTCCTATTCTTTGCAGACAGCCACGAAACAGAAGGAAAGAAAACCCAATGAATGAATGAATGACAGTAAAAACGTTAGAACCGCAACGCCCACTCCCTCTCCCCTAATTGTTCCACCAAGTCAGTAGTAACAAAGTCCCCAAAGAGGGGTCGCCCGAGGCCCCACCACGAAGCCGCCTGTCTTCCGGTCCGCTCCGTTAAGTATCGAGAACGGCCGGTCGGCGAGCCCACTGCCGTGAGGAACCGCTGTTTGACTGCAACTGTAGGTCCCGGACTCCCACAGGATCCCAGGCACCTTGAAAGGGAAAAATAAGACATTAAAAAGTGGAATGTAAGCTATTTTGCAGACGAGATCAAGGAAGCCGGCCTCTGGCACCATATTAGCTCCTGGATTTTTCCCAGGGCTGAAATGGCTAACATGAGCAGGCATAGTTCTAAGGTGTTTGGAGGTAGGTACAGAGTGGATGTTAGGAGTAAGTTTCTCACACAGGGAATGGTGCATGCGTGGAGTGCAATGCCGGTGGCGTTCTTGACAGAGTCTTTTGACAGATTCTTAGATAGATGGAGCTTAGTGAAATAGAGGGCTATGCGATAGGGTAATTCTAGGCAGTTTCTAGAAAGGCCTGTAATGTGCTGCAGATTTCTATGTTCTGTCTTATCTGTAGCCCTGCATCACCACTTTACACACTTGCGGACCTGTTCCTGCTGGTACTGTACCACCACGATGTTCCGCTATTCTGTTTATCAGCTGACAATCTTTTTCTTTTGTCAGCAGGGTTGTACTTTAAGCTATAGCGTGGCTTTGCTGAATCATCACAATTGTCTACATCAAAATCTTTTCAAATCATTAACCACTCTTTGCACTTAAAATTCATTTTGTACTATTTATGATTTTGTTTATTTCTTCGTTGATTTATTTTTTAGGAAGTAAAGCGAGGAGCCGGCCCTCCCAGCCCCACGAGCACCCCACCCCCCAACAAACCCCTATTTCAAACGGACTATTTACATTGCATCAACGGGAAGATCTCCGTTTCGTTTCAAAGTTCAGAGGTGTTTTTGAAAACTGGGCGGAAATCGGAGTACACGGGTACAGCGGACAAACTTTCTGACAGAGGCGCCAGAATTGAACTCCGACCAGCGACGCCTGGAGCTGTTACGGTATACCGTTGTGCTAACCGAGACGGCACCGTGGCACCTGAAAATATCAGACTTCATACCTCCGTTGGTTTTACACTTCCTGAACGAGAAGCTTTACCATTCTCCTCCTGCTAGCATCTTCAAAGCTTGTGCCCTGAATACGCTGCTGAGCTCCAGCCAAGCTCAAACAGTCTCTATACGAAGTCCTGACGAAGGGTCTCGGCCCGAAACGTCGACTATACCTCTTCCTAGAGATGCTGCCTGACCTGCTGCGTTCACCAGCAACTTCTACGTGTGTTGCTTGAAGCTCCAGCATCTGCAGATTTCCTCGTGTTTACGCCATCGATTTGCAGCATAGAACCTGTTTCATTTCTAACTCTTCCCATATCTGACCATAGAAACCATAGAAACTACAGCACAGAAACAGGCCCTTTGGCCCTTTTTGGCTGTGTCGAACCATTTTCTGCCTCGTCCCACTGACCTGCACACGTCCCTCCATACACCTCCCATCCATGTATCTGTCCAATTTATTCTTAAATGTTAAAAAAGAACCCGCATTTACCACGTCGTCTGGCAGCTCATTCCACACTCCCACCACTCTCTGTGTGAAGAAGCCCCCCCTAATGTTCCCTTTAAACTTTTCCCCCCTCACCCTTAACCCATGTCCTCTGGTTCTTTTCTCCCCTTGCCTCAGTGGAAAAAGCCTGCTTGCATTCACTCTATCTACACCCATCATAATCTATCAAATCTCCCCTCATTCTTCTACGCTCCAGGGAATAAAGTCCTAACCTATTCAACCTTTCTCTGTAACTGAGTTTCTCATGTCCCGGCAACATCCTTGTAAACCTTCTCTGCACTCTTTCAACCTTATTTATATCCTTCCTGTAATTTGGTGACCAAAACTGAACACAATACTCCAGATTCGGCCTCACCAATGCCTTATACAACCTCATCATAACATCCCAGCTCTTATACTCAATACTTTGATTAATAAAGGCCAATGTACCAAAAGCTCCCTTTACAACCCTATCTACCTGTGACGACACTTTTAGGGAATTTTGTATCTGTATTCCCAGATCCCTCTGTTCCACTGCACTCCTCAGTGCCTTACCATTAACCCTATATGTTCTACGTTGCAGTCCCTCTGCAGGCTCTGAAAACCTACCTCACTGTCTACTACACCTCCAATCTTTGTATCATCAGCAAACTTGCTGATCCAATTTACCATATCAGCATCCAGATCATTGATATAGATGACAAATAACAATGCACCCAGCACTGATCCCTGTGGCACACCACTAGTCACAGGCCTCCACTTAGAGAAGCAATTCTCTACCACCACTCTCTGGCTTCTTCCATCGCGCCAATGTCTAATCCAATTTACTACCTCTCCATGTATACCTAGCGACTGAATTTTCCTAACTAACCTCCCATGCGGGACCTTGTCAACGGCCTTACTGAAGTCCATGTAGACAATATCCACTGCCTTCCCTTCATCCACTTTCTTGGTAACCTCCTCGAAAAACTCCAATAGATTGGTCAAACATGACCTTCCACGCACAAAACCATGTTGACTCTCCCTAATAAGTCCCTGTCTATCCAAATGCTTGTAGATTCTGTCTCTTAGTACTCCCTCCAATAACTTACCTACTACCGACGTTAAACTCATCGGCCTATAATTTCCCGGATTATTTTTCCATCCTTTTTTAAACAACGGAACAACATGAGCCACTCTCCAATCCTCCGGCACTTCACCCATAGACAGCGACATTTTAACTATTTCTGCCAGGGCCCCCGCAATTTCAACACTAGTCTCCTTCAAGGTCCGAGGGAACACTCTGTCAGGTCCAGGGGATTTATCCACTTTAATTTTCCTCAAGACAGCAAGCACCTCCTCCTTTTCAATCTGTACAGTTTCCATGGTCTCACTACTTGATTCCCTCAATTCCGTAGACTTCATGCCAGTTTCCTTAGTAAATACAGACACAAAAAAACCTATTTAAGATCTCCCCCATTTCCTTTGGTTCCGCACATAGCCGACCACTCTATCTTCAAGAGGACCAATTTTATCCCTTACAATCTTTTTTGCTCTTAATATACTTGTAAAAGCTCTTTGGATTATCCTTCACTTTGACTGCCAAGGCAACCTCATGTCTTCTTTTAGCCCTCCTGATTTCTTTCTTAAGTATTTTCTTGCACTTCTTATACTCCTCAAGCACCTGATTTACTCCCTGTTTCCTATACATTTCATACAACTCCCTCTTCTTTTTTATCAGAGTTGCAATGTCCCTTGAGAACCAAGGTTCCTTATTCCTATTCAATTTGCCTTTAATCCTGACAGGAACATACAAACTCTGCACTCTCAAAATTTCTCCTTTGAAGGCTTCCCACCTACCAATCACATCTTTGCCAGAGAACAACCTGTCCCAATCCACGCTTTTTAGATCCTTTCTCATTTCTTCAAATTTGGCCTTCTTCCAGTTCAGAACCTCAACCCTAGGACCAAATCTATCTTTGTCCATGATCAAATTGAAACTAATGGTGTTATGATCACTGGAACCAAAGTGCTCCCCTGCACAGACTTCCGTCACTTGCCCTATTTCGTTTCCTAACAGGAGATCCAATATTGCATCCCTTCTAGTTGGTCCCTCTATATATTGATTTAGAAAACTTTCCTGAACACATTTTAATAACTCTAAACCATCTAGACCCCTAACAGCATGGGAGTCCCAATCAATGTATGGAAAATTAAAATCCCCTACCACCACAACTTTATGTTTCCAGCAGTTGCCTGCTATCTCTCTGCAGATTTGCTCTTCCAAGTCTCGTTGACTATTGGGTGGTCTGTAATACAATCCCACTAATGTGGCCATTTTTTTCCTGTTTCTCAGCTCCACCCACAAGGACTCAGTAGACAAGCCCTCTAATCTGTCCTGCCTAAGCACGGCTGTAATATTTTCCCTAACAAGCAATGCTACTCCCCCACCTTTCATTCGTCTGCCTCGATCACATCTGAAACATCGGAACCCCGAAATATTAGCTGCCAGTCCTGCCCCTCCTGTAGCCAAGTTTCACTAATTGCTATAACATCATAATTCCACGTGTCAATCCACGCCCTCAACTCATCCGCCTTCCCCGCAATACTCCTAGCATTGAATTATATACACCTCAGAAGATTTTTACCACCACTCACAACCTTTCTATCAGCGGATTTGCTTAAACTTTCAACATCATTTATTTTCACCCCAGCCACACTGTCAGCTCTGGCACTTTGGTTCCCAACCCCCTGCAAATCTAGTTTAAAGCCTCCCAAATAGCACTAACAAACCTCCCTGAAAGGATACTGGTCCCCCTGTAGTTCAAGTGTAACCCGTCTCTCTTGTACAGGTCCCACCTGCCCCAGAAGAGGTCCCAATGATCCTGAAATCTAAAACCCTGCCCCTACACCAGTTCCTCAGCTACTTGCTCCTCCTCCAGAGCATCGTGTAGAATTGACGTGTAGAACTGAAACGCTGATCTGGTTTCTCCGACAAAATATGCTTTGTAATCGACTGATTAGTTACAGCCTCGTGTTTGTTGTTTTTGAAAACAATATTAACAGACAATACAATAACATTGGCTACATAGCTAGCGATTTTATGAATTACAACTCTGGTTGTATAGTGACAGAGAAGAATGTTATTTAAGATTAATATACGGATGTGATCCACAAAGAGCAAGGACCAATACCCGGCAGGTAGAATTTAGCTCTTTGAAGTGTCAAGCATGCTTTTAATTAATTAATTAATTAATCTTTCTACCTACATATTTGCTCGCTTATGTATTAAGTTATTAATCCATTTATCTATCAATTTATTTATTTTTCTTCTATCTGTATGTTTATTTGTCTGTCTGTCTATCTATGTATGTATCTCTCTGTCTGTTTTTATGCGTGCCTGTTTATTTATTTATTTGCTGATACAACACGGAAGTTTCTCTGGCCCAAGGAGCCGAACTATTCAGAAATCGTCTATATGGTAATAGTCACAGGACAATTTACAATGACCAACTAACGTACTATCTGGTCTTTGAAATGTGGAGGAAATCAAAGTACCAAGAAGGTGACCACGTGCATACAAAAGAACGTAAACGCTTCTTACAAAAGGCGCCGAGCTTGAACTTGGATCTGTAGTTACCTTAATATCTGGGAAATTAAAGTAGATCTGGCTCTACGCAGCGAATGGCAGGGCTTGTAAAGTGTGCCGAGAGGTCTCGGGCTGCAGATAAATAGGTCTTCAAAAGTGATGGCTAAACCCGATGGTATAGAAAATGTTTGCCACATTTGGCTTTATTGCTCAGGGCCGTGAAATTAGGAGTTCGGAGATTATGCCAAATATGCAGAATACACGATTAGATCGTTATGTACAGTTCTATTGTCATAATCTAGAATGCATGTAGTTAAACTGGAAAACATGCAGGAAAACTTTCACAAGGATTTTCCCCTAGTTTGAACAGCTTTGTTCAGAAGGAGAGATGGGATAGGATGGACTTCACTTACAGTGATTTATGAAATCATGAGATGTATATATATAGTAAACAGGGACAATTTTTTGCCCAAGGTTGTATGAAACTTGAGGGCACAGTGTGAAGCGGAGAGAATATAAAGAGATTTGAGAGTCATTTTTATGTCCAGAGTCGTGTGTACATGGAACGATCTGTCAGAGGAAGTGGTAGAGTTGGGCGTAAGGGCATTGGTGATTTTGTGAAGCAGACTTGACCGGCCGAATGGCCTAATTCTGCTCCTATGTCTAAGTATGGACATCGTTTAAAATACATTCCCAAAGTACATAGATTTGAGAACGAGATGGCTGTGGGGCAGATTCAGACAAATGGGACCTAATTTAGTTGGCAATTTGGCAGCACCGACGAGTGGGCCTTCAGTGTTTAACTTGGTGCTCAAAATATTGAATTGATCCCACGTAACATCTCAGTGAGCGACTGAATCGGAATTATTCATGTCCCAGTGTCTTGGCTGGAGTGAGAAACACACAAGTATCTGCTGGTAGTTGCGGTTAAATTCCCAGAACCAAGCGGCAAGGACAATTCCTGAAACCAATATATTTTTGTAACGTGGTTTTCCGTTGATGGCTGCAGTGTAGCTAACCAAGCGGCAAGAACAATTCAGAAACCAATATATTTTTGTAACGTGGTTTTCCGTTGATGGCTGCAGTGTAGGTAACTAACGGTTAAACGGCCCTAACGTCATTTATTAAAATACATTTCCCTCTTGCGCCTGTTTTACTTTATTTACAAGCTAATCTGTAACTGTAGTTGGGGATTAAAAACGGCTTGTTTAATTGGAGGGTACTGCCAGCTGAATTTCTTTTGAGCCTAGATTTGAGACATGGCACGTTTCCAACGCTTTCACGGGTTCTGAGCCAAACTGTAAGTCAGTTTCATCCACAGTCTGGAAGAAAGGTTAAAGTTTCCTCGTAAATTTATTCGCAGAGAAGGCGTGCAGATGGAAGTATGAGAATCGGAGCGGGAGTGCGGAGGAAGCCATTTTTGAATGTTTCGGTTTTTTTCCATCGGCGTTCAGAGAGGCGGGACTGCTCAGGCGTGTGACGTCAGGCAGTGAAGCGCGGAAGATTTGAAAGGAACAGAGCCTTATATAGCGGGCAGCGCAGTTTGCAGGCTGCGGAGTGAGCCGGGAGCAGAGTGAAGGTTTAAGGGCTTCGGCGGAAACGGGCGAGGCGAGGAAGGTTTGGTATTCATTTTTTGTTGTTACTTGAGGAGAGGGGCAGTATGAGTGTGAGGGCAGTTTGTTGTTCTCGGTGCCGGATGTGGGAGGTCCTGGAGTCTCCAGGCCTCCCCGACGTCCACATCTGCGCCAGGTGCGCCGAGATTCAGCTCCTAAGGGACCGCGTTAGGGAACTGGAGCTGCAGCTCGATGACCTTTGTCTGGTCAGGGAGAGTGAGGAGTTGATAGAGAGGAGTTACAGGCAGGTGGTCACACCGGGGCCACGGGAGGCAGACAAGAGGGTCACGGTTAGGAGGGGGAAGAGGAAGAGTCAGGTACTAGAGAGTAACCCAGTGGCTGTGCCCCTTTACAATAGGTACGCCTGTTTGAATATTGTTGGGGGGAGGGGGGGGGGAAACAGCTTACCTGGAGGAAGCGACAGTGGCAGTGCCTCCGGCACAGGGTCTGGCCCTGTAGCTCAGAAGGGTAGGGAAAGGAAGAGGAGGGCAGTAGTAATAGGGGACTCGATAGTAAGGGGGTCAGATAGGCGATTCTGTGGACGCAGTCCAAAGACCCGGATGGTAGTTTGTCTCCCTGGTGCCAGGGTCCGGGATATTTCTGATGGCATCCAAGATTTCCGGAAGTGGGAGGGTGAGGAGCCAGAGGTCGTGGTACATATAGGTACCAATGACATAGGTTGGGAAAGGGAAGAGGTCCTGAAAGGAGAATATAGGGCGTTAGGAAGGGAGTTGAGAAAAAAAGACTGCAAAGGTAGTAATCTCGGGATTACTGCCTGTGCTACGCGACAGTGAGAGTAGGAATGGAATGAGGTGGACAATAAATGCGAGGCTGAGGGATTGGAGCAGTGGGCGGCAGGGATTCAGGTTTTTGGATCACTGGGACCTCTTTTGGCGTAGGCGTGACCTGTACGAAAAGGACGAGTTACACTTGACTCCTAGGGGGACCAATATCCTGGCGGGGAGATTTGCGAGGGCTACTGAGGTGACATTAAACTAGAATGGTTGGGGTGTGGGAATCAAATTAAAGAGACTAGGAGAGAGGAGGTTAGTTCACAACACGGGGATGGGAACAAGTGCAGAGAGACAAAGGGGTGTAAAATGAGGTTAGAAGCGAAAAGTAGTAAGGTGAAAAGTAAAAGTGGCAGGCCAGCAAATCCAGGGCAAAAATCAAAAAGGGCCACTTTTCAACATAATTGTATAAGGGTCAAGAGTGTTGTAAAAGCAAGACTGAAGGCTTTGTGTGTCAGTGCATGGAGCATTCGTAACAAGGTGGATAAATTTAAAGTGCAGATTGTTATTAATGAATATGATATGGTTGGGATCACAGAGACATGGCTCCAGAGTGACCAAGGATGAGAACTGAACATCCAGGGAGATTCAATATTCAGGAGGGATAGACATGAAAGAAAAGGAGGTGGGGTAGCATTGCTGGTTAGAGAGGAGATTAACGCAATAGAAAGGAAGGACATTAGCCCGGAGGATGTGGAATCGATATGGGTAGAGCTGCATAATACTAAGGGGCAGAAAACGCTGGTGGGAGTTGTGTACAGGCCACCTAACAGTCGTAGTGAGGTTGGGAATGACATTAAACAGGAAATTAGAAATGACAGCAATAAAGGAACAGCAGTTATAATGTATCCTGTTGTAGAAGCCATCCTCTTTTCATCTTCAGTTTTATTACAGACAATGTGAATAATGCTTCCAGAACTTACTGGTATTTAATTGAATTCATTCTTCCCTCTACCATTGAAATGTTCCCCGTGCCATTAGCTGCAACGCAAGCCCAAAGCACGATAGATCCACCCCCGGACTTAACAGTTGGAGAAGTGTTTTCTTTCATGAAATTCTGCACCCTGTTTTCTCCAAACGCACCTTTGCTCATTGCGGCCAAAAAGTTCTATTTTAACTTCATCAGTCCACAGGACTTGTTTCCAAAATGCATCAGCCTTGTTTAGATGTTCCTTTGCAAACTTCTGACGCTGTAGTTTGTGTTGAGGACGCAGGAAAGGTTTTCTTCTGATGACTCTTCCATGAAGGTCATATTTGTGCAGGTGTCGCTGCACAGCAGAACAGTTCACCACCACTCCAGAGTGTGCTGAATATTCCTGAAGGTCTTTTGCAGTCAAACGGGGGTTTTGATTTGCCTTTCTAGCAATCCTACCAACAGTTCTCTCGGAAAGTTTTTTTGGTCTTGCAGACCTCAACTTGACCTCCACCATTCCTGTTAACTGCCATTTCATAATTACATTACCAACTGAGGAAACGGCTACATGAAAACGCTTTGCTATCTTCTTATAGCCTTCTCCTGCTTTGTGGGCATTATTTATTTTAATTTTCAGTGTGATAGACAGCTGCTTAGAGGAGCCCATGGCTGCTGATTGTTTGGACAAGATTTGAGGAATCAAGGTATTTATAAAGCTTTGAAATTTGCATCACCTGACCTTTCCTAACGGCGACTGTGAAGAAGCCATAGCACTAACAAGCTAATTATAGTCTGAGGCCTTGGTAAAAGTTATCTGAGAGCTCAAATCTCCTGGGGTGCCCAAAGTCTTGCATGGTGCTACTTTCCTTTCTTTTACTCTAAAATTGTACAAAACAAAAATAATACACTAATCTTGCTTAAAATGTTGAAAAAAATGTTTCATATTTAACTTAATGCCTTTTGGAGATCAGTTCATTGTCTACTCACTTAACTATTCACAGTAACAGAAATTTTGACCAGGAGTGCCCAAACCTTTGCATGCCACTGTACCTGCGTTTTACCTACATACCTTGTTTTGAACAGTGGTGTGATATTCGCTAGAATAGCCTCAGAATATAGGGCCGTCCTTTTAGAAAGGGGATGAGCAGTGATTTCTTTAGCGAAATACAGTAGGGAATCTGTGGAATTCTTTGCCACAGGAAGCTACGTAGTCCAGGTCTTCGAGTATACTTATGGCAGAGGTGTTCTTGATTGGTCAGGACAGGAGGAATATAGGTAGGCGGGGTGCGGGGAGGGGGGTTGTGGGTAGGCAGGAGATCAGAGCTAAAAGGAAAATTGGATCAGCCATAATGAAATGGTGGTACAGACACAATGGACCAAGTGGCCTAATTCTGCCCCTCTCTCTTATGGTCTTACGGTCCTATCCTCTTATGTTGCCACAGCGTTAGGAGCTGCACTGGAAAAGTTGAAAAGGTTAGGACTTTATTCCTTGAAACGTAGAAGAATGAGGGGAGAATTGATGGTTTGATTCTGAAACGTCCTACCAGAGGATGTTCGGGACGTGAGCTCGATTTCAACATTCAAGAGAAAGTTGGATGGATGGGAAGCGTATAAAGTGCTAAGGGCCGGGACCATATCGATGCGACTAGTCAGATCCATGGTTCACACCAGGATGAATTGAAGGGCCTGTTTCTGTTCTGATTGTTCTATGATTCTATGATTCGATTAAATGTAAAGCACATTTTGAACGTATCATTCTCATGTGCTATTTGTGTTCAAGATGTCGACTTGATTAGCTACCTATTATTAATTATGAAGATTATCAATATCATAGTCATAGTCATAGTCGTACTTTATTGATCCCGGGGGAAATTGGTTTTCGTTACAGTTGCACCATAAATAATAAATAGTAATAAAACCATAAATAGTTAAATAGTAATATCTAAATTATGCCAGGAAATAAGTCCAGGACCACCCTATTGGCTCAGGGTGTCTGACCCTCCAAGGGAGGAGTTGTAAAGTTTGATGGCCACAGGCAGGAATGACTTCCTATGACGCTCTGTGTTGCATCTCGGTGGATTGAGTCTCTGGCTGAATGTACTTCTGTGCCCACCGAGTACATTATGTAGTGGATGGGAGACATTGTCCAAGATGGCATGCAACTTGGACAGCATCCTCTTTTCAGACGCCACCGTCAGGGAGTCCAGTTCCATCCCCACAACATCACTGGCCTTACGAATGAGTTTGTTGATTCTGTTGGTGTCTGCTACCCTCAGCCTGCTGCGCCAGCACACAACAGCAAACATGATAGCACTGGCCACCACAGACTCGTAGAACATCCTCAGCATCGTCCGGCAGATGTTAAAGGACCGCACTCTCCTCAGGAAATAGGACACGGCTCTGACCCTTCTTGTAGACAGCCTCAGTGTTCTTTGACCAGTCCAGTTTATTGTCAATTCGTATCCCCAGGTATTTGTAATCCTCCACCATGACAACACTGACCCCCTGGATTAAAACAGGTGTCACCGGTACCTTAGCTCTCCTCAGGTCTACCTCCAGCTCCTTAGTCTTTTTCACATAAAGCTGCAGATAATTCTGCTCACACCATGTGACAAAGTTTCCTACCGTAGCCCTGTATTCAGCCTCATCTCCCTTGCTGATGCATCCAACTATGGCAGAGTCATCCGAAAACTTCTGAAGATGACAATACTCTGTGCAGTAGTTGAAGTCCGAGGTGTAAATGGTGAAGAGAAAGGGAGACAAGACAGTCTTCTGGGGAACCCCAGTGCTGCTGATCACTCTGTCGGACACACAGTGTTGCAAGCACACGTACTGTGGTCTGCCAGTCAGGTAATCAAGAATCCATGACACCAGGGGAGCATCCACCTGCATCGCTGTCAGCTTCTTTCCCAGCAGAGCAGGGCGGATGGTGTTGAACGCACTGGAGAAGTCAAAAAACATGACCCTCACAGTGCTCGCTGGCTTGTCCAGGTGGGCGTAGACACGGTTCGGCAGGTAGACGATGGCATCCTCAACTCCATGGGGCTGGTAGGCGAACTGGAGGGGATCTAAGTATGGCCTGACCATAGGCCGGAGCAGCTCCAGAACAAGTCTCTCCAGGGTCTTCATGATGTGGGAGATCAATGCCACCGGTCTGTAGTCATTGAGGTCGCTGGGGCGCGGCGTCTTCGGCACAGGGACGAGGCAGGACGTCTTCCACGGTACAGGAACCCTCCGGAGCCTCAGGCTCAGGCTGAATACATGGCGAAGTACTCCACATAGCTGAGGGGCACAGGCTTTGAGCACCCTGGTACTGACACCATCCGGTCCTGCAGCCTTGCTTGAGTTGAGACGTTTCAGCTGTCTTCTCACCTGTTCAGCCATGAAGCCCACCGTGGTGGTTTCGTGTGGGGAAGGAGTATAGTCATGAGAGCAGGGTGGGGGACTGTGAGGAACGGTAGGAGGGGAGAATGGAATATGTGTTGGTTGGGGGCCGACAACAGATGGTTCATGTGGGGGTTGGGCAGGGTCCACAATGTTAAATCTGTTAAAGAACAGCTTAAGTCGTTGGCCCTGTCCACACTGCCTTCAGCTCCTCTGTTGCTAGTTTGCCGGAACCCAGTGATGGTCCTCATCCCCCTCCAGACGTCTCTCATTTTGTTCTGCTGGAGTTTCCACTCAAGCTTCCTCCTGTACCTGTCTTTAGCCTCCCTGATCCTGGCTTTCAGGTCCCTCTGTATTGCCCTCAGCTCCTCCCTATTTCCATCTCTAAACACCCTCTTTTTAGCGTTCAGGATGTCCTTAATGTCCTTTGTCACCCATGGCTTGTTATTTGAATAAAAAAAGACAGTTCTTGTCGGAACATTGCAGTGCACACAGAAGTTGATGTAATCAGTGATGCACTCCGTGCCTGTTTTGCCATCCAGCAGCCGCGCCGCCTAAGCATGCCCAAGCATTTCTGTTCAAGATAGGAAACTTTCCAGCTCACATTGTAGGCAATATTTTAATAGACTTGAATTATGAATTCAAATAATAAACATAAGTGATTTCAAAAAATGCTGCGTGGTAGGGAAATTTCCTGGTAGTTTTCATGATCAGTAGCCCAAAATTCATAAAATACAACTAAAGGTCTTCAGGAAGCAAAATCTTTGTTGTCCAGTGTAATGCAAAGATCATTGCCAGAGGCTCAGCAATCTCTTCTCTCGCCTACCATAGTAGACTGCGGTACATCTCATCCAGTCCCAGATGCTTACCCAACTTAATACTGACCAACTGCTCCGGCACATCCTCTTTCTTAATATCTATATGCTCAAGCTTTTTCAATCTGCTGTAAGTCATCCCTACATTCGCCAAGATCCTTTTCGGTAAGGTTACTGTGGCTGGCCTATTCTAGAACTAAATGTCATGAGTTATGAGTGAAAGGTGAAATATTTGAACGGAACATGAGGGGGAGTTTTTTTTGCGAAGAGAATTGTAAGAGTGTGAAACGACCTGCCACGGATGTAGGTTCGATTTCAATATTTAAGAGAAGTTTGTGTAGACGCATCGATTAGGGGCGTATGATGTGCTACAGCCCGGGTGCAGGTCGATGGTACGAGGCAGATTCATAGTTCACACGGACTAGATGAGCTCAAAGGCCTGTTTGTGTTCTATGTTCTATGAATCGATGAAACGGTAAAGCAAATTACGAGTGTATCAATCGCACGCATTTTTTGTTTGTGTTCATGACAGAATAGACAGAATAGAGCTTTGACCAGCGGCCAACCCGGACTTCGGATGTTTGGAGAAGAGGGGAGTTCATTCAGGTTCAGTGCCTCAGGATAAATGGCAAGAATGAAAAGCCTCATCCTGAGAGCAGATGCGGCGGAGACGGAGGAATTGCGAGAAGGGGATGGCGTTTTTGCAAGAGACAGGGTGAGAAGAGGAATAGTCCAGATAGCTGTGAGAGTCAGTAGGCTTATAGTAGGCTTTTCATTCTAGGACGAGGGAGATGTCTTCCTTTTTTAAAGAAAGGGGCTTCCCTTCCTCCACTATCAACTCTGCTCTTAAACGCATCTCCCCCATTTCACGTACATCTGCTGTCACTCCATCCTCCCGCCACCCCACTAGGAATAGGGTTCCCCTGGTCCTCACCTACCACCCCACAAGCCTCCGGGTCCAACATATTATTCTCCGTAACTTCCGCCACCTCCAACGGGATCCCACCACTAAGCACATCTTTCCCTCCCCCCCTCTCTCTGCATTCCGCAGGGATCGCTCCCTACATAACTCCCTTGTCCATTCGTCCCCCCCATCCCTCCCCACTGATCTCCCTCCTGGCACTTATCCGTGTAAGCGGAACAAGTGCTACACATGCCCTTACACTTCCTCCCTTACCACCATTCAGGGCCCCAAACAGTCCTTCCAGGTGAGGCATCACTTCACCTGTGAGTCGACTGGGGTGATATACTGCGTCCGGTGCTCCCGATGTGGCCTTTTATATACTGGTGAGACCCGACGCAGACTGGGAGACCGCTTTGCTGAACATCTACGCTCTGTCCGCCAGAGAAAGCAGGATCTCCCAGTGGCCACACATTTTAATTCCACATCCCATTCCCATTCTGACATGTCTATCCACGGCCTCCTCTACTGTAAAGATGAAGCCACACTCAGGTTGGAGGAACAACACCTTATATTCCGTCTGGGTAGCCTCCAACCTGATGGCATGAACATCGACTTCTCTAACTTCCGCTAAGGCCCCACTTCCCCCTCGTACCCCATCTGTTACTCATTTTTATGCACACATTCTTTCTCTCACTCTCCTTTTTCTCCCTCTGTCCCTCTGAATATACCTTTTGCCCATCCTCTGGGTCACTCCCCCCCCCCTGTCTTTCTTCCCGGACCTCCTGTCCCATGATCCTTTCGTATCCCCTTTTGCCTATCACCTGTCCAGCTCTCGGCTCCATCCCTCCCCCTCCTATCTTCTCCTATCATTTTGCATCTCCCCCTCCCCCTCCAGCTTTCAAATCCCTTACTCACTCTTACTTCAGTTAGTCCTGACGAAGGGTCTCGGCCTGAAGCGTCGACTGCACCTCTTCCTATAGATGCTGCTTGGCCTGCTGCGTTCACCAGCAACTTTGATGTATGTTGCTTGAATTTCCAGCATCTGCAGAATTCCTGTTGTTTGCGTTTAAACATCCTTGTAAATCTCCTCTGCACCCTTTCTATGGCTTTCGCATCCTTCCTGTAGTGAGGCGACCAGAACTGAGCACAGTACTCCAAGTGGGATCTGACCAGGGTCCTATATAGCTGCAACATTACCTCTCGGTTCCTAAATTCAATTGCACGATTGATGAAGGCCAATACACCGTACGCCTTCTTAACCACAGAGTCAACCAGCGCAGCTGCTTTGACCGACCTACGGACTCGGACCCCAAGATGCTTCTGATCCACCACACTACCGAGATTTACCATTAACACTATATTCTGCAATCATATTGGACCTACCAAAACGAACCACTTCACACTTATCTGGATTGAACTCCATCTGCCACTTCTCAGACGAGTTTTGCATCCTATTAACGTCCCGCTGTAACCTGTGACACCCTTCCACACTATCCACAACACCTCCAACCTTTGTGTCATCACCAAACTTACTAAGCCATACTTCCACTTCTACATCCAGGTCATTTATAAAAATCACGAAGAGTAAGGGTCACAGAACAGATCCCTGAAGCACTCCACTGGTGACCGACCTTCATGCAGAATATGACCCGTCTACAACCACACTTTGCCTTCTGTGGGCAAGCCAGTTCTGGATCCACAAAACAATGTCCCCTTGGATCCCATATCTCCTTACTTTCTCAATATCCCTTGCGTGGCATACCTTAACAAATGCCTCGCTGAAATCTATATACACTACATCTACTGCTCTTCTTTCATCAATGTGTTTAGTAACATCCTCATAAAGTTCAATCAGGCTCTTAAGGCATGACCTGCCCTTGACAAAGCCATGCTGACTATTCCTTATCATATTGTACGTCTCCAAATGTTCAAAAATCCTTCCTCTCAGGATCTTCTCCATCAACTTATGAACCACTGAGGTAAGACTCACTGGCCTATAATTTCATGAGCTATCTCTACTCACTTTCTTGAATCAGGGAACAATATCCGCAACCCTCCAATCCTCCGGAACCTCTCCCGTCTCCATTGATGATGCAAAGATCATTGCCAGAGGCTCAGCAATCTCCTCCCTCGCCTCCCACAGTAGCCTGGGATACATCTCATCCGGTCCCGGCGACTTATTCAACTCGATGTTTTCCAAAAGCTCCAGCAAATCCTCTTTCTTAATATGTACCTGCTCAAGCTTTTCAGTCTGCTGAAAGTCATCACTGCAATTTCACAAGATCCTTTTCCATCGTGAATACTGAAGTAAAGTAGTCATTAAGTACCTCTGCTATTGCCTCCGGTTTCATCCATACTTTCCCACTGTCACACTTGATAGGTCCTATTCTTTCACGACTTATCCTCTTCCTCTTCACATACTTTCAGAATGCTTTGAGGCTTTGCTTAATCCTGGCCGCCAGGGCCTTTTCATGCCGTCTGGCTCTCCTAATCTCCTTCGTTAGCTCCTTCCTATTAGCCTTATAATTTTCTATATCTCTAACATTACCGAGCTCTCTGAACCTTTTGTAAGCTTTTCTTTTCTTCTTGACTGTATTTATTACAGCCTTTATACACCACGGTTCCTGTACCCTACCATAACTTCCCTGTCTCATTGGAACGTACCTATGCAGAACTCCACACAAGTATCCCCTGCACATTTGTCACATTTCTTCCATACTTTTCCTTGAGAACATCTGTATAAGCTTCCAATTTCCTGCCTGATAGCCTCATAATTTCCCTTACGCCAATGAAACGCTTTTCTAACTTCTTCCTCATCTCTGTTTTAAAAGAGGACAGGAAGATTAATACAAGGCCCTGGTGGAGAATTTTGTCAAATGGTGCACGCTGAATCATCTGTAGCTCAACATAGTAAGACAAAAGAGATGGTGACGGGCTTTAGGAGGGCTCAGCCTGCACTGCTGTTGTTACTATTGATGATGAGAACGTGAATGTGGTGAATACCTGGGAGTGCGGAGCACCAACACAGCAACTGTGAAGAAGGGGCAGAATTGCTTCTACTTCCTGAGGATGACTGAGGCTGCTCTAAAATTTCCTTTCTTTTACCTTCCTCCTTAGGATCCTTGCTTCCTAAACCTCATGTATGCTGCCTTCTTCCACCTGACTAGATTTTCCACTTTACTTGTCACCCATGGTTCCTTCACCCTACCATTGTTCGTCTTCCTCACCGGGCCAAATTTATCCCTAACATCCTGCAAGAGATCCCTAAACATCGACCACATGTCCATAGTACATTTCCCTGCAAAAACATCATCCCAATTCACACCTCCAAGTTCTAGCATTATAGCCTCATAATTTGCCCTTCCCCAATTAAAAAAGTTCCTGTCCTCTCTGATTCTATCTTTTTCCATGATAACGCTAAAGGCCAGGGTACGGTGGTCACTGTCCCCCAGATGCTCACCCACTGAGACATCTGTGACCTGACCCGGTTCGTTACCTAATACTAGATCCAGTACGGCAATCCCCCTGGTCGGCCTGTCCACATACTGTGACAGGAATCCATCCTGAACACACTTAACAAACTCTGGGACTAACCAGGTGCCAATCAATATTAGGAAAGTTAAAGTCACCCATGATAACAACCCTATTATTTTTGCACCTTTCCAAAATCTGCCTCACAATCTGTTCCTCGGTATCTCTGCTGTTACCAGAGGGGCTATAGAATATTCCCAATAAAAGTAGCAGCTCCCTTCCTGTTCCTGACTTCCACCCATGCTGACTCAAAAGAGGATCCTGCTACATTACCCACCCTTTCTGTAGCTGTAGTAGTATCCCTGACCAGTAATGCACCCCTCCTCCCCTTCCCCCGCCGCCCCAATCTCTATCCCTTTTAAAGCACTGAAATCCAGGAATATTGAGAATCTAATCCTGCCCCGGTGCCAGCCAAGTCTCTGTAATGGCCACTACATCATAATTCCATGTATGTATCCAAGATCTTAGTTCATCACCTTTGTTCCTGATGCTTCTTGCATTGAAGTACAAGCACTTTAGCCCTTCTGCCTGACTACCTTTACACCCTTTATTCTGCTTCTCTTTCCTCAAAGTCTCTCTATATGTTAGATCTGGCTTTACGCCATGCACTTCTTTCACTGCTCTATCGCTCCGGGTCCTATACCCCTTGCAAATTAGTTTGAACCCTCCCAAACCATGCGAGCAAACCTACCTGCAAGGATATTGCTCCCCCTCGACTTCAGGTGCAACACATCCAA
This sequence comes from Mobula hypostoma, assembly GCF_963921235.1. NCBI lineage: Eukaryota > Metazoa > Chordata > Chondrichthyes > Myliobatiformes > Myliobatidae > Mobula > Mobula hypostoma. Next base: position 7,985,444 of record NC_086101.1, on the reverse strand, counting down.
TCTGTACAGGTCCCACATTCTCCATAAGAGATCCCAAAGATCCAAAAATCTAAAATCCTGCCCCCTGCACCAACTCCTCAGCCACGCATTCAACTGCCATCCCCTCCAATTCTTACCATCACTATCACGTAGCACTGGTAGCAATCCTGAGAACGCCAGCCTTGAGGTCCTGTTCGTCAGCCTTCTGCCTAGTTCCCGAAACTCACACTTTAGGACCTCATCCCTCTTCCTGCCTATGTCGTTGATGCCAACATGTATTACGACTTCTGGTTGCTTTCCCTCTCGTACCAGGATGTCGGGCACCCGGTCAGAGACATCCCGGACCCTGGCACCCGGGAGGCAACAAACCATGAGGGTTTCCTTCTCACGTCGACAAAATCTCCTGTCTGCTCCCTTGACTATAGAGTCTCCAATGACGACAGCTCTCCTCTTCTCCGTCCCACCCTTCTGCACCACAGAGTCAGAATCAGTGCCAGGGGTCCTGCCACCGTGGCTCACACCTGGTCGGTCGTCCCCACCAACAGTAACCAGGACGGTAAACTTATTATTCAGGGGAATGGCTACAGGGGTGCTCTGCACTACCTGTCTACTCACCTTCGCTTTCCCCCCTCTGACTGTCACCCAAAGACCAGCTTCTGGCAGCCTAGGTGTGACTACCTCCCTGTAGCTCTCATCTATGACTGCCTCATTCTCCCTTATGAGTCGAAGGTCATCCAGCTGCTGCTCCAGATTCCTTACATGGCCTTCCAGATAGCCCAGCCGCATGCACAGTGTGCTAGATTAACTCAGCAGGTCAGGCAGCATCTATGGAACTGAATAAACAGTGGATGTTTCGGGCCGAGACACTTCACCAGGATGGAGGGCAGCAAAGATCACAAAGGGGGAGCAGTGAAAGAGTGTTTCATTGAAATCCCATCGATGAAAAGATTTAAAATTCTTCAGCGTAGGCATCCCTTGAAGAGGCTTCGCAGCGCAGTAATAGAATCACAAACACGATAAAATCGGCAGATGCTGAAAATCCAACGCCAAACACACAAAATGCTGAAGGAACTCAGCAGGTCGGGTGTTCCTCGTGCTTCTTGCGTTAAAATAGACACATCACAAACAATCGGTCTGTGCTCGCCCCTTCTCTATCACCTGCCTATCCTCCCTCTTGCTCTGTCTCCGAGCCTTCTCTATTTGTGAGCCTACCTTCCTTTTCCTCTGTCACTTCATTTCGGTTCCCACCCCACAGCAATTCAGTTTAAATTCTCAGAAATAGCCTTTGCAAACCTCCCTGTCAGGATATTGGCCCCCCTCGGATTCAAGTCAAACTGTCCTGTTCTTACAGGTCACGCCTGCCCCAAAGGAGGTCCCAATGATCCAGAAATCTGAATGGTTGTCGCTGCTCCAATCCCTCAGCCATGCATTCATCCTCCACCTCACTCTATTCCTACACTCACTGTCGCGTGGCACAGGCAGTAATCCCGAGATTGCTACGTTTGAGGTCCGGCTTCTCAACTTCCTTCCTAACTCCCTGTAGTCGGTTTTCAGGACCTCCTCCCTTTTCCTACCTCTGTCGTTGGTACCAATATGTACTACGACCTCTGGCTGTTCTCTTTCCAACTTCAGGATATCGTGGATGCAATCAGGAACATTCCAGACCCTGGCAACTGGGAGGCAAACTGCCTACTGTGTTTCTTTCCTGCATCCACAGAACCTCCTGTCTTACCCCTGAACGATAGAGTCCCCTGTTACTGCTGCCTTCTTCCTTTCCCTACCCTTCTGAGTCACAGGCCCAGAATATGTGCCAGAGGCGCAGCCACAGTTGCTTCTCCAGGTAGGCTGTTCCCCGCCCAACAGTACCCAACAGGGTACTCTCTATTATTCGACACCTTCCCTTCCATCTCCTGACTGTTACCCACTTATCTGTCTCCCGAGTCCCCGGTGTGACTACTTGCCTATATCTGCTGTATATCACCTCCTCGCTTTCCCTGACCAGACGAAGGCCATCGAGCTGAATATCCAGTTCCATAAAGTCGTTCCTCAGGAGTTGCAGCTCGATGCCCCTGGCGCAGATGTGGTCTTCCATGAGGCTTAGTGTCTCCTGGTCATCTATCCTGCATCTTTCTCATTTTCCCAGAAATTCACACTTTTCTTGCTCTGCTGTCATCCCTGCAAGCACCTCCTTCCAATTTACTTTGGCCAACTCCTCTCTCAAACCACTGTATCTTCACTCCACTGACATAATTCTACCTTAGACTTCACATTCTCCCTATCAAAATTGCACGTGGAGCAGTTAGTGGAGGCATTAGCAATGCTATTTCGGGAACCACTAGATTCTGGAATAGTTCCAGAAGACAAGAAAAATACAAATGTCATTCCACATTTCAAGAAGGGAGAGAGACAGAAGGTAGGACATTATGGGCCAGTTATTCTAACCTCAGTAATTGCAAAGGTGTTGTAGGCGAATGTTAAGTATGATTTCTCAGGGTTTGGAAGCACATGATAAAATAGGCCTTAGTCACTATGGTTTCCTTAAGGGAAAAATTGCCTGACAAAGCTTTTGGAATTCTTTGAGGAAATAAGAAGCAGGGTAGACAAAGGAGAATCAGTTGATGTTGTGTACTTGGATTTTCAGCAGGCCTTTGACAAAGTGCCGCACATGAGTCTGCTTAACAAGCTCGGAGCGCATGGTATTATAGAAGAGTATAAGACCATTAGACATAGGAGCAGAATTAGACCATAGGGCCCATCGAGTCTTCTCCTCCATTCAATCATGGCTGATCCTTTTTTCTATCTCTTCCTCAACCCCAGATCTAGGCCTTCTCCCCGTAACCTTTGATGCCATGCCCAATCAAGAACATATCTGTCATGGTCGGGTCCGTGGAGTCCGCATTCCGGTTCATGGTCCGGTCCATCAATCCGTATTCCAGGTTTTCCGGTTTTCCCTTGCCCTGTTATGTGCCTTAATGGAGGCACATGATTCTGCTCTTGGGCTGGCTACATAAACAGCTCCTGGGATCAGCTTCAGTTGCTAGGGAAAGATCTGATATGCTCTGTCATCCTAAAAAATCTAGGAGAAGGAGCGCTCTTGAGGTTGCTGCATTTTTACAACAGAGTGTGGGAGGAGGGCAGATTACCAAGTGCATGGAAAGAAGCAGTAGTAATTCCAATAAGGAAGCCTGGCAAGTATCCGTCAAAACCCACTAGCTACAGACCAATTGCATTAACATCAAGTATATGTAAGATAATGGAAAAGATGATAACAGAAAGGTTATCGTATGAGCTTGAGAAAAGGGGAATGCTGGTAAGTTATCAGAGTGGTTTTAGAAAGGGAAGGAATTCCATGGACTCAATGATAATGTTAGAGACTGAAATAAGGAAGGCCCAGGCAAATAGAGAGTCAGTAGTGGCAGTGTTCTTTGACATTGAAAAAGCCTATGATATGATGTGGAAGGAAGGATTATTAATTAAACTGCACAAGATGGGGGTTGGTGGGAGAGTTTTTAATTGGATTAAAGATTTTTTGTTTGGTAGAAAAATTCAAGTTCGGATTGGATCAGAATTATCAAAACAGTACATAGTGGAAAATGGCACACCTCAAGGTAGTGTGATTAGCCCGTTACTTTTCATCATTATGATCAATGATGTCTTCACAAAGGTACCAGCGGATATAGGTAGGTCACTGTTTGTTGATGATGGGGCCTTGTAGAAAAGAGACAGGAACATGGACCATATAATCAAGAAACTACAAGAAGCAATTGATGAAGTGGTGGAGTGGGGTTATGATTGGGGATGTAGATTTTCAGTAGATAAAACTCAAACTGTATTTTTTACCAGGAAAAGAGTTGAGGTAGGGAAGAAGCTAAGGATGTATGGGGTTGAATTAGAAAGGGTTGCAGCATTTAAATTTCTGGGAGTTATATTTGATTCACGATTAACATAGGCAGACCATATCAGGAAAGTTGAGGAGAAATGTAAAAAAGTAATAAATGTAATGAAATGTTTGACTGGTAGGGAATGGGGAGCAAGTTATTCAGCTTTGAAGAGAATGTATGTGGCTTTAGTGAGATCTGTGTTGGACTATGGAAATATAGTATATGGATCAGCAGCTAGGTCTCTTATAAGGAAACTGGATGTGATTCAGGCTCAGGCCTTGAGAGTGTGCAGTGGGGCTTTTAAAACGACACCAGTGTCAGCCCTACAGGTAGAAATGGGAATAATGCCTTTGGAACTAAGAAGGATGCAACTGATAGCAAATTACTGTGCTAACTTGAGGGGCACAATGATTCTCACCCTACTAAAGGAGTGTTGCAGGAGTGCTGGGAAAATGGGAGGTTTCAGAGGGATACCTTTAGTCGGGTAGGGAATGATATCGCGAAAGAATGTGGAGTGTTTGATCTGAGGATAAGTCCTTCAGTAGTTTATCCGGTTGTAGCTCCATAGAAGCTTGTATGGCCTGACATAGACTGGCATTTGTTAGAGGTAAAAAGGAAAGGAAGATATAAAACAGATTTGGTAAATGCATTTAACTGTCATGTGATGGAAAAGTATAGTGATTATACTCACATTTATACAGATGGGGCGAAGGAAGCTGAAACAGGAGTGACAGGGTTTGGGGTGGTAATACCAGCAAAAGAAATTGGGATCAGCAGAAGAACATCTAATAAGTTAGGGGTGTTTACAGTGGAGATGCTGGCAGTGTTGGTTGCGTTGCAATGGGTGCAGAAAGCCAGACAAGCCAAAGCATTGATATGTTCAGATTCATCCTCAGTTCTAGCAAGTTTAAGGTCATTTCACACAAATAGTCGGCAAGATGTACTTTATGAAGTCCTTCAGTTAGTTACAAGAATTGCAAATCAAGGAGGTCAGGTAAAATTTCTATGGGTTCCAGCACATGTAGGGGTGAAGGGGAATGTGAGGGTGGATGAGTTGTCAAAGAGGGCGTTAAAGAAAGAAAATGTGGAAATGCACATTAGTATTAGTAAAGCAGAGGTTAAGTGTGTAATCTGGGAAAAAGTCAACCGAATGTGGCAAGAAAGATGGGACAGGGAGGGGAAAGGGAGGCATTTATATCAAATACAAAAGAGTGTTGCAGGTACTAGGGTAGGTAATGGAAACAGAAGAGAGGAAACTGTGTGGACTAGGCTAAGGCTGGGACATTGTGCATTAAACAAAACATTGAAAATGATAGGGAAACACCAGACAGGATTGTGTGAGGAATGTCAGGAAGAGGAGTCAGTAGAACATCGAGTTTTGTGTTGCAGGAGGTATGGGAGACAGAGAGAGATGATGAGAATTAAATTAAGGGAGTTGTGGGTGCAGGAATTCACATTAAAATGGTTTCTGGGCATGGGTGAGATGGGTGAAGGGATTTAGAATATATGTCCAGTGCACATTCCGGAGCAGAGGGTGGCGGTAATGCACCATTAAGCTGGATGACAACCGCCGTAAAACAAGACACAGACCGACAGACAGACAGCTTCAGTTGCTGGACTGTTCCCTTCCCTTCCCTTCACCTTCCTCCCGGAGCCCTGCCTGAAACGTCCCCTCGCCTGTAACCCTCGCCTGCACCGCTGTCAAGTTCAACTGCCGGAGCAAGATAAGGAACTGTCTATCATTGTTTTGAACTGTCTCTGTGTCCACTCCTTCACTAGGTAGGTCCGGCCGTTTGGCTCTACCTTGTGTTGGCAACCGTCTCTCCATGTTCTGTATCCGAGCCCCGGCACAACGTCCTGCCTCCTAGGAGGGGTCCTGACTCTGTATAGAGCCTCGGCCCCAAGTCCTGTTCCCAAGGAGGAGTCCTGGCTCTGTGTTCCATGTCCCTGTGTTCCTGCCTCTCCCAAGACCAAGGCTCTGTGTTCCATGTTCCTGTTCTCCCAAGACCAAGGCTCTCTGTTCCTGTTCTGCCAAGACCAAGGCTCTGTGTTCCTGTTCTGGCAAGACCAAGGTTCTGTGTTCCTGTTCTGCCAAACCAAAGCTCTGTCTTTCCTGTTCTCCCAAGACCAAGTCAAGACTTCGGGGTCTGGTTCTGTTCATGTGCCTCGCCCAGTCCAGGACTACGTCGTCCTACCCAGGAATGCCTCGAAGAATCCAAGCCTCATCCAGTTCTGTAGCCACGTCATGTCTTCGTCTAGTTCTAGAGTCCCAGCCCAAGTCAAAAACCATGTTCTGGGTCCTTGCCCAGTCTCTGGCTCGGAATCCATACTCAAGCCTCGAAAAAAATCCTAGCCTCGCCGTGTCCTCGCCTCGTTCCGGGGTCCGAGCCCGAGCCAAGACCCACGTTCCGGGTTCTTGTCCAGTCCCTGACTCGGAGTCCAAGCCCAGGCTCCTAGCTCCCAGTTCCGTGTCCTGGTCCCGCTTGCCTAGCCAATGTCCTAGCCCAAGTCTGTGTTCTTGTCCCAGCTCACTAGTCAATTCCTGTTCCTAGTACTTCAGTGTCTGTGTCTTGCATTTGGGTCCGCTCCCAACGCCCCCCGTATGGCACTATCAAACTCTCCCTCAAATACAACCAATGACCTGGCCTCCACAGCTGCAGGTGGCAACAAATTGCACATATTCACCACCCTTTGGCTAAAGAAATTTCTCCGCATCTCTGTTTTGAAAGGGTGCCCCTCTATCTTGAGGCTGTGCCCTCTTGTCCTGGACTCTCCCACCATGGGAAACATCCTATCCACATCTACTCTGTCTAGGACTTTCAACATTCGAAAGGTTTCAATGAGATCCCCCCTCATCCTTCTGAATTCCAGCGAGTGCAGCTCCAGAGCCATCAAATATTCCTCGTATAATAACCCTTTCATTCCTGAAATCCTCCTTGTGAATCTCCTCCGGAGCATCTCCAATGCCACCACATCTTTTCTAAAATGAGGGGCTAAAACCTGTTCACAGTACTCAAGGTGAGGCCTTACCAGTGTCTTATAAAGCCTGGGCGTGACATCCTTGCTCTTGTATTTTAGACCTCTAAAAATGAATGCTAACGTGACGTTTGTCCTCCTCACCACCGACTCAACCTGCAAGCTAGCCTTTAGGATGTTCTGCGCAAGGACTCCCATGTCCCTCTGCATCACGCGTTCCTGGAATTTCTGCACGTTTAGAAAATAGTCTGCACATTTATTTCCACTACCAAAGCGCATGGCAGGAAATTCTGGACCATATGGCACTCTTTGGGGGCAGGCGTGACCTGTACAAAGAGGATGGGTTACACTTGAATCCGAGTGGGACCAATATCCTGGCAGAGAGGTTTGCAAAGGCTGTCTGGGACAATAAAACTACAATTGCTGGGGATGGGAACCGAACTGAAGAGACGGAGGCAATGGCGGTTGACTCACTAATAGAGAAGGCTTGTAGGCAGTGTGAGAGTGAGGATAGGCAGGTTATAGAGAAGGGATGCGTTCAGACTTATGGTTTGAGATGTGTCTATTTTAATGCAAGGAGTATTATAAACAAAGTGGATGAACTTAGAGCGTGCATCAGTACTTGAAGCTATGATGTTGTATTCATTACAGAGACGTGGAAGTCTCAGGGGCAGGAACGGCTACTTAGAGTGCCAGGCTTTAGATATTTTAGAAAGGACGGGGGCGGGGGGGGGGCGTTCAAAAGAAGCGGGAGAGTGGCACTGCTGATCAGAGATCGTGTCACGGCTGCAGAAAAGGAGAAAGTCATGGAGAGATTGTCTACTGAGTCTCCGTGGGTGGAACTTAGAAGCAAGAAGGGATCAATAACTCCAGCGAGTGTTTTTTATAGACCACCCAGAGACATCGAGGAGCAGATAGGGAGGCAGATTCTGGAACGCAGCAGTAATAACAGGGTTGTCGCGATGGGGGGTTTTAGTTTCCCCAATATTGATTAGAACCTCCCTAAAGCAAGAGGTTTAGATGGGGTGGAGTTTGTTAGGTGTGTTAAGGAAGGTTTCCTGACACTGTATGTAGCTAAACATACAAGAGGAGAGACTGTACTTGATCTGGTATTGGGAAATGAACCTGGTCAGGTGTCAGGTCTCTCAGTGGAAGAGCATTTTGGAGATGGTGATCACAATTCTATCTCCTTTACCATAACATTGGAGTGGGATAGGAACAGACAGGTTAGGAAAGCGTTTAATTGGAGTAAGGGGATATACGAGGCTATCAGGCATGAAATTGGAAGCATAAATTGGGAACCGATGTTCTCAGAGAAATAGACGATTGAAATGTGGCAAATGTTCAGGGGATGCTTGCGTGGCGTTCTGCATAGGTACGTTCCAATGAGGCAGGGTAGGGATGGTAGGGTACAGGAACGATGGTGTACAGAGGCAATTGAAAATCTAGTCAATAGAAAAGAAAAGCTTATGAAATGTTCAAAAACCTAGGCAATGATCGAGAGCTAGAAGATTATAAGGCTAGCAGGAAGGAGATTCAGAATGAAGTTCGGAGAACCAGAAGGGGCCATGAGAAGCGCTTGGCGAGCAGGATTAAGGAAAACCCAAAGGCGTTCGACAAGTATGTGAAGAGCAAGAAGTAAGACGTGAGAGAATAGGACCAATCAAGTGTGATGGTGGATAAGTGTGTGTGTGTGTGTGTGTGTGTGTGTGTGTGTGTAAAACCGGAGGAGATAGCAGAGGTACTTAATGAATACTTCTCTTCAGTATTCGTCACGGAGAAGAATCTTGGTGATTGTAAGGATGACAGCGGACTGAAATGCTTGAACAAATAGACATTAAGAAAGAAGTTGCGCTGGAGCTTTTGGAAAGCATCAAGTTGGATGAGTCACTAAGACTGAACGAAATGTACCCCAGGCTACTGTGGGAGGCAAGGGAGGAGACTGCCCAGCTTCTGACAATCATCTTTGCATCATCAAGGCGGATGGGAGAAGTTACGGAGGACTGGAGAGCTGCAGATGTTGTTCCGTTATTTAAGAAAGGAAGCAGAGATAGCCTAGGAAATTACAGACCAGTGAGTCTTGAATGGGATCCAAGTGGAGCTTGTTTGTGGATCCAGAACTGGCTTGCCCATAGAAGGCACAGCGTGGTTGTAGACGGGTCATAATCTATAGGGAGGACGGTGACCTGTGTTGTGCCTCAGGGATCTGCTCTGGGACACCTTCTCTTCGTGATTTTTATAATTGACCTAGATGAGGAAGTGGAGAGATGGGTTAGTAAATTTGATAAAGGTTGAAGATATTGTGGATATTTTATACTTTTTATACTTTATTGTCGCCAAACAATTGATACTAGAACGTACAATCATCACAGCGATATTTGATTCTGCGCTTCCCACTCCCTGGATTACAAATTGATAGTAAATATTAAACATTTAAATTATAAATCATAAATAGAAAATAGAAAAATGGAAAATAAGGTAGTGCATAAATAAATAAATAAATAAAACACGAGCGGCAGGTCCGGATAGTGTAGCTGGCTTTCAGAGTTTACAGCGGGGCATCGACAGGATGCAAAACTGGGCTGAGAAGTGGCAGATGGACGTGAACCCAGAAAAGTGTGAGGTAGTTCATTTTGATATGTCAAGTATTATGGCAAAATATAGTATTAATGGTAAGACTCTTGAGAGTGTGGACAATCAGAGGGATCTTGGGGTCCGAGTCCATAGGACGCTCATGCGCAGGTTGACTGTGTGGTTAAGAAGGCATACGGTGTACTGACCTTCATCAACCATGGAATTGAGTTTAGGAGCCAAGAGATAAAGTTACAGCTATACAGGATCCTAGTCAGACCCCACTTGGAATACTGTGCTCTGTTCTGGTCACCTCACTACATGAAAGATGTGTAAAGTATAAAAATGGTGCAGAGGAGATTTACAAGGAAGTTGCCTGGATTGGGTAGCATTCCTTATGAGATTAGGCTGACTGAACTTGCCCTTTGAGCGACGGGGGATGAGAAGTGACCTGATAGAGGTGTATAAGATGAAGAGAGGAATTCATCGTGTGGATAGCCAGAGACCTTTTTCCCCATATATTCAGCCGATATGAAGATCTGTTGAGGGGCAAGTGGTTTTGAGGAAGTAGAGAGCCTTCAAAAGACTTGGAGAATGCACAAATAAAAGTGAAATGGAACACGATGTCGGAAATGGTGTGCACATGAACTTTGGTAGAAATGGTTGACGTTTTTCTAAATGGAGAGAAAATAGAAAATAAAATGAGGTGCAAGGGGACTTGGGAGTCCTTGTGCACGATTCCCAGAAGATTAGTTTGCAGTATGAGACCGTTGAGGAAGGCAAATGCGATGTTAGCATTCATTTTAAGGATGCTAGAATATCAAAGCAGGTATGTAATGTTGAGAATTCATAAAGCACTGGTGAGGCCCCGCTTGCAGTATAGTCAGTAGCTTTGGGCCCATTCTCTTAGAAAGGCTGTGCTGAAACTGACAAGGGTTCAAAGCAGTTTCACGAAAATGATTCCAGAATTGACTGCCTCGTCATAGGAAGAGCGTTTCGTGGCTCTGGGCCTGTTTTCACTCAAATTCAGAAGAATGACGGGTGACCTCATTGAACGCTATCCAATAGTGTAAAGGGATTGATAGAGTGGATTGCAGAGAATGTTTCCTATGGAGGGAGCATCTAAGACCACAGCCTTAGGTGTCTGTTTAGAACGGAGATGAGGAGGAATTTCTTTAGCCAGAGAGTGATGAATCTGTGGAATTCTTTGCCACAGGCAGCTGTGCAGACCAACTTTAAGGCTGAGGTTGATAGATTCTTGAATGATCGGGGCATGATGAGATGGGGAGAAGGCAGGAGATTGGAGCTGAAAGAACAATTGGATCAGGCATGATGATATGGTGGGGCAGACTTGATGGGCGGTATGGCCTAATTCTGCAACTATATTTTTTGGATTTATGGAATACAGGTCTTTAATTCATTGAAAGTTACGTCACAGGGAAAAAGCTTTTAAAGAAAGCTTTTGGCACATTGGTCTTCATGAATCAAAGTATTGAATAGAAAAGACGGGATATTATGTTGAAGATGTGTAGGACGTTGGCGATTCCTAATTTGGAGTATTGTGTGCAGTATATCGTCACCTACCTACGGGAAACATGCAAGTGAACTTGGAAGAGTACTGATAAAACTTACAGGGCTGTTGCAGGGACTGGAAAGTTAGAGATAGAGTGAAAGATTGAATGCTTCCTTGGAAGATTGAGAGAATTTTTGACAGACCTATACACAATTATGGGGGGGGGGTATAGATGGGGAAATACAAGCAGTGGTCCCCGTGTATGTCGATGGCAGCAGTGAGTGTGAGGGCTTGATACAGACTTTAGGCACCGAAGGCCTGTTTCTGTTTCGTATTTTACAATGTCTGTGTGACTCTGTGTTTAGTTGAATCAGAAATACTACACTCACAGGTCTGTTGGACCAAGAAGTCCATGCCGACCATGTGACTGCTTTAGAATGTGGGAGAAACCACTGCTTCCGCACGCAGTCATGGTGGTCACGGAGAGACCGAGACCGTGCAAACTCCTTTCCGAGAGCGGCGACGGTTGAATCCAGTTCGCTGGTGCTCTCACGGCGTTACGCTGACTACTGCACCACATGCCTCCCCTAGTCAGTTCCACTGCTACTTGTGTCAGTCAGTCGCTGCCACAGGGCTCCACCAGTCACGGAGCTTCCTCACCTTCACTCCGCCACACCCTACGTTCTCCCGAAACGCAGAACTCGCTACAGAAATGAATAAACCGTCGTCTTTTCTGGTGTCCTGTTGAAGGCGCTCGGCACGAAACGTCGACTGCTTATTCATTTCCGTAGATGCCGCCTCCACCGCTGAATTCCTCCAGCATTTTGTGTGTGTTGCTCTGTTATCAGATTTCAGCATAATCTGTTGTGCCAAATCCTAACTCTTCGCAGTAAAGACATTGACCTGAGATATTGACCTTTTTCTCGGTCCACAGATTCTGTCTGACCAGACGAGCGTGCACAGCCCTTCTAGTATCAAGAAAAATGTGTTTGAAGGTACGGTGCAGTTGACTTATTTCAACGATTCCTCTGCATGTAGGAGGCGAGGCCCCAGTGGTGCTAAATTCTCAGAGCCCACGGAAAGGGAGATCTGTAAATTTTCACTAAAGTATTGCGGTTTCGCGAACTGCTGCAGATGGCATGATTCAATCATTTAGTCGAGAGTATTGAATTCAATCAGTTTTTATTTCATTCATTTGACCTGCATAAACATGTTAGTTCACTCTGCCCGCGTTTATATTTCCGCTGGTTTGGGGATCATATGAGACCTGGTCAATGTCAATTTGTTCTCAAAGGTGTCTCCTGACGCACAGCCTCTAGACCTCGGTCCTGGGACCCGACTCGTTTACAGAGCCGGAGTAGAACCAGAACAGATTATCAGCCACCTGTTTTCATCAACAGTCCAGAAAAGGAAAGGATAATGTTTCTCTCTGAATTTATTCCCAGTGAAGGTATGGGAATGGGACTTGGTCTCCGCGTTGTAAAATAGAGCCATCCCGGACCCCTAACTGAGATAAACTCCCACCCTCCCGGGGATCGGACTGGCAGGGAGATGCAATTCAGGAGAGATGTTCACACAAAACTCGCTACCTGCCCGTTCGAGGGCCCAAACTCAAAACCATCAGTCCGACCGCTGTCTTTCTCTGCGCAGACTCTGGAGACAAGCAGGCTCCAGTTCTGATTTCCCGGCACCTCCACTTCCCAGTAATTTCTCCCCGACGTAAATCCAGCCGATACCGGTGCGTACTCCCAGGCTGTGAACCTCCTCTCGGTGCCAGGTTGATCTTTCCGTGTCCGGGTCCACCTCACACTCTGCCAATCATTTCGAGCTCGGGGTGCGCCGTTTCCACATCCAGAGCGACAGAGACTGGGGGGTGGGGAGAATCAGAGAATTAGAGAGTTCCCGGGCATCCGGGCGAATCTCGAGTTGCGCAGGGGAGGGGTCTCTTGGCCTCGGGAACAGTTGAGCGGCCAATTAGAATCTTCTCCTGGGTGATAACCAACTACAGCCACGACTGTGTGATCCGAAATCTCCGGAGGGGAAGGCTCCGAATCCTCGGCTTTGCCTGTTGCTTGGCGGCTGGGGCCGGATTCGAAGCGCCCGGCAGAGATGGTGCTCGGTGATCGGTGTCGGAGGACTGGTCGGAGGCTCGAAGTTTTCGGACGGACTCAGAGTCGGATTGTGGTCGGGTGCTTCCAGGATGCTGCGTCGACAAGTTTGCAGCGCTGGAAGATCATATGGGAAGATTTTCTCCCTTCTACCTTCTGCGTGAGATGTTGCACTATAGGAACTATGAGACTTTTTTTTTTACCGTGCCCATGGTCTGCTCTTATCAAATTATGGTATAGCTTTGCACTGTTGTAACTATATGTTACAATTCTGTGTTTTTTGTCAATTTTAGTCTTGGTTTGTCTTGTGTTTCTGTGATATCATACCGGAGGAACATTGTATCATTTTTAATGCATGCATTTCTAAATGACAATAAACGAGGACTGAGTGTCCTCATAATCTAATGTCATGCACAAGAAACTTCTTCCGAGGTTATTTTTCAGCGCAGATTCGTGGAGAGAGCCTTTGTGGAAAGGAGAGGGAAAAGAGGGGGCGTGATATTGGATGCAACTCTTCGGGAGCCAGAGTAGTTCACCCTTTGCTCACAGCTGATACTCTCTAATGTATGCAAAATCTTTAGTACCTCTCAAAACACTCACGTTCTTCCTGGAACGAGACGGCCAAAACTCCGTACGATACTTTGCATCTGTTCTAATTAAAGTTTGATAAATCTACAGCCGGCGCCGTCACGAGACTGCAGCCAGCCAGGTTGATTTCTGTTTTTTTTTTGCCGGTTTTGTACCTGCGCTTTTGCCGTTGGTAGTATTTTCTATTTAGTATAAATATTTAGTTAGGTGGAGTAAGTGAGTTTCAGTTTAACGATGTGACTTCAGCAGGGTTTTATCGTTTTTGCCTACTGCGTTCCACCAGCATTTTGTGTATGTTAATAAGATTCATTGTTTGCGGTAAAGCGTCCCTGGTTGTTTCCAGCTGATCTCAGACAAGTGATCGGTTGATGAGACATTAATCAAGGATCAATATGAGTTTTAAAAGGAGCGTTTCGCGGGCTCGGCGCAATGGCAGCACACCAATCAGTGCGTGATATATTAGCAGGAGCAAATAAAGGTAAATCAGGGACAATGCAGAGTGGCTTTTCTGTAAATGGACCAGTGTAGGAGTGGAAACTTTGAGGCTTTGGCTCAAGTGGCTTCGGCGAAGAGGCACATGTAAGTAGCAGGTAAAGCTTTTGTAGTGGTTGAATAAAAAGTCACTAAATTACAGCTAATTAAATAAAGTCGGAATCATGCCGGGTCAGGTGATGTGCTGTAGCTGCATGATATGGGAGCCGGAGGGCTCCACTGTGGTTCTTGATGCTGGCCACATCTGCAGAAAGTGTTGGCTGTCGAGAAACTCAGGCTCAAAGTTGATGACCTGGAATCTGAGCTTCAACACGGTGACACATCAGGGAGGGGGAGAGTTACCTGGATTCTCGACTTCAGGAGATCAGCAGTCTCAAATTCGGTCTGTGCTGGTGGAGCCTCAACCCTTGAGCTTGTCCAGTACTCAATAGTGGGGGTGGGGAGGGCTCAACAGATTAAAGAAGTATGGTAAAGTGAAAAAGAAAAGTGTGGATTAAAATAAAGTAAAAGCAGAAGATAAAAAGGAGAAAAGTAAGACTGGAGTGAAGAAAAGTCAGGAGCAAAAGAGAAACAGATTACAATATTTCTAAAGCTCTATTGGTGTAAGGGCACTTTATTTGAATGTCCATAGTATTTTAAACAAAGTCAATAAAGTTGTGGCACAAATTAGTACAAAGGAGACCAACAAGATTTTTTTGGCAATCGAAAGAACGCTGAAAATCTCACATAAAACCATAAGATCATATGCCATAGGAAAAGAATTAGGCTATTCGACAGGTCCGATCATGGCTTACTTGCCCTCTCAACCCCATTCTTTTGTCTTCTGTCTGTAACCTTTGAGGTCCTTGCTAATCAAGAACCTATCGACTGTGGAAATGAGCTCCACAGACTCTCCACCAGTTGGCTGAAGAAACTCTTCATCACTGTACTAAAGGAACGTGTCTCTGGCTCTAGAACTACATAACTTCTGCACAATCTCCCCCCTCCCTCCCCCCCCCCCCGCCACGCGTGAGCCCGGGTCTCTCTCTCTCTCTCTCTCTCTCTCTCTCACACACACACACACACACACACACACACACACACACACACGCACACGCACACACCAGTGTATCCTCTCTTCTCCACTCCACGCTATCCAGGCCTTCCAATATTCAATAGATTTCGATGAGGTCTGGAGTCTCCTTTTGGCAGCTGATGGAGTAAGACGTATTTGTCGCGGCTCCATCTTTCTCAACTTACTTTTCACTGTTAGATTCGTTTAAAGTTTGAAGATTTATTACTTTTGCTGAAGGATTTACGATTTAGTTACGATGGCTGATACTCGATCTGGAACTGAATTAAGAGGTGGTAAAATTCTTCCCAAAGTTGAACAAAGAAAGAAATCAGAGGATGTCTCTATTTCAGGAAGAATGTTCTCTTTAATAGAAGCTATTAATGGGAAGATCGGTAAGTGGACACCAAGATCGATAAACTGACAAACGCTAATGAAAAGCTTGGAAAAAAAACATTTTCGCTGTTCAGGAATCCGAAGAATCTGGAAGTTCAATATCTGACGCTCAAACAGAGCACTCACAGAACTGAAAGAAAACAGGAGTTAATGAGTCAAACTATTAAAGAACAAGAATTGAAGGTGTCTTTTATAGAAAAGAAAATTCATGAGGCTGCTTCGGAGTTATCAAAAATTAAGAAGAAAACGATCGATGGAAAACAGAAGTCGCAGGATGAATTTACGCGCACTGGGTTTACCTGAAATACAGAAACCGGTAACCATTAAAGTTCTTTTCGAACATGTTATATTCACTTTTTAGTGACATTCTTAAAGCCTGTCCCATACAGGACAGAACCCACTGAATTCGACGTCCTAAACTTTCAGCCGAAATGAAACCACCTCCTGTGATATTGTGCTTGCATTATGTTGCAACCAAAGAAGCTATTCTTCGGGACACAAGGAAAGCGGATAAGCTAATTTATTCCGAAGTGTTACGTAACCGGCAACAATGAATATCAATCGAGACAGGTTATATAAAAACAACCAAACACGGATAAACAATAAGGAAACAAACGAAAACCTTAACCGGAAGTTAACCGCTATGCGGCAGTTCAACAAATCGTCACTCGGCACTGGTTCTTAAAGAGTTAAATGTGAAAACAGTTCTTAAAGCGGTAAAGTCAAATACGGTTCTTAAAATGGTAAATTCGAAAGTCCAACAGATTTATACGTTCAATTGGGAGCGACTTCTCAGAAGAAGGATTTCTTCATAGACGCGACTTCCCTGTTGGCTCTGTCCAAAGGATTCACGATGCAGGAAATAAACTGCTTAAAACAACTGACCTTAATTTCTTCTAGAGAGCAAATCTCGCATGAACTTCGTTGTTCTTTTGGCAAGAGTTATCTCTCGATGCCGGTCGCTACTTCTTCAACGAAGATTCAATAAGATCGATCCTTTATTACACTGCCGAACATTCCCGACTTATTTTAATCCTTCATATCCTGAATTTCGATGAAGTCTTCACTCTCTAATACTGCTGGAAAAAGGCACATCTAGCAAACATTGCCAGTCCAGCACTTCTATACCTTGCAACAGAACGTAACACTCCGTTTTAAAAATGAAACTGCGTGATAAGAACAAATACGCAGCAGAAACGGAGACACAGCCGCACGTTCTAGCTGGAAAACTAAAAACTAAAAACTAAAAACTAACTGCATCATCTGCGGTCTTCCCTTATATACCCATGGTGCACGTGTCATCGTGTGACCTCACGTCGGCGGGAAAATTACATCAGGTGACCTCCAAAAGACCATTACAACATTCTCGCAAACAAAAATCACAGATGTCCTTGAGGTATGTAACACCTCCCTCCAAAAAAAATTGGTCACTTAAAGAACAAAATTTTAACAATTAACAATTTATACAAAAAAAAAACAAAGGTATTAAATTTACATCATACACAATATATACAGTCTTATCTTTCAGCACTTTACAAACTAATATACAGTAGGAGTGTTATAAATGTTAAAATACCACTCCATAAAAGCAAATTTTCATTGTACATTTAACATCTAGATAGACCATTAGCGATCACATTATCTTTACCCTTAATATGAGTGATCAAAATATTGTACTCATGTAACATTAAGCTGGATTATTAAATTGGAGTTTAATTTCCTTAACCGTTTTCCTTCACCGTTACAACGGCATTACCAAATTCACTTTTAGCTAAGTTAATTGTTAAGTTAGCTTTTGAAAGTCTCTCAAATGATTTCTCCACCGCAGTAATGTGTGCTTTCCACGTATTATTTCCTATAACTAAATCATCAATATAGGCATTGTATCTTTTAATCCCTGAATCACACTATTAATCATCCTCTGAAAAGTACACGGTGCATTTTTCATCCCAAATGGAAGAACATTATATTCATACAACCCAGATGTGGTTACAAATGCTGGAAACTCTCTACCTCTATCTGTCAATGGAACGCACCAATAACCTTTTAACAAATCAATCTTTTTAAGGAACTTAGCTTGTCCAACTTTATCCACACAATCATCTACCCTAGGGACCGAATATTCATCAGTTTTTGTCACAGCATTCACCTTCCTGTAATCTGTACAAAATCTAATACTATTGTCTGGCTTAGGCACCATAACACACGGTGAACCCCAATTCAAATTAGAATGTCTAACAATATCATTCTCTAACATGTACTGAATCTCTTGTTCAGCAAGTTCACATTTTTCTCTGTTCATTCGATAAGGATGTTTTTTATGGGTTTTGCATCTCCGACATCTACATCATGTGTAGCCACGGTGGTTCTTCGCGGAACATCTGGAAATAAATCTCCATATTTAAAAATTAACTGTTTCATCTGCTCTCTCTGCTCTGGCTGTAAATGAGCTAAGTTTTCATCAATATTTTCTAGAATTTTTGAATTTGGTAACCTGGCTGAAATAATGTTGGGTTTAAAATGAGGTTTAGATGAATCATCCATTACGTTTTTATCAAGATCAGACTCATTATTGATTACAACAGTCATAGCAGCAGCCTCTCTCTCATAATGCGGTTTTATCATATTTACATGACACAGCTGTGTTGTCTTTCTTCGATCTTGTGTTTTTACCACGTAATCCTCATCATTTACCTTAGATTTAATCTCACAAGGAGCATGAAATCTAGCTTGTAATGGGTTCGTTTGTACTGGGAAAAGAACCAACACCTTATCTCCAGTCTTAAATGACCTCATCCTAGCTTCCTTATCATACCAAGTCTTCATCTTCTCTTGAGCTAATTTTAAATTTTCCTTTGCCAAGCTACAAGCTTTATATAATGTTTCTTTAGATTTTGAAACATAATCCTGCAAATTAGTGTGTACCCCTTTATTAATCCACTGTTCCTTCAACAAAGCTAAAGGTCTTCGAAATCTATGCCCGAACACAAGTTCAAAAGGACTAAAACCTAATGATTCCTGCACTGCCTCACGTACTGCAAAAAGTAGAAAACGTATACCTTCATCCCAGTCATTTTCATTTCCACACAATATGTCCTAATCATAGTTTTTAATGTAGAATGAAATCTCTCCAAGGCTCCTTCTGATTCTGGATGATAGGTTGAGGAAATAATCCGTTTTGCTCCCAGTTTATGAACTATCTGCTGAAACAATCCCGACATAAAGTTACTACCTTGATCCGATTGTATTTCCTTAGGCAACCGAAAATAAGTAAAGAATTTTATCAGAGTTTTGTCACCGTTTTGGCTGTTATATTCCTAAGAGGTACTGCCTCTGGAAACCTAGACGCTGTGCACATAATAGTTAATAAATACTGATGTTCAGTTTTAGTTTTTGGCAAAGGACCTACACAGTCTACAATGATTTTTGAGACCGGCTCACCAAATACTGGAATTTGTTGCAGTGGGGCCACTGGAGTAACCTGATTAGGTTTACCCACAATTTGACACGTATGACACGTTCTACAAAATGTTGCCACATCTTTTCTTAAACTAAGCCAATAAAAATGTTTAGAAACTTTGTTCATAGTTTTCTTTACACCTAAATGACCACCCAATGGAATAATATGAGCCATAGTTAAAATCTAATTTCCATAAATTTTAGGATCTGCTACCTGATGATTAACCTCCCATTCCTCACTAGCAGGAATTGTAGGCGATCTCCACTTTCTCATTAATACTCCCTTTTCAAAATAATATCCCACTGGTACTTTTTCAATTTCACTATCTGGAAGAGCTTGTTCTTTTTAATTTAACTATCTCAGGATCTCTACCTTGCTCTGCTATCATCTCCTTCCGAGACAAAGACAAATCTTCCTGGTCATACTTACCACCAAAATCCTGATCAAATAATCAGGTAAGAAAATTTCTGATACATCCTCAAAATTCGAATCTTGATTTGGACTGGCATGGGGAACAACCTTGTCCTGTACATCAGTCTTTTTAGCCATAGCTCTTGTTACAACACAGGAGGAATCTGTGTTAGAATCCCTCTGTGGTTTCTCAGAATTTGAATTTATTGTCAAATGCAATTCAGGAAAAACTTGTCCACATGCTAAATCATTCCCTAACAAAAGAGAAACATCATTCACTAGTAAACTAGATTGTAATCCTACTGTAACAACCCCTGTAACTAATCCTGACCATAAATTTACTCTATGTAAATGTACTGGCATGAGGGCACTCCCAACTCCTCTTACATAATTTATCTCATCAATGTCAGACTCATCACTAAACTTTAGCACATTGTCTAATATTAGTGATTGAGAAGCTCCAGTATCTCTAAGTATTCTTGTTGGTACTGAATTGGATCCTTCTTTCAAGGATACAAATCCTCCTGTTATAAAATTTTCATAACCCCTCTTAACTTGGTCAGACTCTGACACATCTTCATTAGTAGTTTCTAAACCATGTGAATTTACAGGTGTTCCAATATACTGCACACAAGCATCTGGGACTACTTCTTTCTCTTTCTTTTTCAATTGAAAGCAATTAGCTACTACATGTTCAGGTTTCTTACAATAATTACAAATAGTACCAAAAAGTTTTTCCTTCACATGTCTCCTTTCATCCTTACTTTTCTCACTTTCAGATTTAATTTCTGATTTACCTTGACTCTCTGTGTTATTTTTCCTTTTAAACATTCTCCCTGGAGAAAATTTATTCTTATGAATTAAAGCATACTCTTCAGCTAATTTAGCAGTGTCCTGCAATGTAGCAGTGTCCCTTTCATTTAGGTATGTTCTCACTTCAACAGGAATGCCCCTGTTAAATTCCTCCAGTAAAATCAACTCTTTTAATTTATTATTCTCCCCATTCATATTTTTAGGAGAAACCCATCTCTCAAAACACACAGATTTCTCATAGGCAAATTCCACACAAGTTTTTTCCACAGATTTCTTCAAATTTCTGAATCTTTCTATATACGCTTCCGGAAACAACTCATATGTCTTTAATATATGCTGTTTAACAATATCATAATCCAGTGCTTGCTCAGCATTTAAAGCTGTATAAACTTGTTTTGCCTTGCCTTTAATTACACTTTGTAACATCACTGGCCATTGCTCTTTCGGCCACTTTAAACTCAGAACAAAAGTTTCGAAATGCTGGAAATATTTGTCCACTTCATCTTCATTAAATGGAGGAGCCAAAATAACCTCACGACTAGCAATAAGCTGTTTGTTAGAACCAGAAGACTGATATCCCATCCTTAATTTCTCCATCTCAAACTAAAATTTCCTCTGGTTTTCAGCTTCTCTTTCTTCAAATTCCCTTTTTTATTAGCCTCTCTTTCGGCCATTTCCGCTATAAATCTTTCAATCTTTAACTGTTCAAGATGAAACTGCATTTCCAGATTACTCACTGGAAACCTATCTAACACCTCATCCTCAAACATTTTCAAAGTAATAAAATGCTCAGAGATTTCTCTCTGGATTAAAGCCTTTGTGGCATTCTTCGTAATTCCTTTACTATCCAACCTCCTAGCAATCTCCAATACCTCAGGTTTTCTCGCATTCACTAAAGACACCGGGTCAGGCGTGTCCATAAACTCGCCAATATTCATTGTTGCCGAATACCACTCACACAGCAATCAAACTAAAATAAATCTGGTATTTTCCTTTTGCAAATCAGAATGGCAATTACCAGCACTTAAACTCAAAATCGGAACATATCCTGCGAGCCCCCACAAATTATGTTACGTAACTGCTAACAATGAATATCAATCGAGACCGGTTAAATACAACCAAACATTTATTAAACACGGATAAACAATAAAGAAACAAACGAAAACCTTAACCGGAAGTTAACCGCTATGCGGCAGTTCAACAAATCGTCACTCGGCACTGGCTCTTAAAGCGTTAAATGCCAAAACAGTTCTTAAAGCGGTAAAGTCAAATACAGTTCTTAAAATGGTAAATTCAAAAGTCCAACAGATTTATACGTTCAATTGGGAGAGACTTCTCTGGACAAGGATTTCTTCATGGACGAGACTTTCCTGTTGGTTCCGTCCAAAGGATTCACGATGCAGGAAATAAACTGCTTAAAACAACTGACCTTAATTTCTTCTAGAGAGCAAATCCCGCATGAACTTCCTTGCTCTTTTGGCAAGAGTTATCTCTCAATGCAGGTCGCTACTTCAACGAAGAAACAATAAGATCGATCCTTTGTTAAACTGCCGAACATTCCCGACTTATATTAATTCTTCATATCCGGTACTTCGATGAAGTCTTCACTCTCTAATACTGCTGGAAAAAGGCACAGCAACACATCTAGCAAACATTGCCAGTCCAGCATTTCTATACCTTGCAACAGAACGTAACACTCCGTTTTAAAAATGAAACTGCGTCATAAAAACAAATACGCAACAGAAACGGAGACACAGCCGCACGTTCTAGCTGGAAAACGAAAAACTAAAAAAACTAAAATCTACTTGCATCATCTGAGGTCTTCCCTTATCTACCCGTGGGGCACATGTCCTCACCTGACCTCACGTCGGCGGGAAAATTACGTCAGGTGACCTCCAAAAGACCATTACAACATTCTCACAAACAAAACTCGCAGATGTCCTTGAGGTATGTAACAGAAGTAAGGATTTGTATAGTTGAAGATTTTACCCCAGAGATTTATGCTGAAAGAATTAAATATCGGGAAGTCATAGCTGAACTTTATAAGATTAACTGTCGTTCCTCTCTGCTCTATCCGGCTCGCCTGATAATTACTCCACGTAATACTCGTCCAAAACGGATTGACTCCCCAGAAGACGGTTGGACATTTATAAAGGAGTTTACGCCTATTTCGCAAGCAATTTGAAAAGTTAATACTTAGCTTTGATGAAAGACCGCTTCACGTTTTATGAGTGCCCAGACATGGACTTGGTTAACTTACTTAGATCTGTTGTTGTTTTCTTTCATAGATAATAAAGTTTTGGATTTTTTATATATATTTACTTATTTTTTTCTTTGATTTGTAAGTCCTTAACATTAGTTGTAGTATATTAGTTGGTTGGATTTATCGTTTTTTGAATACATGGTTACATATTTTAAATGAATTTAAGATGGCCGCCGTTAGTTAGGTGTTAACTATTCTTAGACATAATATGAAAAAAAAATTGTACCCTTTGTTATGTCTTTTTGGCGGTGGTAACGTATTGCATTGTAAGCAGGGGCATCCTAAAGATAAGGATTTTTCTTTTTTTTTCACATCTATACCATAAATAATATTTTTTGCTGGACACGCGATTGGTGTCCTCTGTTGCTGATTGTGCATATGATCTGATTGCGTTGTCGGATCATGCACCAATGAAACTATGAAACTAACTTTGAAGTTTTCTGATAATATTCTGAAGATACCTCCATGGAGATTTAATGTTACATTGCTGCAAGATTCAACCGATGTAAATTTTATTAAAGAGCAAATTTCTCTATTTTTTGAATAAAATACAACTGAGGGAATGTCAAACTTAGTTATTTGGGATGCGATGAAATCTTTTCTTAGGGGCCAGATAATTTCATACTCAGTAGGTTTAAGAAGGAAAACCAAGGCAGAACGTTTAGTGATTACTAACAGATTTAAGGAAATATATAAAGTTTATTCAGTAATGCCCGTTGAAGATCTCTTTAAGGAATGGGTGGAACCCCGAACATAGCATGATTTGCTTTTGACATTTCCCCTTGAGCAACAACTTCTTAAATCTAAGGACCTGTATAAATATAATTTTCTCCCATTAATTGATTACACCAAGAAATGCTTTCTAAATGGTCACCTATGACATGATCATTAATAGATCGAATTAATGCTTTTAAAATGATAGTTCTACCGAAATTCTTCTATGTATTTCAGGCAGTTTCTTCCTTTGTTCCTAACACGTTTTTGACAGAATAGACTCCATAATATTCTATTATCTTTGGATTAATAAAAATCCTAGATTGAGTAAACCCTTATTGCAGAAATCAAAATAGGACGGTGGTATGGCTTTGCCAAATTTTAGAATGTATTATTAGGCAATTAATATTTGATATATTACTTCAGCAATCATTATTCAGACATACGTGATTGTCCTTCACAGTTGGATTTGGAGGAAAACTTG
The DNA here is from genome assembly GCF_963921235.1 of Mobula hypostoma. NCBI lineage: Eukaryota > Metazoa > Chordata > Chondrichthyes > Myliobatiformes > Myliobatidae > Mobula > Mobula hypostoma. Next base: position 7,961,744 of record NC_086101.1, on the reverse strand, counting down.
ATGAAAGGGTTCTCTTTGGCCTCTTTACTGGGAGCTCCTCTCTCTTTTTTGCTGTCTAAGTTTAGTAGACAAGACTTTAATCCGGTTATTAAACATACATTAAGAAATTGGTTTCAGTTTCGCAGATTTCTTGAGTTAAATAATTTTGTTCTTTCTAGTAATATCTATTTCAATTATGTTTTTTAAACCATCAATTTTGGATAAGGCCTTTTTAATTAAAAAAAACAAGGGAATAACAACTTTTTCAGAATTGTTTTAGGGGATTGTTCAACGTCTTTTTCTCAATTAGTGGATAAATATGATTTATCTAATGTACAGTTTTTCAGATATTTACAAATTAGGAATTTTATATGTGGTTTGCTGCCAGATTACCCTTCTGCTTATCCACCTAATATGACAGATGCTCTATTTCAGCTTGAACTACTTCAAAAAGGGTTGATAGCTATAATTTATAAACGGTTATTGAATTTACGAACGATATCTAACCATAAAATTAAACATGCTTGGGAACTGGAATTTCAAGAGTCATTTTCAAATAATCAAAGGAGTAAAATTTTTCATTTTGTTAATAATTCATCTATTTGTGCCCGCCATTCTCTGATACAGTTCAAGGTGGTGCATCGGGCCCATATGTCAAAGGATAAACTAGCACGTATTTTCTCCAACATCAATCCTATTTGTGACAGATGTAATATTGAGGTGGCCACTTGAGCTCATATCTTTTGGTCTTGCATAAAGCTAGATAATTTTTGGAGAGATGCTTTTAAAACGCTATCAAATGTCTTGGATCTGCACCTACAACCTAATTTACTTACGGCAATCTTTGGGATTATCCCATCGGAAGCAGGAAATATTCCTGTTTCTGCTCAACGTATGATAGCCTTTTCAACTTTATTGGCTAGGAGAGCCATTTTATTGAAGTGGAAGGATTCTAATCCAGCTACTGTCTTTTATTCGCTTTCCTCCATTGTGTCTTGTTTAAGTTTAGAGACAATAAGAAGTCGGACATTTGATACATCCTTTAACTTTGAACAAATCTGCCTACCTTTTATTCGATATTTTCATTCGATTTGATTTATTCCTCTTCCAATTTTTTTCGAAGTTTTACTTTTGACTAGACACTTTTTACCCCTTTTGTTTCATATAGTGTAGTCGGGGTGGGGGGGGGTCTTCTTATTTAAAATTTTATAGTTTTTTTTCTCTTTACGAATTTATAACAGGAGAATTAGCTGTCTTTTTTATTATATACTACATATTAGCTTAACACTGTGTATGATTTTGATAATGTTTATTTCACTTTCAGTTTGTATTGTTATTGATGTGTATATTTGAGATAATTCTCTTCTTCTTTGTATATATGCTGTTTTTAAATCAATAAAAAGATTAATAAAGAAAGAAAGATTTCAGTGAGGTCCCTTGACGTTCTTCTGAGCTCTATTGAGCACAGGCCCAGAGCTGTAAAAACACTACTCATGCCTTAACTCTTTCATACCTGGAGGCATTCTTGTGAACATCCTCTGGACTCTCTCCAGTGCCAACACATCCCTTCTTAGACAAGGGACTCAGTATTACCGAGTCTACTGTCAGTGCCGTCTGACCATGCCTTACAGCAGATGGCTGTTAACGTTTGAGTCTGTGGTAACAGCCAGTATATCAAAAGTTATCAAATGTCTATCTACATTATTAATAATAGAGATTATGTTCAGAAGTGTCCTCCTGCATTCTCATCAACTCCATCAAGATTCTACCACACAATTGAGCTGTAATCAATGGCGTCCAAAGAAATCAACAATTGTAGAAGAAAATTTTGAATAAAAGGTTAAAAATATCTGAGTTGTTAATACCCTGTACCTTCCCTTAATTAGCAATATGTCTAGTACTGGCGTTAGTGCTTAACACAGCTACATAAATGGGCATAAATGGTTGAGAGGACCCTGTCGGCTGTCAAGTTTCTGATAATTAAAAAATATCCCGCTTTGTTCATCTAAATGTCTTACTGTATCTAAGCATTCAATGAAGCTTTTCGTATGTGACAAATTCCTTAGCTGGGTTCTGAAAACAGGACATGCACGCCCGCGGAGACAAATCAGTCTATGCAAGGTGATTTTGAAAGGGATAGATAAGATAGAAGTAGGAAAGTTGCTTCCATTGGTAGGTGAGACGAGAACTAGGGGGCATTGCCTGAAGATTCAGGGGAGAAGATTTAGCACGGAAGTAAGGAGAAACATTTTTCCCAGAGAGTGGTGAATCTGTGGAATTCTTTGCCGAGGGAAGCAGTTGAGGCTTCTTCACTAAATATATTTAAGATACAGTTAGATAGATTTTTACGTAGTAGGGGAATTAAGGGTTATGGGGAAAAGGCAGGTAGATGGAGCTGAGTTTACGGACAGATCAACCATCCTCTTATTGAATGGCAGGGCAGGCTCGATGGGCCAGATGGCCGACTCCTGCTCCTATTTCTTATGTTCTTATGTGCTAGTCATCAGCATTCACTGAAGGACATCTTGTTACATTGGAAAACCAGCAATTATTGAGCATACGAAACTGCTTTGATGATCTGACAGCAGATACCTATTAACACTCGAATTCCTGGTAACAGCCAGTGGTATATCAAAGAGTCCTTGGCTGTCATAGACAGTATTTTGAAAATATTCTCCCTGTGATCTCATTAACTCTCTCCAGAATCTACTACAGACACGCACAAGGAACAATACACGGTTTCCAATTAACCCCCATATCCATGTCATATTTCAGGTAGTTATTACACTACAACAATCAGGTTCGTGAACCAGCGTGGACAGCTGTTCACAACAAAACTGAACTGACTCCACAATCTGGAGTCTCATTTTAAAAGACTCTACATCTCATGTTCTCTGTGTTATTTATATTTTCATTGCTATTATTTTCATGATTTGACTTCTTTTACACATTGGCTGTTTGCCCGTCTTTGTTTAAGCATAGTTTTTTTCACAAAGTCCATTGTACATTTTTGTCCTGAATGAAAATGAATCTCAAGACACTACATGGTGACATGCAATAAATGTACTTTGATGATATATTTAAACCTCGCAGTTCTCCCTGCAGTACCGGTTTCGGGCAGCAGGTGGCAATCCTGCACCGTGAATCTCCGCCATCCCTTTGCCTCTGCAGACGTTGGTTGATACGCTGAGTTCACCCAGCAGTCTTTGTCTAGTCCACACCCCGTCTCCTTACCAGGGAGGGGGCTCACAGACTGAGGGGATCACAAGGTACAGAAGTCTGGGAACACGGTGTGGAGGAAACAGTCACCAACTGACACAGATATGATAGACAGCTGGAGTCTCTTTATCCTCAGTGTGGGAATGTCAATTACTATAGGGAGTAAATATACGGTGAGAGGAGAAGGTTTAAAGGAGATTGATGTGGCAAGTTTGTTTTACACAGAGAATGGTCGGTGCCTGTAACGTGCTGTTAGGGAAGGTGGTGGAAGCAGATAAAACAAGAACATTTCAGTGCATTTAGACAGACACATGAACAGACAGGGAATGGAGGGTTGTTGGCCATGGACGGCAGATGGGATGAGATTGAATTGGCACAATGTTCAGCACAGTCTTGTGGGCCGAATGGCCTGTTCCTATGTTGTATTGTTCAATGTTCTATGTTCAGCAGTTGTGGACGCAGAAGTGAACAACAACAACTTGTATTTTGGTACAGTCGCTGTGTAAATGCAGTAAAGTGTCCCGGGCGCTTACACAGACGTGTTTCTCACTGGATACAAAAACAATGAATAGAACAAACTCTGCATACTGTTACATGCATTGGAGACAGTGGAGTGAATACAGTCAACACGGGGTACAGAGGATGCTCTACACAGAGTGCGTTGGTTACCGCTCCCCTGTGTAATCCAACAGACTGGATAACAAAAAAATAGACACAAAGATCGATCTGTGTTTCAAGAAAATGAGAAACAGGAGCAGGAGTGGCCATTCGGCTCCCTGCTCCTGCTCTGCCCTTCACTCAGAGCATGGCTGATCATTGACCTCAGTTTCCTGCACCATCCCATCATCGCTGTTCCCCTTAAATCCAGAAATATTTTGTAGAGAATCCCAAATATTCACCGCACACTGGGTGAGAAATTTTTCCTCATCTCAGTCCTGCTGAAGCGACCTCTGATTGTGAGTCTGTGACCCCTGGTTCCACACCCCATCCAGGGGAAACATCATTCCTGCCTCTACCCTGTCAATACCCAGTGAGACTGTGTCTGTGCCAATGAGACCACCTCTTATTCTTCTAATTATGAGACAGTCTCAGTCAGTCTAATCTCCCTGAGGACACTATGTGAAGGGTAAAGCTTTAAAGTAAGATCGTCAAAGTTGAACCAGGATGATCAAGGAATGTTTTTGAACACAATGAGTGGTATCTTCCTGGAATGCGCGGCCGGGATGGGGAGTGGTGGAAGCAGATACAATCGTGATGTTAAACAGACATTTAAACAGGGAAATTAACAGACAGGGAATGGAGGATATAGATCAATTGCAGACAAATGTGATGACATTATGGTCAGCATAGACAGCGTGGGCAGAATGGCCTGTTCCTGTACTGTACTGTACTGTACTGTTCTGTGTTCAGTGTTTGAAATATCACAAGCAGGGACCCAGCAATTTCTTCCCTGGATTCCCACCATGACAGAGGATACGCCGGGTCAGACCCTGGGATTTATTCAGCTTGATGTGTTTAAGCCTGCCAGCCTCCTTTGTAATGTCGGTATGTTTCAGGAGATTCGTATTCCCTTCCCTGAATTTCCCAGCTTCCATCACCTTCTCCACAGTAAATACAGATGAGAAGTATTTATTTCAGACCTCACCCATCTGCTGTGTCTCCACACATAGATGACCACATTGATCCTTCAAGGGACATATTCCCTCACCAGTTACCCTACTGTTTTCCACAGACTCATAGAATCTATTTGGAATCACCTTTATCTGACCTGCTAAAGCTATCTCATGTCCCCTTTTGCTCTCCTGATTTTCTCTCTTCAGTGTTCTCCACACCCCTTCTACTCCTCAAGGACCCCGGCTGGTTTCACCTGAATTATGACTCCATCCGAACCAGAGCCTCAATAACCCTCGTCAGCCAGGGTTCCCTCATCCCTCCAGTCTCGCCATTCACTCTGACAAGGACAGGCTGATCCTGAACCTTTACAAACTCAGTTTTAAAGCCGCTCACTTGCCAGGTGTCTGTTTACTTGGGACCACCCTCCTGTTCTACACCTCTATTCATTCCCCGACCCCTTCTATCCTCCCTCAGTTCAGTCTGTTCACTGCTCTGAACATCAGAAATAGCAGCAAGAGGAGGCTGTTCAGCCCCTCACACCTGCTGTCCCATTGAATAAGATCAAAACCACCTCACTGTGCTACAGATGCAAAGGACGTGACAGAAGTGGAGGTCAGAGAGGAGGGGGAGTTGTGATGTTGATTAGGGAGAACATCACCACAGCGCTTAGAGAGATCCTTGTGGGGAACGGCCAGTGAGAGTACATTGGTAGCAGTCAGAAATATGGAGATGGTCATTTTGCTGGGATTGTACTATCGGATCCCAAATGTCAGTGAGAATCAGAAGAGCCCCTGTATAGGGAGAATGCAGATAACTGTTGCAATACCAGGGTTGTAATAGTCAGAGATTTTAGCTGCCATAATGTTGACTGGGACAGACATAGTGTTGAGGGATTTGACAGGGTAAAATTTGTGAGTATGGACTGGAATGATTTTAAAAGCAAAGTGTAGATGCCCAACTAGAGAAAGTGGTCCAACTTGACCTCCTCGCAGGAAATGGGTCTGGGCAAGTGCTTAACGTGACATTTGCGGGGGGGGGAGGGGGGGCACGTTGGGACAGATGATCATCATTCTGTTAAACATAAAATAGTTATGGAAATAGCTGTGGACTCGTCCTGAACTGGAGCAAGGTGAATGTTGATGGGATCAGACAGGAACGTGATGGTTGTTTGGTCGAGGCTGTCCACAGGTCAAGGCACACAAAGCTGCAGAAAGTTGTAAACTCAGCCAGCTCCATCATACTTTACTGAAATCCACACACACTACATCCACTGCTCTACCATCATCAATGTGTTTTGTTACATCTTCAAAGATCTCAGTCAGGCTCGTAAAGCAAGACCTGCCCTTGACAAAACCATGACTATCCCTCATCAGTTTATGCCTCTCCAAATGCTCATAAATCCTGCCTTATCTGTATTTACTGTGGAGAAGGTGACGGATGCCGGGGAATTCAGGGTGGGGAATAATAATGTCCTGAAACATGCTGACATTACAAAGGAGTCTGATCAGCTTAAACACATAAAGTGGAATAAACCTGGGATCTGACCCAATGTTCCATGTCACATGGTGGGGATCCAGGGAAGAAATTGCGGTGTCCCTGCCTGTGATATTTCGAACACTGAACATGGAACAGTACAGCACAGGAACAGGCCATTCATCCCAACGTGTACTGTCCTTCTAATTTTGAGACTGGCCCTGTCAGTGTCATCTCTCTGAGGACACCACGTGAAGGGTAAAGTTTCAAAGTGGAATCGGGATGTTCAAGGAATGTTTCCTGACACAATGAGTGGTTTGTTCCTGGAATGACGGCCGGGATAGGGAGCTGTGGAAACAGACACAATCGTGACGTTTAAGAGATTCAAAGCTTCATTTTATTATCAAAGTTTACAACTCTGAAATTCTTCAATTCAAACAGGCGTTTAAACAGGGAAATGAACAGGCAGGGAATGGAGGGTATGGAGTGTTGTAGAACAGAAATACCCAGGGGAACAAGTACATAGTTCCTGAGAGTAGAGACACAGGCAGACAATGTTGTGAAGGAGGTGTATGGTTTCTGGACTTCGTCGATCGGGGCATTAAGTACATGAGGTGATTTGTCAGGTTACAGCTGTACAAGACATTGGTGAGACATATCCTTGGGCATGGCAAACAAAGTCTGTCAAATATTTGGGCATCATATAACCATATAACAATTACAGCACGGAAGCAGGCTATCTCGCTGCTTCTAGTCCGTGCCGAACTCTTACTCTTACCTATTCCTACCGACCTGCACTCAGCCCATAACCCTCCATTCCTTTTCTGTCCATATATCTATCCAATTTAACTTTAAACTACAACATCCAACCTGCCTCAACCACTTCTGCTGGAAACTCGTTCCACACAGCTACCACTCTCTGAGTAAAGAAGTTCCCCTTCATGTTACCCCTAAACTTTTGCCCTTTAACTCTCAACTCATGTCCTCTTGTTTCAACCTCCCCCACTCTCAATGGAAAAAAGCCTATCCGCGTCAACTCTATATACCCCCCTCATAATTTTAAATACCTCTATAAAGTCCCCCCGTTAACCTTCTACGCACCAAAGAATAAAGACCCAACTTGTTCAACCTTTCTCTGTAACTTAGGAGATGAAACCCAGGTAACATTCTAGTAAATCTATTCTGCACTCTCTCAATTTTGTTGACATCTTTCCTACAATTCGGTGACCGGAACTGTACACAACACTCCAAATTTGCCCTTACTAATGCCTTGTACAAATTCAACATTACATCCCGACTCCTATACTCAATGCTCTGATTTATACATGCCAGCATACCAAAAGCTTTTTTCACCACCCTGTCCACATGAGATTCCACCTTCAGGCAACAAGATGGAACCTAATTCCTTTCCTTGCTCTCAGTTCAAGGATTGAGTCTATTAAAATTAATATACTGCCCAGACGGCTATATCTCTTTCAGACCCTACCAATAGAGATTAAGCAAAATCAATTCCATCAATGCAACAAGATGCTATCAAGGTATATATGGCAAGGTAAAAGGCCTAGGATTCTGCTCAAAACTTTGCAATTAGCCAAGGGAAATGGGGGATGGGGCCTACCTTCTCTTAGAGATTACTATTTTGCAGCACAATTGGGAGCTGTGATATGCTGGTGCAATCCATCATATGACGCTCAATGGAAAAACATTGAGGAGAGGATACTTTCCATCCCCACACAGGCAATTTTGGCTGATAACAACCTACAAAGTTACATAAATACTATTGATAACCCATGGGTGAAATGGACTCTTAAAATATGGAAAACTATTGTAAAAGAATATAAACTAGAGAAAGACATTGCAATGGTGTGCATATGACTCGGATTTTACACCGAACAGAGTGGTTGCCAGATTTAAGGACAGGACAGCTAAAGGAATAACAACAATATGCAATATAATGAAAGAAGGAACACTGTTCAGTTTTGAAATGCTCAAAGAGAAACACTTATTAGAAAAACAAGGCTTTTGTCGATATTTACAGATGGGACAGTATGTTAATAGGACACTTAAAAATGTAACCAAGGCAAGTACATATTTGATAGAGCTATTTAGAAAAGCATATAATTCAGACAACGGTAGTAGAATAATTTCCAGCGTGTATAAGGGTTTGTCAAATCTTAAAACACATTCGACTTCATACATTAAAACAAAATAGGAGACGGAAGGAGGGATTATAATATCTGAGGAAGACTGGACAATAATATGGAGGTATCAATGGAAGTGTACCAGTTCACAGAAATGGAGGGAGTTCGGGTGGAACAACTTGATAAGATATTTAATAAACCCTCTCAGAAATCCCATTATGACAGTAACCTCCCTGTTTGCTGGAGAAATCGTGGAAATCAAAATGCAAACTATTATCATATTTTCTGAGAATACCCCGTTATCAAAGACTAATGGAGTGGGATTCACAATGCCCTGCAAGACATCTTTCCTTTTCATTATTTAATCTTTTTATTAATTATTATTGAAAATTGACAACAATAAAAAAATAAAAATAATCAAGTCAATGTATCAATTTGTATAATAAGAGTCAAACTATTAACCAAGCTAAACAGTATATCAATAATAATAATTTAAAAAAATACAAAATGCTAAAGCTATTGTTTTTTGGGAAAAGAAAGAAGAAAAAAAGAAACCCTACTAACTAACAAAAAAAAAGCTAACAAACAAAAAAACACACATTTGGAACACAAACCCGGAGCTATAAAGGCTTCCATAAAAATTGACATCAATCCGCCAACCAAATCCATTTACCCAAGAATCAGAATGGAACCACCTTAATGAACTCAAATCAAATGATAGTAGCAGGCAAAAGAGCCCCACCTTTTCTCAAGGTCCAATCTAGGATCAAAAGTTCGACTTCTGATTTTTTTCCAAACTGAGACATAACATCACCTGAGAGAACCATCGTATCAAAATGGGAGCAGAGGCATCTTTCCATTTTAATAAAATAGCCCTTCTAGCCAATAGTGTAACAAATGCAATTACATATTGGTCTGATATAGAAATACCATGAATATGTTGAGGAATTATACCAAACAAACTGTCAATTTATTAGGTTGTAAATTAATTTTAAAACTTTAGAAATTGCAGAAAAAATAGATTTCCAAAACTGTTTCAGTACAGAACACAGTAAAAACATATGTGTCAATCTAGCTATCTCAGTTTTACATCTATCACACTGACTATTAACATTAGGAAAAATTTTAGACAGTCTCTCCTTTGTCAAATGATAACGATGTACAATTTTAAATTGAATCAAAGAATGACTGGCGCAAATCGAAGAAGAGTTAACCAACTTCAGAATTCACAACCAATCCTCTGTCATCAAGGTCCTGTTAAACTCTCTTTCTCAATCTTGCTTAATCTTAAATAGAGGATAATTATCTTGTTGTAATAGTAAATTATAAATTTTCCCAATAAAGCATTTCACTAAAGGGTTAATTTTTTAAATAGTGTCTAACAGGTCAGAATCTTGTATATATGGAAAATTATTTAAATATTCTTGTAAAAAATGTCTGACCTGAAGATATTGCAAAAAGTGTGAGTATGAGAGAGAGTATTTTGCTACTAATTTCTCAAAGGACATCAATCGGCCTTCTTGAAACAAATCCATAAAGGTATAAATTCGTTTATTCCTTCACAGAGAAAAGGTAGGATCACTAAGTGAAGGTTTAAACAAATAGTTTCGATAAATTAAACTAAGAAGTTTAATTTTTTTAAGATTAAAAAACTTACGAAACTGGTAGCAAATTCGTAATGACTGTTTAATCATCGGTTTAATATTTAAAATAGAAATTTTGGTTAGTTGTACAGGTAAAGAAGCTCCTAATAACGAACTTAAGTAAAATTGTTTCACAGCTTTCAATTCCAAGTCAACCCATGGTGGACGTTCATTTTTATCGGTCCAATATAACCAAGAACACGCATAGCGTATATTAACCGCCCAAAAATACATTCTTAAATTAGGCAAAGCAAGACCTCCATCCTTTTTTAATTTTTGTAAATGACTTTTTCCAATTCTTGGTCTTTTATTATTCCAAACAAAAGATGAAATAATAGAGTCAACCTGATCAAAAAAACTTCTTAGTTAAAAAATTGGAATATTTTAAAATACATATAAAAATTTTGGTAGGATCGTCATTTTAACTGCATGAATTCGACCAACTAACGAAAGTGTAAGAGGATTCTATTTAAAAAATTAATTGCTTCATAAAATCCACTAAGGGAACTAAATTAGCTCTATAAAGATCTCCATGATTTTTAGTGATGATAATACCTAAATATATTTTAAAAATCCGTAACTTTAAAAGGAAAATCATCATATATAAAAGCAGAACCATTTAAAGGAAATAATTCACTTTTATGCGGGCTTAATTTATATCCTGAAAACTTTCCAAATTCATTTAATAATTTCAATAAACTAGGAATAAATTCTTCAGGATTCGAAATATAAACTAAGAGATCATCAGCATAAAGGGAAATCTTAATCATAAGTTGGAACAATTTGATTCATACCGGGAAAAATGCTTTAACTACATAACACCTCATTGGCCTGATTTTATTCTCACAAGTCAATGAATATGTTGTAAAAAAAATGGATCACTCCCTGCTTTGTACATAGTTTTCTTCTTTTGATTGTTCTTTCTTTCCTCTCCTTTCTATAAGTGTATACTTCAGATAAATATTATTTGGAGATATGTGACAAATATGACTATATGATATATATGTACAGTATCTGAAAGACATCTTATGGAAATTTTTGTTTGATGATGAACTTCAACAAAAAATAAATCACAAAAAAAAAGACATTGGTGAGAGCACACTCAGAGTACTGGGTGCAGTTCTGGTCACCGAGCTGTAGAAAGGATGACATTCAGCTGGAATGTGTGCAGACAAGATTCACAGGAATGTTACCGGGGCTAAAGGGCTTCAGGAGAATCTGGATCGACCTGGACTGTTTTCCCTGAAGCAAAGGAGACTGAGGGTTGACATTATTGTGCTTTATGAAATCCTGCAGGACAGTGATGAGGTCGATGGACACAGTCTTTCCCCAGGGGAGGGGAGTCTAAAACTAGAGGATATAGATTCAAGCTCAGAGGGTAAAGATCAGCAGTGGACCCGAGTGGCAAATTTTCCACACAGTTGGTGGTCGGTAAGTGGGATGAGCTGCCAGAGGAAATGGTAAAGGCCGATAGAACTGAAACACTTTTAAGACATTTAGACAAGTTCTTGATTGAAAATGTTCAGAGGAAGTCTGGCCAAATGCTGTCAAATGGGAGGTGCTGAGAAAGCCCCCTTGGTTGTCAGGGACATGTTACGCTGAAGGGCCGGTGTGCGCGCTGTCTACCTCCATCAGTCTAATTAGGAAGAGTGGGACCTCACATCAGAGCAGGGCTGTACAGGGGTGAAGTCAGGAAGTTTTCCTGTGTCCGTATTTGAGTAATCCCAGTGTATCCGACACCTCACAATCTTCTGCTGCATCAAGATCCCCCATTTCAGTGTTAAAGATATTCGCCTGACAATTCAAATAATTGATATTTAATCTCCTTTTCACCTTCCTGCTTTACACCTCTATTTATTCCCCAGACCCTTCTATCCTCCCTCTGGTCAGTCTGTACACTGTTCTGAAGAACATTAGAAACAGAAGCAAGGAGGCCATTCAGCCCCTCACACCTGCTCTCCCATTAGACATGATCAATACCACTTCCCTGTACTAATGCTATTTCTACTGATTCACTTTGTATCCAAAACTCCATCCACGTCTCTCTTCAACATAGTTGCTGTGTAAATGTGCAGAGCCCTGTTAGATTATGAGCTGGGTAAATACGTTTATTCACCTCTGCATGGTCGTCCCCTCACTGTGCCTCCTCATCCTGACACTCCCGTTACCAGAAACATCATCCCTGCATCTACCTGGGGAGCCTGGAGCAAGTCTCAGACTCTCTCTCTCTCAGTCTCCGCCACACACAAATACACACAGGGGCTTCACCATTTACATTTCTCCATTGCGTCAATGACCAACACAGTCTGCCCGAGGATTGTGCTGGGATCAGCCTGCATGTGTTGCCACACTTCCGGCTCCAAAATATCATGTCCACGTCATTCTAACCTTCACTGTCCCTCTCCGGGTAGTTCCAACCCGAGCATCGATTTCTCTAATGGTCCACTCCCCTCTCCGAGCACATTCCTTCTTCTTCATCCCCCTTCCGGAGGAAATTACACTGCACTCCCATTTCTTCTGGAATCAGATGCTGGAAGAACTATAACAAAACAGAAATTGCTTGAAACCCGCAACAGAGCAGGCAGTGTTTGAATCAATTCCAGGAGAGGTCACCGATGTGGAACGTGAAGCCTGTTCCTCTCTCCACAGATCCTGACCAACCTGCTGTGTTTTTCCTGCATTTCCTGAGTGTGTACTGGGTCCATTTTGGATGCTGTTGAGGGGGTGACCGCAACAGAGGATGACCACAGCGATCGGGTCTCTGGCACTGAGCCTGGTTCTGTGGTGCAGAAGGGAAAAAAGATGAGTAATTCTGTTGTCATAGGATATTACATTGTGAGGGAACAGACGGAAGGTTCTTTCAGCCTGATAGAGATACCTGCATGGTGTGTTGCCTCCCAGGTGCCAGCGTACGGGATGTCTCGGATCGGGTGCAGAGTATTCTGAAGGGAGAGGGTGACCAGCCAGAAGGCTTTGAACACGTTGGTACCAATGACACTGGTAGGAAAAGGGAAGAGGTCCTGAAGAGAGTGTTCAGGGAGTGGGTAGGGAGCTGAGAAGCAGGACCTCCAGGGTAGTAATCTCAGGATTGCTGCCTGTGCCAAGTGCTAACGAGCACAAGAATAGCATGAACAGGCATATCAATGCACGGCTGAGAGACTGGTGTAGCGGGGCAGGGTTTCGGGATCCTGGATCACTGGGGGAGGAACGACCTGTACGAAAAGGACGGGTTACACCTGAAAATCCTCCCTGACTAACCGACTGCAAATTTTTGAGGAAATTACAAGCAGGGTAGACAAAGGAGATGCAATATATGTGGTGTACTTGGATTTTCAGAAGGCCTTCGACAAGGTGCCGCACATGAGGCTGCTTAGCAAGATAAGAGCCCATGGAATTACATGGAAGTTACTAGCATGGGTGGAGCATTGGCAGATTGGCAGAAAACAGAGAGTGGGAATAAAGGAATACTATTCTGCCTGCCTGTCCGTTACCAGTGGAGTTCCACAGGTGTCGAGGTTGCGACCACTGCTTTTTACGATGTATATCAATGATTCGGAATATGGGATTAATGGATTTGTGGCTAAATTTGCCGATGATACAAAGACAGGTGGAGAAGCAGGTAGTGTTGTGGAAACAGAGAGCCTGCAGAGAGACTTAGATATTTAGGAGAAGTGTCACGAACATAGGTAGGAAGGGATTGAACAAGGGGTGATAAAACCGTGTTGGGTATGCAGAAATGAGTTCGGTGGGGCAGGAGCAAGCTGAGACAACAGGTCGGCCAGGACAGGCAGGTTTGTGGATCCTCCAGTAACTTTGATGTGTGTTGCTTGAAATTCCGGTATCTGCAGATTTCCTCGTGTTTGCGTTTTTAAAAGAAAAATTAGGTCGATCGTTTTCTGTAACACAGGAGAATTGTGGGCCCCGAGGAACTGGCCTGAGTTGAGACCTGGGACAGAGAAATGATGACAGGGAAGGTGTAGAAGGATACGGGCCAAATGCAGCTAAGTGGACTGGGAGGTGATCTGACAGAAATATACAGGGTTATGAGGGGTGTAGATTGAGCAGAGGAGAAGGGGAGTGATGAGACAGGAGTCTGAAGTAACTGTGGACTGAGGATTGGTGAAAGATGGCAGGCAGATTGTTCCAGGTAGAGGAAGGGTGGAGAGTGTGGACTGTGGAGTTGGGAGACTCTGGGAAGTGAATGACAGGTGAAGACCAACACAATGAAAATTTTGATCGCCAGTAGCAGAGAGGTTGCGGGGAAGGTTGGGAGATGGGGAGGTGGGAGGCGGAAGTGGGAGGGTGAAAAACAGAAGCACAAAGGCCGACCTGTGCTGGAATCTTATCAGTAAAGGAGGGTCCACTCTATCCGCCCAAAGGGGAACTTCCCAGTGGCCAAACATTTTAATTCCCATTCCAAAATGTCTGTCCACGGCCGCCTCTTGCGCCAAGATGAGGCCATCCTCAAGATGGAGGAGCAACACCTTATATTCTGCCTGGGTAACCTCTGACCTGATGACATGAATACTGATTTCCTCTTCAGGTAAAATTTTTCTCATCACCTCCTCTCTTCTTCTATTCCCCACTCTAGCTTTTAATCTCTTCTCACCTCCCTATCACTACTCCCTTGGTCCCCTCCTCCTTCCCTTTCTCTTATGCTCCACTCTCCTCTCCAATCAGATTCCTTCTTCTCCAGCCCTTTAGCTTTCCCACCCCCCTGGCTTCACCTGTCAATTTCTAACTAGCCTCTCTCCCCTCTCCCCACCTTTTTATTCTGGCATCTCCCCCCTTCAATTTCAGTCCTGAAGAAGGATCACAGCCCAGAACATCAGCTGTTTATTCATTACAATAGATGCTGTCTGACCCGCTGAGTTCCTCCAGCATTTTGTGTGTGTTGATTTGGTTTCCAATATCCGCAGACTTTTTCCTGTTTATGATCATGGGATCCATGAGGGGAGAGATTAATGGCAGATGGAATCGGAACCAGATGGGGAGGGGTGGAAAGCCTGTGGTGAACTGCGTGTGTAGATGGAAACAGAAGGTGAAGGGGATGAATATGGGTGATAAGGGTCCCTTTGTCTCCTTTCCCACAAACACACTCCCCACAGCCCCTCATTAGGACAGAGGATGAATTTGCAGAGACTCTGGCAGATATATTAGCTTCACATTTCACCACAGCTGAGCTGCTGGAAGACTGGAGGGTGACTGAGGTGGTGCCTTAAGAAGGGCTGGAAGGTCAAACCAGGGAACTCCAGGGAAGCCCAAAACTAGAGGGCAGAGATTGAGGGTGAGAAGGGAACGTTTTTCAAGGGATCTGCAGGGCAGCTTTCTCACTGTGAGGGAAGTGGGTACATGTGGAATTTGCTGCCACAGGAAGCTGTATAAACAGGTATAATTAAAATATTATAAAATCAATTTAGACAAGTACAACGATAGGCAATGGTTAGACGGATATGGGACAAACACACGGAAATGTGTCTGTGTCTCTGAAGATGTGTCCCACTCTGATGGTGCATTCATACATTTGTCATTGTGGTTGTCTGTGTGTTAGTTGTGGTAGATATCAGTGAGTGTGTATACACATTGAAGGTGAGTGTGCACATTGAACTACTTGGATGTTACAGAGTGTCTTCTCATACCCAATGTGTGTTGACACTGTGTGACACGTGTGTGATTTGTCCAAATAGAAACCTTTCACTTTGTCTGAAGAAAATAGTTTCCAGGTTATTGAGGGGACTAACAATGTGCAATGCTGAGGCTCTGACTACAATCTGCTAAACCTTCTTGTGAATGTGTGTGAGGGAGATTTGCCAGACCAGTTATGCTGTGTTCACCAGTGTTAATGTTGGTTGGTGTGTCCGGGCTCAGTCTTCAATGTGGTGGTTTGATTACAACAGTGAGACTCGCGGGTCCAGCAGGGGGCAGAGCTGAGTCAATCAGACTGCGGTCACGGACAGGTCAGACGGTGAACGGCACGAAGGACTGGTGTATTTTTCTGACAATCCCTGTCACCACAGTGATACCAGATTTTTATCCCCTTTAATGTCATTAATGGAATATTCATTCCAGAGCTGCCATGTGAGGATTCAAACTCGTGCATTGGCTTTTTTGTCCAGTGCAAATGGGATCAGGATGCAATGATTCACCTAACAGACCAGTCAATTCGTTGTAATTTGCCCCTGGTTTGGTGTGTTCAAGGGTCTGACATCTCCAGCTGACCATGTGGCAGTGATGTGTCCCAGCAGGTGGGGTTGGTGCCGGAATGGATCTTATGTTTTACCTCGCTTAATGCCGTCAAACGCTTCTCCCAATGCAATGTCGAACAAATAGGGGTGATAGAATTTTTCAACCAGTAGGGCACCATCTGTCACTGACAATGTTTGGCCTTCATCACCAATCCTGTAAATATTATACATGTAGTTACAAACTGAACATCAGTGATATTTGAACTCTTTTACAAATCCATCCAGAGTTTCAGTCAAGACCATGTCCTACCTCCTTTTCCAACAAGCTTCCTCCTGAAATAAATAAAACACAGATCTCAATTGGCTGAGACTGACCGTCGGCGTCCGGATGGCAGGAATCTGAGCCAAGTTATTACAAACTGCTAAAAATTCCTACTTAACTCACTCCCACTGAAACGAATGGAGAATGAGCGAGAGAAAACCACGGGAGTAAGTACAAGGAATGTGTATGAAATTTATACCATAACTGAGAGGATGCAACTTACAGGAGAGACTGGACAGGTTGTGTATTTTTATCTGGATATGATGTCAGGGAGGATCAGTTGGAGGAATTTAACATCCCGAATGGATTTGATGGGTTGGAAGTGGAGAAAATATTTCTCCTTGTGCAAGACCAAAAGTCAAAGATAAAGGTCAGTTGGTTGTTAATAAATGCCACAAGAAATGTGGTGAAAAAAATATCAGAAACACACTCACAGTCTGTAAATGTAACTGGGTGTTGCACTGAGTATCGGGGATATTATACGTGGGAATCACAGTAACGATCACCAGCTCAGTGCTCTGATCGGAGTAACTCATTCCCGAGAAGGTTGCAGACTACCCTGTGATGTACAGATGTTGTGGGAAGCCGGTATGGGAAAATGACAATCCTGACCAGTCAGGATGCCAACATGGTGAAAATCAGTTTCCAACTACAGTACTTGCGGATAAAATGCATCATTTTGGGACTGGACACTTTTACAGAAACAAACTGAAATCTCTCACCATGAGAAATGTGATAGTTTCTTGTTGATCCATCTGTTCCTGTAACTTTGAGATTTTCTCCTGGATAGAATTTAAGTTCTCTTGAACTTCTCGAAGATTTTTTTCCATTGGATTAAGAATCTTACCCTCTTCTTCCCTGAGATCTCGGAGTGCGCGCTGCTCTTTCTCAGTGAGAACCCGACGCAGTTCAGCAAAATGGGATGTGATCTGGGACTGAAGGCTGTGTGACTGTTCCTGTCAAATAAACGGAGAGGATAGTTTACTATTTGAGGCTATTTTTTGTATTTCCTTCTGACATGGAAGGTAACCATTCAGCCCATTAACCTCTCTGCTGGTTCTCAGAACAGTTCCCTCCATCACATTCCCCCATGTCTCCCTGAAACATATACTCCGTCTCTGACCCACTAACTCCGACCTGATTCACAGACCACTCAACTTCACAAGATTAATTGCGAACTTCACGCAGACAGCTCCAGGGGTCAGGATCGACCCCAGGTTACTGGAGCTGCGGTACTCTGCTGTTCTGCATTAAAGGGAACAAAACTACACAGCGAATTTGTAAATTCTGCTCTGGAAGCCTCACCCGAACTCCAGAAATCTTCTCTTTCTGTTGTTGCTCCATCTCCTCGAAGTCTGATTTCTTTTTTGTGAGGGAGTCTAAGGAAGATTTAACCCGATCCTGGGAATCAGAGAGGTAAGAAATTAGACCAAAATATGCAACTAAGTAAATAGCTGATCAAAACCTGGTTAGTTTTACCTTGCAGATTTCAACGGCTTCGTTAACCGGCATGAAGTTGTGAGACTTGTGCTCCCGCGCATCTCTGCAGATCAGGCAGATCAGTGTCTCGTCCGTCTCACAAAACAGTTTCAGTTCTTCCCCATGTTTCTCGCAGTGAAGTTTACTTTCTTTCTCTTTCGGGTTCAGGTTTAGTTTTCGAGCTTTCTCAGACAGATTTGCTAAGGCCCGATTGACCCTGAGGGTGCGGTCTGCAAACTCCTCTCTACATTCTGGGCAGGAGTTTCTCTCCTCCCTTTCCCAACACCGTGTGATACAGGAGCGGCAGAAGTTGTGTCCACACTGTAGTGACACCGGATCGGTGAAGAAATCCAGGCAGATGGGACAGATTGCCTCCTCGGTTAAACTCTCGATCTCTCCTTTCGAAGCCATGTTAACTCTCAGTACTCCCTGGTTCAGGATCCTTTCACTTTCGCTGCAGTCTCGGGAATGAATGTTCCTTTTCAGTGAGCAGGAATCGTGTTCATTTCCACAGCAGGGATCAGAAACACATCAAACAAGTCTAACATAGATAAAGCCGGAGAGAAGAGCTTGGTTCAGTCTACGGCAGAACTGAAGGGGCAAGTCCTGTAAAGAGAGACACAGGGGACAGTAAATGCAGAAATCTAGAAGGAAAAGTGAGCTGCTGGAGGAACTAAGCAGGTCGACAGCATTTGTGGAGAAAAAGGGACATAAGATATTCCAGGTTGAGACATTCCAGATGAAGGTTCTCGAACCGAATTGTCGATTGTCCGTTTCTCTCCACAGATGCGGCCTGACCCTTGGTTTTCCTCCAAAAGCTCGTTTTGTTTAGCTCGAGGACTGAAGGTAGTCAGGCTGGGGTGTGAAAACAGTGATTAATGTAAATTTAGAGCAACTATTAAATCAGTTAATGGTATGGAACACGGGGTGTGGAGAGAATCTGCTGTGAGGAGACTGATACTGTGGCGATGACAACGATGTGGCTGCAGGAATCACCACAGGACTGGACATTGTACGTCACAGTGTGGAAAACATTCAACTCCTGATTTCCGTTTCCCTTCTTGACTTCACCACATAAGGCCTGGCTCCAAAGGTCCGGTCTCGCTTGTTCTGAACAGGACCCACGTGTGGAAATGATTTTTCCCTGCCTGTCTTCTAAACCCCATCAGACCCAGAGAGCAGGGGCACTGGACTGGAATCTCCACTCACAAACACAAGGGATTCTGCAGATGCTGGAATTCCAGAGCAACACACACAATATACTGGAGGAACTCAGCCGGTCAGGCAGCATATGGAGAGGAATAAACAGCGTTGAATATTCTCGGTCTGAAACGACGACTGTTCTCCTCTCCACAGCCCCTGAGGTCTTCCAGTACATTGAGTGTGTTGCTCTGACAGTCTTCATCCGGCAGCTTCCACAACAGCAGCTCGAGGGACAGAGGGACTGGGGTTGGGTTGTGGGTGTGGGGACCAGTCTCCCACTTAAATATGGTTCAGATGGAACAGCACAGAAAGAACCTGCCAGACAGCAGTGGTGAGTTTCGGGAACAAGACAGTTTATTCAGGCCCTGTTACAGTGAACATCAGGGAACACTTCGAGTGTCATTGCAAAGATACTCCACTGAGTCAATGATCTTACGGGTTCCTATTATACAATGGTGACATGTGGATTTCATAAAAAAATCATCAGAAATCTACATTTCTCTGTAATATTTGACCTTTGATTATTTCTATGTGGTGTCTCTCGATCTGACTGACATCCATTTCCCAATGCTCTCTGTAATTCATTGTCTTCATCTCTGACCCTGTTTTCCTGCCATGACTCCCATTATCTGATGATAAACTCTCCTGCCGTGGTCTGCAATCCAACCTCCACCTGTTTACCTTTGATCCAGTGAGTTTCACCTTGCTGACTAAACACATCCACAGTCTAATCACTGCACTGACTGTCATATCGTCACCTCTCAGTGACCTTCTCCCTCGGTCTAACTACTATAATTTCCCAAGCGGTAAGGCAGCTAATTTCAATATGTTTCAATTTTCCCAATTCTCATGATTCCCAGAGTTTCCTTCCTCAGATATCACTGCCTGGCACTGTGTGATGTGATTGTCACTTGCCACCTATTAGCCCAGGCCTAGATATTGTCCGGGTCTTGTTGCATTTGTGTTGTGGGCTGCTTCATTATCTGAGGAGTGGTAGATGGTGCTGAACATTGTGTCGTCATAAGTGACCATCCCGACCTCTGACCTTACGATGGGCAGAAGGTCGTTGATGAAGCAGCTGAGGGTGTTTGGGACGAGAACTCTGTCCTGGGGAGTTCCTGCAGAGATGTCCTGTGGCTGAGATGATCGGTTCCAAAGACCACAACCATCTTCTTTGTGCCAGAGATGACACAAAGATTTCCACTGATTACCCCATTATTCCTTCACTTGCTCTATTTATTTTATAATTCATAGTGATGTTATGTCTGTGCACTGCACTGCTGCTGCAAAGCAACACATTTCACATCATATATAACAGAGATAATAAACCCGATTCTGATTCTGTTTCCGCAGATTAGTCAGGCCCAGTGACCTGTCTGATCAGACCCCTTCCAATCATGTGCTTAAACCCTCCCAACACCCGATAATCTCTCAGTTCACCCATCGGATCACCCCCTGCCCCCCCCCCCACACACACACAAAGCACAGCTCTAAACACAACTCCCTCCCTCCACAACAGTGAGATATTACAGAAGGCAGGACCCTCGAGTCAGGCCAGGGCTCCTGCAGGGTGGAATATTTCATCGTCCCTCTGTGAACAAGAGACATTTGACCTGCCGGCCTCAGTGCTAATGTTCCTGTTTCCGGTGATCTCAGTGTCATTCAGTCATTCAGCACGGAAACTGCTGCTGGAAGATCATCAACTCAGTGAGAGACGCTCTTTGGTCCGCCCGAAACCTGTTGGTCTCCCAGCACAGCGAGATGTCCGTCAGGGAATGCTGCCAACATTGAAAAGTTGCATCACCTCTGAGCAACCTGAGCGGCAATGGTTTAAACAATGTGAACATGACTGACTGGATTGACCAAATGGTACTCAGAATGTAAAATACTGTTCACACCGTGTTCCGAATTTTATATATATTTTATTATGAATAAAAGGCAGATTTGAAATGCAAACTGAAGCTCAGATACAGGCTGAATCTTATCAACCATTATCCACACCCTTACACTAATCCTACACTGCAGATCCCACATTGGTCTCCTCGGTCACCTCAGTTCTGGAGTGGAAATGAGTCATCCTCAACCAGGGGTGCAGTGCTAATTTTTTGGGTGCCTGAGCTGACAAAGTGCTTGCCATTTCCTATATCATCTCTATATACTGTATATGTCACACACAATCTATGTACCTGCTCATTTCACGTGCTGGGCAACTTCCTTGCCCCATGCATGTAATGAACAGGTACACAAATTGGGTGTGAAATATATATATGAATAGGGCTTCTTATAATGTCAAGTGCTAAACCAAGATGAAAGGAATATATGAATTACAGAGCTCCACAGAACTCAAACGCCTCCTCTCCCTTAATATCAACATGCTCCAGAACATCAACCTCACTCATATTGTCCTCACCATCATCAAGTTCCCTCTCATTGGTGAATACCGAAGAGAAGTATTCACTGAGGACCTCGCTCACTTCCACAGCCTCCAGGCACATCTTCCCACCTTTCTCTCTAATCAGTTCTACCTGCACTCCTGTCATCCTTTTGTTTTTCTCATAATTGAAGAATGCCTTGGGGTTTTCCTTGACCCTACTCGCCAAGGCCTTCTCATGCCCCCTTCTTGCTCCTCTCAGCCCCTTTTTAAGCTCCTTTCTTGCTTCACTATATTCCTCAATAGACCAATCTGATTCTTGCTTCCTAAACCTCATATATGCTGCCTTCTTCCACCTGACTAGATTTTCCACCTCACTTGTCACCCATGGTTCCTTCACCCTACCATTCTTTATCTTCCTCACTGGGACAAATTTATCTCTAACATCCTGCAAGAGATCCCTAAACATCGACCACATATCCATTGCACATTTCCCTGCAAAAACTCCATCCCAATTCACACCTGAAAGTTCTAGTATTATAGCCTTATAATTTGCCCTTCCCCAATTAAAAATTTTCCTGTCCTCTCTGATTCTATCCTTTTCCATGATAATGCTAAAGGCCAGGGAGCGGTGGCCACTGTCCCCTAGATGCTCACCCACTGAGAGATCTGCGACCTGACCCTGTTCATTACCTAGTACTGGATTTAGTATGGCATTCCCCCTAGTCGACCTGTCCACATACTGTGACAGGAATCAGTCCTGGACACACTCTGCCCCATCTAAACCCTTGGAACTGATCAGGTGTCAATCAATATTAGGGAAGTTAAAGTCACCCATGATAACAACCCTGTTATTTTTGCACCTTTCCAAAATCTGCCTCCCAATCTGCTCCTCCATATCTCTGCTGCTATCAGGGGGCCTATAGAATACCCCCAATAGAGTAACTGCTCCCTTCCTGTTCCTGGCTTCCACCCATACTGACTCAAAAGAGGATCCTGCTACATCACCCACCCTTTCTGTAGCTGTGATAGTATCCCTGAGCAGTAATGTCACCCCTCCTTCCCTTCCCCCGCCCCCGATCCCTTTTAAAGCACTGAAATCCAGGAATACTGAGAATCCGTTCCTGCCCTGGTGCCAGCCAAGTCTCTGTAATGGCCACTACATCATAATCCCATGTATGTATCCAAGCTCTCAGTTCATCACCTTTGTTCCTGATGCTTCTTGCATTGAGGTACACACATTTCAGCCCTTCTACCTTACTGTCTTTACACCCTTTATTCTGCTTCTCTTTCCTCAAAGCCTCTCCGTATGTTAGATCTGGCTTTACTCTATGCACTTCTTTCACTGCTCTATCGCTCCGGGACCCAAATTATTTTAAACCCTCCCGAACCATGCTAGCAAACCTACTTGCAAGGATATTGCTCCCCGTCAAGTTCAGTTGCAACCCATCCAATCTGTACAGGTCCAACCTTCCTCAGAAGAGATCCCAACGATCCAAAAATCTAAAACCCTGCTCCCTGCACCAACTCCTCAGCCACGCATTCAACTGCCATCTCCTCCAATTCTTACCATCACTGTCACGTAGCACTTTCATCCTTCATTGCTTTTTCGAAATGAAATCACAGTGCTTCATAATTTTGCCACATTGCTGAAACTGTTCAAAACGAGCTAGCTACTCACCTGGTACCCAGAACATGGCCTATTTTGCAAATTTGTTGTTGCAGTTGAGAGACACATTCAGACAGTTCCTTTTGATTTAGAGGTGATCTACTGTAAACACAGAACAATTTGTCCATTAAATGATTCTTGAATTAAATGAGAATTGTAGAAAATGCTACAAGATTCTGTTTCAAGTAAGAGTCGTCAAACCCATGGTTATTGAGACAGTTCAATAGATGCTTAGCAATAGTTGCAGCTTTCTGATCAGGCAATTCAATTAGATCGAAAAACATAAAATGGGATCAACTTCCTTATCGCTTTCACATCTCAGGTAAACTATTAAGGCGGTCTTAATGCTCAGGCTTGTTGAATCATCAATGAGAACAGAAAATTTGCCATTTATCTGTTTGAGATGCTGGCAAATTTTCTTTTTCATATTAATGGCTCTGTGATTAATTATCTCTGTCGCACAAGTGTGGGAATGCAGTCCAGTTCCAATGTCAATACCTTTTTTTTAAAGTTCCAATACGCCAAAGTGATCAGAGTATGGTCTGTCATTCTGAGCTAAATAATATGCAGAAGGAAAAATTTCAGATTCTTTCTGCTTTATTGTGCGAATGCTCAATTCATTCTAACCGACCTTATGGCCCACTTCGGCAAGCGACATGCCACTTTTCAAAATATCTAAGATTTTATTTTCTCGGCGAACAAACCTCAAACAACGAGTGCTGGAGAGAGACTGAGGACCTGTGGAATGGCGGGAGGCTACAGCAGGGTATGCTGGGACAACGGGTCGAGCGAGGAGGTATTTCACAAAAACAGTCACAGCTCCAGGATTTCACCTAAAACGATCAAATAATGTTATCAGTGGTATTTTCCCCACCAGCCACCACCTCCTCTGAAAAAAAAACCCGCTTCCGTAAAATTCCCTCTATTTAATATGCGGCCGCTGTTAAATTCCCCGCTTGTTTATTTTGACTTTTTTTTTACAGAGGTGCCGGATCAGCGCTCCGGTGAGTTCCGGCAGAACTGTACCCCTGTCTCATCTCCGGGAGACACTGAAGAACGTGCATTTCCCTGTGTAAGGAAAGAGTTAATTTTGATTCCTCCTTGGCACATGCCAAATTAAAATGGAATTTCAAAGACAAAATTGTGTCAGGTTGGGATGTGGTAATGGCCTGTTTTCCCTCTGATTCACCAATTTCTTGTCCCTATTTCGAATGCATATCATGAAGATGAAATACCAATGAAGGATGATTTCCTCTTTACATCCCCGATGTTACTTTCTTCCGAAATTCTGTGTCTGGGCTGCAGGTCATTATGGATAAGAGGGTTCAGCTGGAACCACCAAGCTACAGAAAAATACTGGGGCGATGATTATGTTATGCTTCGATGGAATCTTAAATGGTATAAAAAGGGGCGTTTTCTTTGTGCAATGGGAGAGTATTCTCTGAGGCTAGATCACCACCGGTGTTAGTGCCGAAATTTAGAAAAGATAGGGATGAGGGGAGAGGGACTAGGGATGGGGAGCTGTGAGAACAATTGTTGGATCTGTGACACCCTTCTGACATTGCAGAGATCGTCTCAGTGAATGATAAGAATTATTTTGATTCTGTGCTGCAATTACTGCAGACTTTTGATTTTTCTATCTGGGTTCCATTTGTGCTGGTTCTAATGAGGTGTTTTCTTGTGGCCTTGAACACGTGTGCAGCATCTCGATTGTTTGTCAATGCATATGTGAATACCCTGAGCTGAGCTCGTCATGAGGCAGATCAAGACCCTGCTGCCCCCCTCACTGGACCTCCTGCTGTTCGCGCACCGTCCCAACTGTTCAGCAGACAACGCCATTGCCATCACCCTCCACCTGGCCCTAACTCACCTTGGACAAAAAAGTCACGTACGATCGAATGCTGTTCATAGACTTCAGTTCAGCATTCAACACCATCATTCCTCAGAAACTGATTGGAAAGCTGAGCCTACTGGGCCTGAACACCTCCCTCTGCAACTGGATCCTAGACTTCCTGACTGGGAGATCTAAGTCAATCCGAATCGGAAGCAGCATCTCCAACACCATCACACTGAGCACGGGGGGCCCCCAGGGCGGTGTGCTCAATCCACTGCTGTTCACTCTGCTGACCCACGACTGTGCTGCAACACACAGCTCGAACCACATCATCAAGTTCGCAAATGACATGACTGTGGTTGGTCTCATCAGCAAGAACGATGAGTCAGCATACAGAGAGGAGGTGCAGCAGCTAACGGACTGGTGCAGAGCCAACAACCTGTCCCTGAATGTGAACAAAACAAAAGAGATGGCTGTTGACTTCAGGAGGACACGGAGCGACCACTCTCCGCTGAACATCGACGACTCCTCCGTAGAGATTGTTAAGAGCACCAAATTTCTTTGTGTTCGCCTGGCGGTGAATCTCACCTGGTCCCTCAACACCAGCTCCATAGCAAAGAAAACCCAGCAGCGTCTCTACTTTCTGCCAAGGATGAGAAAAGTCCATCTCCCACCCCCCATCCTCACCACATTCTACAGAGGTTGTATTGAGAGCATCCTGAGCAGCTGCATCACTGTCTGGTTCGGAAATTGCACCATCTTGGATCACAAGACCCTGCAGCGGACAGTGAGGTCAGCTGAGAAGATCATCGGTGTCTTTCTTCCCGCCATTACAGACATTTACACCACATGCTGCATCCAGAAAGCAAACAGCATTATGAAGGACCCCACGCTCCTCTCATACAAGCTCTTCTCCCTCCTGCCATCTGGCAAAAGGCATGAAGCATTCGGGCTCTCACGACCAGACCATATAACAGTTTCTTCCCCCAAGCCATCAGACTCCTCAATACCCAGAGCTGGACTAACACCAACCTACTGCCCTCTACTGTGTCTATTGTCTGGTTTATTATCTTCTGTAATGCCTGCACTGTTTTGTGCATTTTATGCAGTCCTGGGTAGGTCTGTAGTCTAGTGTAGTTTTTGTGTTGTTTTACGTAGTTCAGTGTAGTTTTTGTATTGTTTCATATTGCACCATAGCCCCGAAAAACGTTGTCTCGTTTTTACTGTATACTGTCCCAGCATTTATTGTCGAAATGACAATAAAAAGTGACTTGACTTGACTTGACTTGAATCAGAAAATAACACAATGAATCTTAAATATCATATTCTTCATGCCCTGTGCGGCCAGCAGGTGGCGGAATTGCTCCAGTTATTCGCTCTCACACTCTGCTTTCACCCAGTCGGGACGGATTGTGTCAACAGATGCCAAGTGCACTCTCGCCGCTCCCCACTGTCCAGCAGGGGTTGTGGGGAATTACTCTGGAACCCCCCCCCCCCCCCCCCACGGTCCTTACCAGGGAGGGAGCATCACAGACTGAGGGGATCACAAGCGAAAGCCTCTGGTTTCCTTGTCTGTGTAAGTCTTGGGAAGACACTGCTTGGTCCCGTCAAACTTGTGAGATTGAGACGGCTCTCGTACCCGAAACCCCGGTTTGTGTGGATGCTGTGTAATTTGCTACCCTGTTAGACATTAGTGCCACGGAGTAACAGACACGACACTGCATTCGAACAAAGCAAATACATTTATGAAACTTAACTAAAGAGTTAGTAAAGAAAAAAAAAGAGAAAGGCCATTTTAATTAAACAATCAACTGTGCAGTTGGAGGTCAACGGTTCACTATATTCACCAATCCTCAATCAATCTTAAATTATGAGAACACTCAGTCCTCTTTTATTGTCATTTAGAAATCCGTACATGCATTAAGAAATGATACAATGTTTCTCCGGAGTGATATCACAGAAAACAGGACAAACCAAAGACTAACACTGACAGAACCACATAATTATAGCATATAGTTACAGCAGTGCAAAGCAATACCATATTTTGTTGAAGAACAAACCATGGGCACGGTAAATAAAGTCTCAAAAGTCCCCGATAGCAGGCGGCAAAAGGGAGAAACTCCCTGTCATAAACCTCCAGGTACCGTCAACTTGCCGATGCCTTGGAAGCAGCCGACCACAGCCAACACTGTGTGCATCCGTCCGAAAACTTCAAGCTTCCAACCAGCCCTCTGATACAGCCTGCCGAGCGCCCTCGACCTCGCCACGGCCGCTGAAACACGCAAAGCCGAGGATTTCGGGGCCTTCTGCTTCGGAGATTCCGGTTACCACACAGTAGCAGCGGCAGCGAGGCGGGCATTTCAGAAGTTTCCAGAAGTTCCTCCGTACTCACACATCCGTCTCTCTATGAAATGAGAATTGTGCCACTTGGCTTCATCAAATCACGGTCCCTCATCGGATCAAATCTTACGACCTGTTCTCTCCAGCGTCTTCTCTCTTCATCTGCCGCCGAACAAAAGCCCCAAGCCCAACTTTAGTGCCCCTCACCAGAAAAACCTCCCCCTAGTTCCACCATCCTGACTGGATGACACACATTCCTCATCATCCCTCATCTTGAACAATAACCCAAACAGGCTGAGAGCAGAACAGACTGATCTTACAGAGCTGCTGAATGAAATACCTACAGCAGAACAGTAAAAATGTGACCCAGGGCGTTACACAGGGTACAGAAGTCTGGGAACACAGTGACTCAGCCCCTGTCGAGGGAAAAGTCAGCAACAACTGACACAGACATTATAGACAGTCAGAGTCTCTTTATCCTCAGCGTGGGAATGTCAAATACTACAGGGGGTAAATAAAAGGTGAGAGGAGAAGGTTTAAAGGAGATTGATGTTGCAAGTTTTTTCTTTGCACAGGCAATGGTTGGTGCCTGGAACGTGCTGCCAGGGGAGGTGGTGGAACTAGATTCAACAACAACATTTCAGTGGGAATTAGTCAAACACATGAACAGATAGGGAATGGAGGGTTGTGGCCAGATACAGGCCACACCTGGACAGCAGAGATGAACATATCAAGATGCTCTTTATCTTTATCTGGGTAGCCTCCAACCTGATGGCATGAACATCGACTTCTCTAACTTCCGCTAAGGCCCCATCTCCCCCTTGTACCCCATCTGTTACTTATTTTTATACACACATTCTTTCTCTCACTCTCCTTTTTCTCCCTCTGTCCCTCTGAATATACCCCTTGCCCATCCTCTGGGTCCCCCCCCCTTGTCTTTCTTCCCGGACCTCCTGTCCCATGATCCTCTCGTATCCCTTTTGCCTATCACCTGTCCAGCTCTCGGCTCCATTCCTCCCCCTCCTGTCTTCTCCTATCATTTTGGATCTCCCCCTCCTCCTCCAACTTTCAAATCCCTTACTCACTCTTCCTTCAGTTAGTCCTGACGAAGGGTCTCGGCCTGAAACGTCGACTGCACCTCTTCCTAGAGATGCTGCCTGGCCTGTTGCGTTCACCAACAACTTTTATGTGTGTTGCTTGAATTACCAACATCTGCAGAATTCCTGTTGTTTGCTCTTTATCAAAGTCGGCTCAGCATTCAATACTGTCAGGCTCTCAAGACGATTCACTAAGCTTCATGATCTTGGCCTCAAAAGCTCCTTGTGCAAATGGATCCTCAATTTCTGCACTTGCACACCCTTGTCATGTCAGATTGGTAACATCTCCTCCACAATCTCCATCAGCACAGGTGCACCACAAGGCTGTGTTCTTGGACCCCTGCTGGACTCGATTTATACTTCTGAATCTGGAGCTAAGCACAGCTCCAATGCCATGTTTAAATTTGTTGGTGACACCACTATCTCAGGCCAATCAAACGTAGTGATGAATCAGCATATCGGAGGGAGATTGAAAATCTGGGTGAGTGGCACCAGAACAACAAACTCTTAATGTCAGCAAGACAAAGGAGCTGATTATTGACTTCGGGAAGAGGGAACTAGATGTCAATGAGCCAGCTCACATTGGAAGATCGGAGGTGGAGAGGGTCAGCCACTTTAAATTCCTCGGCGTTATCATTTCAGAGTTACTGACTGGGGCCCAGCACAATTCAGTACAATTAGAAAGAAAGCAGACAGCGGTTCTGTTTCCTCCGGGGGTTGCCAAGGTTTAGCACAACATCTAAAACCTTGATAAGCTTGTATAGGTGTGTGGTGGAGAGCATATTGATTGGCTGCATCACAGTCTGGTATGGAATCCCCAATACCCCAGCATTGAGCACATCTACACAGACCACTGTTGCAGGAAATCTGCACACCCCCAACACCCAGCTCATGATCTCTTCTCACTGCTGCTACCAGGACTCACATGATCTGGTTCAGATAACTTCAAATTCACTCGCCCCATCACTGAACTGTTCCCACAAACCTATGGACTCACTTTCAAGTACACTTCATCTCATGTTCTTAATGTTTATTGTATATTTATTTATTTATCACTATTTCTTGTTTTTCTTTCTCCTTGTATTCGCAGTTTGTTGTCTTTTGCACACTGGTTGTCTGCCCTGTTTGTGCAGTCTTTCATTGATTCTATTGTGATTGTTGGATTTATTGAGTATGCCCACAAGAAAATGAATCTCAGGTTTGTATATGGTGACATATATGTCGTTTGATAATAAATTTACTTTGAACTTTGGACTGAGTACAGCAAAAATGGGGTACAGAGGACGCTCTACACAGAGTGAATTGGTTAACCCTGTGTAATCCAACAGACTGAAGGCCAAGACATGAAATGGCACAAATATACATATGTGTATTAAGACACTAAGAAATAGCAGCAGATGTGGCTATTTGGTCCTTTGTGTCTGTCCTGTCCTTCACTCAGAACATCTGACCTTTGACCTCAGCTCCACTTTATGCTTTATGTGCCATCCCCATCATCACGGAGCTCCAAAAATCGAGAAACATTGTGGAGAGAATTCCAAAGTTTCACTGCATTCTGGGTGACGAACTTTCTCATCTCAGTCCTGATGAGGAGACGTGTTATTTTGAGTCTGTGAACTGTGGTTCCACACACCAGCCAGGTGAAACATCATTCCTGCCTCTGCTCTGTCAATACCCTGTGAGACTGTGTCTGTCTCAGTCAGACCACCTCTTATTCTTCTACCTTTGAGACAGGCCCAGCAGTGTGATCTCTCTGAGGACACTATGTAGAGGATAAAGCTTTAACGTGAGAGGGTCAAAGTTGAAACAGGATGTTATGTTTCAGGACATTACTATTCTCCTCACTGAAATCCCCAGATTCAAACTGATCCTTCAAGGGACATATCACTAATTACTCTTTTTCTTCCAACATATTCACAGAATCTGCTAGTTATGTTGTGGCTTCTTTTTGCCCTCCCGATTTCCCTCTTCATTCCTTCTACTCCTACGTTCCTTCTATTTCACAAGGGAATTACTTCATCCCAGTTACTTTCACCTGACAAACAACTCCATCATTTTCCTGATTAGAGTCTGAATAATCCTCGTCAGCCAGGGATACCTCATCCCAGCACTGCTGACCTTCACTCTAATCGGAACATGTTGATCCCGAACCCCTCCAAACCCTGTTCAGGATCCTCACTCACAAGATGTCTGTTTACCCTCCTGTTCCACATCTCTATTTACTCCCCGGCCCTTTCTGTCCTCCCTCAGTTCAGTCTGTCCATTGATCTGAAGAGAAATAGTGAGAGAAAAGTTCCCCTGCAGTGTCCGTGTGTGGAGCAAAAAGGGATGAGTGAGGTCTGGTTCCCCTCGTCTGTGTTTACTGTGGAGAAGGGAATAGAAGCTGGTGAATTTTGGAAAGAGAATAAATAGTATTGTCCTGAAACACGACAAACAGGAGGTGATGCTGGAAGTCTTAAACTCATAAAGCTGATAAACTCTTGGGGCCTGATCATGTCCATCCTCGGACCTTGTGGGGAAGCCAAGGAAGAATTTGCTGGGGTATTGCTGAGATAATTTGAACATCATATACTGAACTTTACCCCACAGGAACAGCCCCTGTGGCATGAGATCCTGGGTGAGCTGATACAAAACTGGTTTGTGGTTGGAGGTAGAGGGTGGTGGTGGAGGGTTGTTTTTCACACTGGATGTCCGTGACCAGAGCTGAACCACCGGCATCGTTGCTGCCTCCATTCTGTTTGTTATTCATGTTAATGAATTTGATGAGAGTGTAGGTGCGTGGTTCCTGATGAAATAAGGACGTTCCTAAATAAAAAAGATGCTACTACTTTGCAAGAATCTGCCAGACCAGCAGATGAGTATGTTTTAACCTACAAGGTTAAGTTTATCCCTAATGAGAGATTCCAAGAGAATATCTGGGATGATCAGGGTAAAGTAGAATTTGAAGCTGGGACTATTGATGAAAGCCTGGAAGAGGAAGCATTCCCAATTGCCTGTGTTCAGGTTGTTGAAGCATCTGTCAACCTGCAGGATGCTGAACATTGTGTTGAAACTCAGTTAAAGCCTAAGCTGTCTGATTTGGTCGGAGAGGAATTCAGTCATTTTCTGAAGTCTGGATTGGTTTCAAGACCTTTGACCTTGCTGGAGGGACAAGGGTTAGGTGAGAAAGTGCCTGTTAGTTTGTTAAATTTTGTTTTGGAATTTAAAAGTATACAAGCCCGAGGTTGTGGTTTTGTTTTTTCAAGATTGTGATTTGGAGAGACAGGGTTTGGAGACTTCGCAAAACAAAGGGAAGTGTTGTTTTGACCAAGAGGGACCATCTGTAGATGTTACTATGGAAACATATGCAACTAATGGTCTTGGAAATAGAATTCATGACTTGTTCGGAACGTATTACAAGGTCAACATGACTTCAGTAAGTTCAACGGATGTGATTAGTTGAGAAAACATGAGTGATGAGTCGGCACCTGTTCAGGGTATAGTTCAGGCAGTCTTTGAAATTCCTATTCGAGCTGGTAAGAAAGGTGATCACGTGATGGCAAATTGTTCTGTTGTGAGTTGGACACGAGAAATGGTTGACCAACCGCCATTTTGTACACAACAGGATCTGGTTTTGCAGGAATTTTATTTTGTAATAAGGCATGTGAAAGTTAAAGACAATATCATGGTAGATTGACTGTTTGGATGCTACGTTTAAGAGCTAAATAGAAACTATTATTTTCATACGCTTCTGAAATGTGCTACATGATAAGCACATATGTATTGCTTTATACTCTGTAATCCACAGTTAAAATTTTTGCTCCTATAGCAAAATTTTGCTTTCTCGGGGTAGGTGTTATGTACACCCGAGGGTTTTTTTTTTCTGTGGACTGTCAGTGTAAAACGCCGAGAGAATTGAGACTGACTTTTGCCCTGTTGGATTTCTACTGACTACTGACTATTTCAGTAGTCCACAAGGGCTGAGTTGAGTATCGATCCAGAGTATTGATAAATGACTCTCACAAGTTGCTGCAACTAGAAGCAGTTGCAGCTAGAAGAGGAGAGAAAGGTTTGAAACAAAAGAAACCTAGTGACAATGAGATCACTATTTGCACTCTCTCCAAGAAGCCCATAAGGGTGAGTTTGACTCCATTCGAATACGAAGGTGTGATTGTCACATAGTTAATCCACAGGAGTGGGTTCTCTGGTGAGGGGAAACCTTTGGGAATACCAAGTGTGTGTTTACTCTTGTCTGTGCGTGGTAGTTCACTGAATAAGGCACCCCTGTGGCAAATCACTGTTGCAGTTATTTCGCATCTCGTGGAACTGGATAAGTGGCTATCACATTGTGTGATTAGCATAACCTTGTGGAATCTACCGGTGTGTCTACCCTTGCCTAGGTGGTAGTTTTCCCTTGAGGATGGTCCCCTTTGTGATAAGCTACTGTTGGTGATAATCCATACGTGGATTCGGTTTGAGTATCCTGTGGCGACCACTTTGGGATGACCCGTAGCTGAAATCGGGCGTGGTACTGTGGTAACCACTTGTGAGAAAGGATATTCTGTGAAGATCATTTTCGGTGAAACTTCGTCTCTGGATTTGGAGCTGACAACGGAAAACCAATGTCACGTGTTTACTTGTTCCTCTCCTATCGTGGATTTCGCCTTTGGATTACAAATATCTCTCTCATACCAACAATAACAACTCCGTGCATTGAACTGAACTTTGTTACATTACCATCGTAAGACTTTGAATCTTGCCATCTGAGTTTGAATGACTTTGCGAATTATATTTACACACCTATATGCATAACACTGCTAACTTTTGTTTTACTTGTCTAAGTTACTATTTTAAGTAGTTACTGATGGAGATAGTGGATTCTAACATCAAAACCAGAATCCAGGTGTGCTCCATCGCTGCTGGTTCTTTTAAAACCGTTGCGTGTTCGTGACAGTATTAAGCAGTTAAAGTCCTACAGGAATGCAACGGGATCTTAGCTCAACATATCCATGCTGCTTGTGTTGACAAGGTCACTTGTCCCATCTGCCCGCATTTCGCTATAGCCCTCCAATCTCCTTTTCTTTTCTAGGTACCTATCTACATTGCCCTATAAATGTTGCTGATATACCAGGTACAAGTTCTAGCTCTGGTATTTGATTTGTTCAGCGACAGACTTCTCAGAGCTCGACACCGTGCTGCCTGTGTCTCCCCGCGATCTCTCAGGCCGTTCTAATTCTCTGCTTCTCCTCCCCTACCTCCCCCCACCACCACCCCCATTAGACTCAGCCTCTGTGACCCTGGACGTGGAAACGGCCCATCTGCGGCTCGAGGTGCCTGAGGATCGGAAGAGTGTGAAATGGATCAGGACCAACTGCAGTCGTCCGGACACTGAGCGAAGGTTGATATTTGGGGTTTGTGTTCTGGGATCGGAAGGATTCACATCGGACAGACATTACTGGAAGGTGGATGTGAGGAGCAATCGGCGCTGGGCTCTGGGAGTCGCCGCAGAGTCTGCAGAGAGGAATGGACATCTGGTACTAAAACCGCATAATGGTACCTGGGCCATTAGGCAGAGGGATAGCAAAATGTATGCATATCGATTGGAACTCCGTACCGAATCCATTCCCCAAAGGGTAGGAGTTCTTCTCCGTTACGAAGCAGCTACAGTGTCATTTTACAATGTGGTCAACAAGTCCCTTCTGTACACCATCAGCGACTTTAGATTCTCGGAGAAACTTTATCCTTCCTTTCAAACATTGGACCCAAACTGGTTGACTATCTGTTCTGGTTCCATTCCGAATGTCGAAATCGGAAAGTTTGTAAATTAGCTTGGAAGGTGAATAAGGATAATTGAATTTCCGGTTTTGTACCATTTATTTTATTGAATTAAGACCATAGGACCCTAAGAAATAGGAGGAGAATTAGGCCATGAGGTCCGTCGAGGTTGCTCCGCCATTTCATCATGGCTGATCCATTTGCCTCCTATCCGCATTGTCATGTCTTCTGTGCATCACCTTTCACGCCCTGATTAATCATCAACCTACCTCTTCCATTGAATAGGCCGCACATCCGCGTGTGACAAGGAATTCAACAGATTCACCACAATTTGACTAAAGATATTAGAAACATAGAAACATAGAAAACCTACCGCACAATGCAGGCCCTTCGGCCCACAGAGTTGTTCTGAACATGTCCCAACCTTAGAAATTACAAGGCTTACCAATAGCCCTCTATTTTTCTAAGCTCCATGTACCTATCCATAAGTCTCTTAAAAGACCGTATTGTATCCGCTCCACCACCATTGCCAGCAGCCCATTCACGCACTCACCATCCTCTGCGTAAAAAACTTATCCCTGACAGCTCCTCTGTACCTACTCCCCAGCATCTTAAACCTGTGCGCTCTTGTGGCAACCATTTCAGCCCTGGGAAAAAGTCTCTGACTATCCACACGATCAATGCCTCTCATCATCTTATACACCTCTATCAGTTCACCTCTCATCCTCCGTCGCTCCAAGGAGAAAAGGCCGAGTTCACTAAACTTGTTTTCATAAGGCATGCTCCCCAATCCAGGCAACATCCTTGTAAATCTCCTCTGAACCCTAGCTATGGTTTCCACGTCCCTCCTGTAGTGAGGAGACAAGAACTGAGCACAGTACTCCAACTGGGATCTGACCAGGGTCCTATATAGCTGCAACATTACCTCTCGGCTCCTAAATTCAATCCCACGATTGATGAAGACCAATACACCGCACACCTTCTTAAACACAGAGAGAACCTGCGCAGCTGCTTTTGCGTACTATTGACTTAGACCCCAAGATCCCTCTGATCCTCCACACTGCCAAGAGTCTTACCATTAATACTATATTTAGCCATCATTTTTGACCTACCAAAATGAACCACCTCCCACTTATCTGGGTTGAATTCCATCTACCACTTCTCAGAACAGTTTTGCATCCTATCAATGTCCCGCTGTAACTTCTGACAGCCCTCCACACTATCTACAACTTCTCCAACCTTTGTGTCATCAGCAAACTTACTAACCCATCCCTCCACTTCTTCATCCAGGTCATTTATAAAAATCACGAAGAGTAAGGGTCACAGAAGAGATCCTTAAAGCAGTCTACTGGTGACCAACACCCACGCAGAATATGACCAGCCTACAACCACTATTTGCCTTCTGTGGGCAAGCCAGTTCTGGATCCACAAAGCAATGTCCGGTTGGATCCCATGCCTCCTTACTTTCTCAATAAGCCTTGCATGGGGTACCTTATCAAATGCCTTGCTGAAATCCATCTACACTACATCTACTGCTCTACCTTCATCAATGTGTTCAGTCACATCCTCAAAAAATTCCATCAGGCACGTAGGGCACGAGCTGCCCTTGACAAAGCCATGCTGACTATTCCTAATCATATTATATCTCTCCAAATGTTCATAAATCCTGCCTGTCGGATCTTCTCCATCAACTTACCAACCAGTGAAGTAAGACTCACTGGTTTATAATTTCCTGGGCTATCTCTACTCCCTTTCTTGAATAAAGGAACAACATCCGCAACCCTCCAATCCTCCGGAACCTTTCCCGTCCCCATAGATAATGCAAAGATCATCGCCAGAGGCTCGGTAGTCTCCTCCCTCGCTCCCACGGTAGCCTGGGGTACATCTCGTTCGGTACCAGCAACTTAACCATCTTGATGCTTTCCAAAAGCTCCAGCACATCCTCTTTCTTAATATCTACATGCTCAAGCTTTTCAATCTGCTGCGTCATCACTACAATCGCCAAGATCCGTTTCCATAGTGAATACTGAAGTAAAGTACTCATTAAGTACCTCTGCTTTTTCCTCCGGTTCCAAAAACGCTTTCCCACTGTCACACTTGATAGGTCCTATTCTTTCACGTCTTATCCTCTTCCTCTTCACATACTTGTAGAATGCCTTGGGGTTTTCCTTAATCCTGCCCACCAAGGCCTTCTCGTGGCCCCTTCTGGCTCTCCTAATTTCCTTCTTAAGCTCCTTCCAGTTAGCCTCATAATCTTCTATATCTCTAACATTACCTAGCTCTCTGAAACTTTTGTAAGCTTTTCTTTTCTTCTTGACTGGATTTATTACAGCCTTTGTACACTACGGTTCCTGTACTCTACCATAACTTCCCTGTCTCATAGGAACGTACCTATGCAGAACTCCACACAACTATCCCCTGAACATTTGTCACATTTCTTCCGTACTTTTCCTTGAGAACATCTGTTTAAGCTTCCAATTTCCTGCCTGATAGACTCATAATTTCTCTTACTCCAATTAAACGCTTTTCTAACTTCTTCCTCATGGCTGTTCTAATGGAGGACGAGAAGATGAATACAGGGCTCTGGTGGAGAATTTTGCAAAAACCTGTAGCTCAACATCTGTAAGACAAAGAGATGGTGGCGGGCTTTAGGAGGCCTTGCTAGTATTGATGATGAGAACGTGAATGTGGTGAGTACCTGGGGGGACACGTGGAAGACAGACGGGTGGAGAACAAACACAGCAGCTGTGAAGAAGGGAAATACTTGCCTCTACGTCCTGAAGAGACTGAGGCTGCCCTATAATTTCATTTCGTTTACCTTCCTCTCTTCTTGAATAGTGGAGGGACACTTGGAATCTTTAAATCCTCCGGGATCATGTCAGAATCAATGATTCTTGAAACATCGTGACCAATGCATCCATTATCTCTTCAGCAGCCTCTCCCAGGACACGAGTATGTAGTCCATCTGGCCCAGGTGACTTATCCACCTTAAGATCTTTGAGTTTACCTGGCACTTATTCCTTTGTAATAGTCATGACACTGATTCCTGCTCCATGACACTCGCGGACCTATGGCACACTGCCAGAGTCTTCCACAGTGAAGACAAATGCAAAGTATCAATTTAGTTCATTTGTTATTTCTTTGTCACTGTCATTACCACCACACCAGCATCATTTCCCAATGGTCCAGCATCTCTTTTACTCTTCATAGAACTGATAAAGCTTTTGTTATTCTGCTTTATTTTCCTGGCTACTTTGCTCTTATATTTTCATTTTTTCCCCTTCTCATAGCTTTTTAGTTGCCTTGTGTTGGATTTTAAAAGCATCAAAATTATCACACTTCCCATTCAATTTTGCTACCCTAAAGTGCTTTCTTTGGCTCTTATGTTGTCCTTAACTTCCTTTGTCAGCCATGATTGCCTACCCCGCCATTTGAAACTTCTTCCTCTGTGGGAGAAGTTATTTCCAGAAAATTCAGCCATCTATCAGTGAGATTGAAAGAGTGCAGAGAAGATTCACTGAGTTATAGGGAAAGATTGAACATGTTAGGACTTCATTCCTTGGAGCGTAGAAGAATAGGGGAGATTTGATAGAGATTTACAAAATTATGAGAGGCACAAACAGAGCAAATGTGAATAGGTTCTTTCCACTGAGATTACGAGAGATAAATACGAGAGGACATAGCTTTGGGCACCCCACTAGACACCGTCCTCCAATCTGACACACAGTTATCCACCACTACTCTCTGGCGTCTCCCATTCAGCCACTGCTGAATCCATTTTACTACTTCAATATTAATACCTAACTATTGAACCTTCCTAACCAAGTTTCTGTGTGGAACCTTGTCAAAGGCCTTACTGAAGTCCATACAGACAACATCCACCGCTTTATCCTCGTCTACTTTCCTAGTAACCTCTTCAAAAAATTAAATAAGATTTGTCAAACATCACCTTCCACGCACAAATCCATGTTGACTGTTCCTAATCAGACCCTGTCTATCCAGATAATTATATATACCATCTCTAAGAATACTTTCCATCAATTTACCCACCACTGACATCAAACTCACAGGCCGATAATTGCTAGGTTTACTCTTAGAGCCTTTTTTAAACAATAGAACAACATGAGCAATACGCCATCCTCCAGCACCATCCCGGTTTCTAATAACATTTGAAATATTTCTGTCAGAGCCCCTGCTATTTCCACACTAACTTCCCTCAAGGTCCTAGGGAATATCCTGTCAGGACCCGGAGACTTATCCACTTTTATATTCCTTAAAAGCGCCAGTAATTCCTCTTCTTTAATCATCATATTGTAGCGATGTGCTACACACAGCGCTAGAATAACGACACGGAGTCGGTGAGTTAGAGTTGCGATGAAAGAGACTTATTCAAACTTCGCGGCCCGCTTTAAAGCCTTCCCGTTCCCGCCCTCCCTGGGCGGGACTACTGTGGGGAATGCATATTCCCAGACCCTTTCTGCGCGTGGGATTTTCCCCCTGCTGGTGAAGATGGCCTGGCGCCCTTTTTGCTGCCGGCCCTCTGCCTGCGCGCGCTGTTGTGAGCCGGTTCGTGAGTGCCAGAAAGTGGGTCGCCACATAACCGCCCCCCCCAGAACCGGCGATACCTCCCCCAATGTCCACAGTCTGCATCGGCCTCTGTTTGGGAGGTCTGCCTCTGCGCCGCGGTGCCTGAGCCTGGACCGGTTGCGCCAAGTCCACATTGGCCGGTTTGAGTCGGTCCACCGTGAAAACCTCCTCTCTCCCCCCAATGTCCAGCACGAACGTGGACCCGTTGTTTCTGATCACCTTAAACGGTCCCTCGTAGGGCCGGTGTAGCGGTGCCCGGTGTCCGCCCCGTCGTACAAAAAGAAACTTACAGTTCTGCAGGTCTTTGGGTACGCAGGTCGGGCTCCGTCCGTGCTGTGAAGTGGGGATGGGGGCCCGGTTACCGAGCCTCTCCTGTAGTCTGTCCAGGACTGCTGTGAGTTCTTCCTCTTGCCCCCTTGGGGTTGGTATGAACTCTCCTGGGACGACCAGGGGCGCGCCGTACACCAACTCGGCCGACGAGGTGTGTAGATCCTCCTTGGGCGCCGTGTGGATTCCGAGCAGGACCCAGGGAAGTTCGTCCACCCAGTTACGCCCCTCCAGGCGGGCCATGAGAGCCGATTTCAGGTGACGGTGGAAGCGCTCCACTAGTCCGTTCGACTGTGGGTGGTAGGCAGTTGTGTGGTGCAGCTGTGTTCCTAAAAGGCTGGCCATAGCCGACCACAGGCTGGAGGTGAACTGGGCGCCCCTGTCGGAGGTAATGTGGGCCGGTACCCCAAAGCGTGCTACCCAGGTTGCGATCAGTGCTCGGGCACAGGATTCGGAGGTGGTGTCGGTGAGCGGGACTGCCTCTGGCCATCTGGTGAACCGGTCTATCATAGTTAGGAGGTACCGCGCTCCTCGCGACACTGGCAGGGGCCCCACGATATCCACATGAATGTGGTCGAACCTCCGGCGGGTGGGTTCGAACCGCTGCGGCGGAGCCTTGGTGTGCCGCTGCACCTTGGCCGTTTGGCACTGCATGCACGTTTTGGCCCATTCACTGACCTGCTTACGAAGTCCATGCCACACGAACCTGTTGGAGACCAGCCTTACGGTGGTCCTGATGGAGGGGTGCGCTAAGTTGTGAATGGACTCGAACACCCGCTGGCGCCAGGCTGCTGGGACGACGGGGCGGGGTTGGCCGGTAGCTACGTCACATAGTAGGGTCCTCTCACCTGGGCCTACTGGGAGGTCTTGAAGCTGCAAACCGGAGACTGCAGTCCTGTAACTGGGGATCTCAGCGTCTGCCTGCTGTGCTTCCGCCAGCGCTGCATAGTCCACCCCCTGGGACAGGGCCTGTATGGTAGGTCTGGAAAGTGCGTCCGCCACGACGTTGTTCTTTCCCGAGACATGCCGGATGTCCGTCGTGTACTCGGAGATGTCGGACAGATGTCGCTGCTGGCGGGACGACCAGGGGTCGGACACCTCAGTGAACGCAAAGGTAAGCAGTTTGTGGTCTGTGAACGCGGTGAAGGGCCTACCTTCTAAGAAGTACCTGAAATGCCGGATTTCCAGGTATAGTGCCAATAGCTCCCGGTCGAAAGCACTGTATTTGAGTTCGGGTGGTCGTAGGTGTTTGCTGAAGAACGCCAGGGGTTGCCAGCGACCCTTGATGAGTTGTTCCAGCACTCCACCGACCGCTGTGTTGGATGCGTCCACCGTGAGGGCAGTAGGAACGTCCGTTCTGGGGTGCACTAGCATCGCGGCGTTTGCTAAGGCTTCTTTGGCTTTAACGAAAGCAGTTGCGGCCTCTTCGTCTCAGGTAATGTCCTTGCCCTTACCCGACATCAGGGTGAACAGGGGGCGCATGGTTCGGGCTGCTGAGGGGAGGAAACGGTGGTAGAAATTCACCATACCCACGAATTCCTGCAAGCCTTTGATTGTGTTGGGTCGGGGGAAGTGGTGGACCGCGTCTACCTTGGCGGGCAGCGGGGTTGCCCCGTCTTTGGTAATCCTGTGGCCCAGGAAGTCGATGGTGTTGAGTCCGAACTGGCATTTGGCTGGATTGATTGTAAGGCCGAATTCGCTCAGGCGGGAGGAGAGCTGGCGGAGGTGGGACAGATGCTCCTGCCGACTACTGCTGGCTATAAGGATGTCGTCCAAGTAGATGAATGCAAAGTCCAGGTCGCGTCCCACCGCGTCCATTAGCCGCTGGAACGTCTGTGTGGCATTCTTTAGACCAAACGGCATTCGGAGGAATTCGAAAAGTGCGAACGGGGTGATAAGTGCTGTTTTGGGGATGTCGTCCGGATGTACAGGGATTTGATGGTATCCCCGGTCGAGGTCTACCTTGGAAAAGATCCTTGCGCCGTGTAGGTTTGCTGCGAAGTCTTGAATGTGCGGCACAGGGTAGCGGTCTGGCGTTGTAACCTCGTTCAGTCTGCGGTAGTCACCGCATGGTCTCCAGCCCCCCGTTGCCTTGGGCACCATGTGAAGCGGGGAGGCCCATGGGCTGTCGGACCGTCGTATGATCCCTAATTCCTCTATCTTCTTGAACTCCTCCTTCGCCAGTCGGAGCTTGTCCGGGGGAAGCCTTCGAGCACGGGCGTGGAGGGGTGGTCCGTGGGTCGGGATGTGGTGCTGTACTCCGTGTCTGGGCATGGCTGCCGTGAACTGCGGTGTCAGTACTGATGGGAAATCCGCCAGGACCCTGGTGAATTCATCGTCGGACAGCGTGACGGAGTCCAGGTGTGGGGCTGGCAACTGTGCTTCACCCAGGGAGAACGTTTGAAAAGTCTTGGCGTGGACTAATCGCTTCCCTTGCAGGTCGACCAGGAGGCTGTGGGCTCGTAGAAAATCTGCCCCCAGCAGTGGTTGGGCCACGGCGGCCAGTGTGAAGTCCCACGTGAACCGGCGGGAGCTGAACTGTAGCCGCACCGTGCGGGTGCCGTAGGTTCGTATTGTGCTGCCATTTGCGGCCCTCAGGGTGGATCCTGGTTCTCTGTTGCGGGTGTCGTAACTCGTTGGAGGTAAGACGCTGATCTCCGCTCCGGTCTCGACCAAAAAGCGGCGTCCCGACTGCTTGTCCCAGACGTACAGGAGGCTGTCCTGATGGCCAGCCGCCGTAGCCATCAGCGGCGGCTGGCCCTGGCGTTTCCCGGGAATTTGCAGGGTGGTCTGCAGCGGCGGGCCTCTGTGCCCCACCGCTGGTGGTAGAAACACCATTGTTCGTTGGGCTCCTCACTCCCGTCGCCGGGTTTTGTAGGCTCTGCTGCCGGGCCTGGTCTGGTCTGTCGTTGAGCACGCGGCTTGGTGATCTGTGCGACGGATGCCCCTCTCTCTTTCCTGGCATTCCACAGCACATCTGCTTGGGCCGCCACCTCCCGGGGGTCGCTGAAATCTGCATCGGACAGCAGCAGGCATATGTCCTCGGGCAGTTGCTCTAGGAACGCCTGTTCAAACATGAGGCAGGGTTTGTGTCCTTCAGCCAGGGCCAGCATCTCGTTCATTAATGCTGACGGCGGCCTGTCTCCCAA
Organism: Mobula hypostoma; assembly: GCF_963921235.1. Classification (NCBI taxonomy): domain Eukaryota; kingdom Metazoa; phylum Chordata; class Chondrichthyes; order Myliobatiformes; family Myliobatidae; genus Mobula; species Mobula hypostoma. The sequence continues at coordinate 7,919,358 of NC_086101.1, read as the reverse complement.
ACCATCCAGGTGCATTAAGCGGCGTGCTCGTTCGCGCCGTGAGAGTCCGAAAGTCCTTATGAGCAGGGCTTTGAATGCTGTGTATTTGCCGTCCTCCGGGGGCGACTGTATAAACTCCTCAACTTGTGCAGCAGTCTCCTGGTCGAGGGAGCTCAGCACGTAGTAGTAGCGAGTGGACTCCGAGGTTATCTGCCGAATGTGGAATTGTGCTTCTGCTTGTTCGAACCATAAATGGTGTCGCAGCGTCCAGAAGCTTGGCAGTTTTAACGAAACTGCGTGAACAGATGCAGCGTTGGTCATCTCTGGTCCAAATATCGTTTGGGCCGTCGGGGTCACCAATTGTAGCGATGTGCTACACACAGCGCCAGAATAACCACACGGAGTCGGTGAGTTAGAGTTGCGATGAAAGAGATTTATTCAAACTTCGCGGCCCGCTTTAAAGCCTTCCCGTTCCCGCCCTCCCTGGGCGGGATTGCTGTGGGGAATGCATATTCCCAGACCCTTTCTGCGCGCGGGATTTTCCCCCTGCTGGTGAGATGGCCTGGCGCCCTTTTTGGGGCCGGCCCTCTGCCTGCGCGCGCTGTTGTGAGCCGGTTCGTGTGTGCCAGAAAGTGGGTCGCCACAATACTTTCCATAACTACCCTTCTTGTTTCCTTACCTTACACAATTCAATATCCTTCTCTTTTGTGAATACTGAAGAAAAGAAATTGTTCAAAATCTCCCCCATCTCTTTTGGCTCCGCACATAGCCATCCACTCTGATTCTCTAAGGGACCAATTTTATCCCTCACTATCCTCTTGCTATCAATATAATTATAGAAACCCTTTGGATTTATTTTCACCTTACTTGCTAAAGCAGCCTCATATCTTCTTTTAGCTTTTCTAATTTATTTCTTAAAATTCTTTTTACATTCTTTATATTCCTCGAGCACCTCATTTACTCCAAGCTGCCTATATTTATTGTAGATCCCTCTCTTTTTCCGAACCAAGTTTCCAATATACCTTGAAAGCCATGGTTCTCTCAAACTTTTAACCTTTCCTTTCAACCTAACAGGAACATCAAGATCCTGTACCCTCAAAGTTTCACCTTTAAATTACCTTCATTTCTCTATTAAATCCTTCCCATAAAACAAATTGTCCAAATCCACTCCTTCTAAATTATTTTGCATCTTCTCAAAGTGAGCCTTTCTCCAATCAAAAATCTCAACCCTGGGTCCAGTCCTATCCTTCCCCATAATTATATTGAAACTAATGGTATTGTGATCACTGGACACAAAGTGCTCCCCAACACATTACCTCCGTCACTGCCCTATCTCATTCCCTGACAGGAGATCCAACACTGCCCCTTCTCTAGTTGGTACCTCTATGTAACATCGAACTCTGCATTCAGTTCTCGCCCCGATCTTTTGTTTTGCACTTCAAACGAAGATAGTTGGACCACTTCCTATCGTAAAACTGAACGGACCTTCAACAACTTTATCTGGATATATTGCTGCTCTCGGGTCCAACATTGAAATGTAATCGTTCAGGTTACCAGACATTCTTTATACCTTACAGTCTCGGAATTCTATTTCCTTGCTTCATATTATGACTGTCAAGTTCAGTGTCCCCGTTGCTGCCACGTCCTGGGTGGGCCATTTTCGGATCGAGTCCTCACCGTTCTGCAGTGGGACGGTGAGCAGCCAAAGCAGCCAGAGGTCAAGCTCCAATTATGGTAATGACATCAGTAGCAACAGTGACCAGGTTCTGCAAAGTAAGATCAGTCAGTTCGGTGATATGTTACAAGAACTTCCAAGGTAGTTATATCAGGATTAGTACCCGTGCCAAGTGCTGGTGAGGTCAGAAATAGGAAGCTTTTGCAGTTTAACGTGCGGCTAAGGAGTTGGCGTAGGATGGACGGCGTCAGATTTTTGATCAATTGATTGGGCTCTCTTCCAGAAAAAGTGGGCCTTGTAAGAACAGACGGCTTGCACCTGAAACGGAACTGGAGTGCCAGAACAGAGAGTGGAGAGATTGAGGTGACAGATGTTGTTAAGACCTCGGACAATTTCTGGAATCAAGAGACTAAGCATGATGCGACGAATATCCTGTTCTGCGTATATTTCAATGGAACTAAAATCGTAGGAAAGGCAGATTAGCTCAGGGCATGGATCAACACATGGAAATGTGGTATTATAGCTCCCCACCGGTCACACCCTTTTCACACTGCAAGAGCCACTGATCGATCCTCCAAAAACCCACTTTTTCTGTGGGCACAACAAAGCTCATTCAGTGTCCAAAACCGTGTCTCTCAGGTCTATCATCTGACCTTCTATCTAAATCCTTTTCAGAAAGGTGTTACAGAAATTATTTGTACTATAATTATGAATATATGTCCTGATGTATCTAATAAAATTAAGACTGATTGGGAAAGAGAACTTAATTGTACCGATTGAAAAATGGGACAAAATTCTGCAGTTAGTTAATTCATCCTCTATATGTTCTAAACATGCACTGATACAGTTTAAAGCACTGCACAGGGTTCATATGTCTAAAGATAAATTATCTTGTTATTACTCTCTTATAAATCCCATATGTGATAGATGTCACTCCGAGATAGTTTCTTTAATTCATGTTTTGGTCATGTCCTTTGTTGAAAAAATATTGGAAAGATAGTTTTGATATTATCTCAACTGTTTTGAATTGACATACAACCTCACCCAGTTACTGCTATTTTTGCGTTACCAATGATAGAATCAAGTCATTTAACTGCTTCAGCTCGTCGGATGATTCCATTTCTTACATTAATGGCTAGAAGATCCATTTTGCTGAATTGAAAAGTGATTAATTCTCCTACCACATTTCGTTGGTTCTCTCAAACTATGCTGCCTTTAAATTTGGAAAAAAAAAATAGAAGTGTTGTTTATGATCCCTCTACTAAATTTGAAAAGACCTGGAGGTCATTTATTCAACATTTTAAATAGGTTGAATAGGTTAGGACTTTATTCCCTGGAACATAGAAGAATGAGGGGAGATTTGATAGAGGTATATAAAATTATGATGGGTATAGATAGAGTGAATGCAAGCAGGCTTTTTCCACTGAGGCAAGGGGAGAAAAAAAAACAGAGGACATGGGTTAAGGGTGAAGGGGGGAAAAGTTCAAAGGGAACATTGGGGGGGGGGCTTCCTCACACAGAGAGTGGTGGGATATGGAATGAGCTGCCAGACGAGGTAGTAAATGTGGGTTCTTTTTTAACATTTAAGAATAAATTGGACAGATACATGGATGGGAGGTTTATGGAGAGATATGGTCCGTGTGCAGGTCAGTGGGACTAGGCAGAAAATGGTTCGGCACAGCCAAGAAGGGCCAAAAGGCCTGTTTCTGTGCTGTAGTTTCTATGGTTCTATGGTTCTATTTTCATATGATGTAATTTGTCCTTTTCCAAATTTATTCTATTTCTTTGTAATATTTGTTGAGAGAACGGAGTCGTCAACCCTAATGCTTTCTTTTTTTTTGTGATGTTATATAACAGCCCGTGTCTCTTTTTTTTAGTTTCGTTGATTAATACTGTTTAGGTTAGTTTTTTGGGGGGGGGGTTATAATTTTATTTTTCCTTTTTCATGATTTTTGTCCAGATATTTTTCTTTGTTTTACACTGTTCATCTGTATCCTGTATGTTTGGGAGTTCTAACATTTAAGTGTCAACTGGATTTATATTTAACGATGTCAATTATAACAATGTATTCCCAATAACTTTGTATTATTACTATGCTGTGTTTATTATTATGAAACTAATAAAAAGATTGAAAAAGAAATGAATAAACTGTTGTCTTTTCGGGTGTGCTGTTGAAGCTTTTCGACTGCTTATTCATTTCCACAGATGCTGCCTCCACCGCTGAATTCCTCCAGCATTTTGTGTGTGTTGCTCTATATTATCAGATTTCTGTATAATCTCTTGTGCCAAATCCTAACTCTGCGCAGTAAAGTCATTGACCTGAGATGTTGACCTTTTTCTCGATCCATAGATTCTCTCTGACCAGACAAGCATGCACAGCGCTTCTAGTTTCAAGAAAAATATGTTTAATCGTACAGTGCAGTTGACTTATTTCAACGATTCCTCTGCATGTACGACGCGAGGCGCCAGTGGACTAAAATTCGTAGAGCACACGGAAAGGGAGATCTTTAAATTTTCACTGAAGTATTGCGGTTTCGCGGACTGCTGCAGATGGCATGAATCAATCATTCAGTCAAATAGGAGATTATCTGACTTCGCAAATATGTTTTAAATATATCCCATATAATCAATTTCGACACATCTTCCGAATTATTAAGAAGAAAAAAGTCTTTTATCTGAATCTCTATAAATTTGACAACGTCCGAGCCTTGTAATAAAGTTTCTGGAAAAATAAATTGACAGTATTGTTCGGTCTAATCCCTCAATATATTCACGGTGTTTCTATATCAGACCAATATGTAATTGCATTTGTCACACTATTGGCCAGAAGGGCTATTTTATTAAAACGGAGAGATGCTTCTGTTCCCACTTTGATACAATGGTTTTTCCAGGTGATGTTATGTCTTAGTTTGGAGAAAATCAGAAGTCGAACTTTTGATCCCCGATTTGACTTTGAGAAAAGGCGGGGCTCCATTTGATTTGAGTTGATGAAGATGGTCCCCTTCTGATTCTTGGGGTTTTTTTTGTTGATTTTCAATAATATTTAATCAAAATATTTTTAAAAAAGAAAAGATCTTTCCGTGTCCTGGTCTACCTCACACTCTCTCAATCACTTCGAGCTCGGGATGCGCCGTTTCCACAGCCAGGGTGACAGAGACTAGCGGGTGGGGAGAAGCAGAGAATTAGAGAATCCCCGGGGATCCGGGCGAATCTCCAGTAGCGCAGGGGAGGGGTCTCTTGGCCTCGGGAACAGTTGAGCGGCCAATTAGAATCTTCTCCTGGTGACAACCAACTGTATGTCATGCACAAGAAACTTCTTCCGAGGTTATTTTTCAGCGCAGAATCGTGGAGAGAGCCTTCGTAGAAAGGAGAGGGAGAAGAGGGGGCGTGATATTGGATGCAACACTTTGGGAGCCAGAGTAGTTCACCCTTTGCTCATAGCTCTCTAATGTAAGCAAAATCTTTAGTACCTCTCAAAGCACTCACGTTCTTCCCGGAACGAGACGGCCAAAACTCCGTACGATACTTTGCATCTGTTCTAATTAAAGTTTGATAAATCTACAGCCGGCGCCGTCACGAAACTGCAGCCAGCCAGGTTGATTTCTGTTTTTTTTGCCGGTTTTGTACCTGCGCTTTTGCCGTTGGTAGTATTTTCCATTTAGTATAAATATTTAGTTAGGTGGAGTAAGTGAGTTTCAGTTTAACGATGTGACTTCAGCAGGGTTTTATCGTTTTTGCCGCCCTCGAGATTTTTTTTGGTCCGCCTGTCTGTCCCAGCAGTAACCTCAGACGGATCCATTGTTTACTCCGGGGTTCCGCTGCTGAGTCTCCGACAGTGTGCTTTCGGGGATCGCTGATCCCCCGCAGTACCGCGATTGTCCAGTAGGTGTGCTGCAATATCTGGGGCTGAATGCTGCACTGGATAATAAGATTTTCTTTCACTGTTTGCGGTAAAGCGTCCCTGGTTGTTTCCAGCTGATCTCAGACAAGTGATAGGTTGATCAGACATCAATCAAGGATCAATATGCGTTTTTAAAGGAGCGATTCGCGGGCTTGGCGCAATTGCGGCACACCAATCGGTGCGCGATGCATTAGCAGGAGCAAATAAATGTAAATCAGGGACAAAACAGAGTGGCTATTCTGTAAATGGACCAGTGTAGGAGTGGAATCGGTGAGGCTTTGGCTCAAGTGGCTTCAGTGGAGAGACACAAGTAAGTAGCAGGTAAAGCTTTTGTAGTGGTTGAATAAAAAGTCACTAAATTACAGCTAATTAAATAAAGTAGGAATCATGCCGGGTCAGGTGATGTGCTGTAGCTGCATGATATGGGAGCCGGAGGACTCCACTGTGGTTCCTGATGCTGGTCACATCTGCAGCAAGTGTTGCCTGATCGAGGAACTCAGGCTCAAAGTTGATGACCAAGAATCTGAGCTTCAACACGGTGGCACATCAGGGAGGGGGAGAGTTGCCTGGATTCTCGACTTCAGGAGATTAGCTGTCTCAAATTCGGTCTGTGGTTAGGAACAAGAGGGTGTGACTGCGAGTGAGGCGGTAGTGGGATCCAAGAGACAGTGCTGGAGGAGTCTCAGCCCGTGAGCTTGTCCAGCACTCAATAGTGGGGGTGGGGAGGGCTCAACAGATTAAAGAAGTATGGTAAAGTGAAAAAGAAAAGTGTGGATAAAAATAAAGTAAAAGCAAAAGAAAAAAAAGAGAAAAAGATTGCAAGATTTTTAAAGCTCTATTATTAATTTTAAGGACCTGTATAAATATAATTTTCTCCCATTGATTGATTACACCCAGCAAATGTTTTCTAAATGGTCACCCATGACATGATCATTAATAGGTCGAATTAATGCTATTAAAATGATAGTTTTACCGAAATTCTTATATATATTCCTTTGTTCTTGCAACGTTTTTTGACAGAATAGACTCTATAATCTTATCTTATATTTGGAATAATAAAAATCCTAGACTGAGTTAAACCCTTATTGCAGAAATCAAAATAGGACGGTGGTATGGATTTGCCAAATTTTAGAATGTATTATTGGGCAATTAATATTCGATGTATTACTTTTTGGATTCATTATTCAGACATACATGAATGTCCATGGTTGGATTTGGTGGAAAACTTGGTGAAAGGGTTCTCTTTGCCCTCTTTACTGGGAGCTCCTCTTCCTTTTTTGTTTTCTAAGATTAGAAGTCAAGACTTTAATTCCATTATTAAACATACATTAAGAATTTGGTTTCAGTTTCACAGATTTTTTGAATTAAATAATTTTGTTCTTTCTAGTACGACCCATTTCAATTTTTTTTTAAACCATCAGGTTTGGATAAGGCCTTTTTAATTTGGAAAACCAAGGGAACAACAACTTTTTCAGAATTGTTTTTCGGGGATTATTTAATGTAGTTTTCTCAATTAGTGGATTAATATGATTTATCTAATGTACAGTTTTTTAGATCTTTACAAATTAGGAATTTTTTACGTGGTTTGCTGCCAGATTACCCTTCTGCTTATGCACCTAATATGACGATGCTCTATTTCAGCTTAAACCACTCAAAAAGGGTTGATAGCTATAATTTATAAATGGTTAAAAATGATAAAATTAAACGTGCTTGGGAAGTGGAATTTGAACAGTCATTTTCAGATAATCAATGGAGTAAAATTTTTCATTTCGTTAACAATTCATCTATCTGTGCCCGTCATTCTCTGATACAGTTCAAGGTAATGCATCGGGCCCATATGTCAAAGGATAAACTAGCACGTGTTTTTTCCAACATCAATCCTATTTGTGACAGATGTAATATTGTGGTGGCCACTTGAACTCATATGTTTTGGTCTTGCATAAAGCTAGATAATTTTCGGAGAGATGTTTTTAAAACGTTATCAAAAGTCTTGGATCTGGACCTACAACCTAATTTACTTACGGCAATCTTTGGGATTATCCCATCGGAAGCAGGAAATATTCCTGTTTCCACTCAATGTATTTCAACTTTGTTGTCTAGAAGAGCCATTTTATTGAAGTGGAAGGATTCTATTCCACCTACTGTCTTTTATTGGCTCTCCTCCATTATGTCTTGTTGAAGTTTAGAGAAAATGAGAAGTCGGACATTTGATACATCCTTTAACTTTGAGCAAATCTGACCATCTTTTATTCAATATTTTCATTAGATTTGATGTATTGCTCTTCCAATTTTTTTTCGAAGTTTAGTTTTCGCCAGAAAGTCTTTCCTATCTTTTTGGTCGTATCCTCAGAATGGACTGCCCAGTCCTTTTTTCCCTCTTTTTTTTCATATAGTGTAGTGGGGGGAGGATTCTTCTTATTTAAAAATTTAAAGTCTTTTTTCCCTCTTTACGAATTTATAACAGGAGAATTAGCTGTCTTCTTTTTTATTATATACTACATATTAGCTTAATACTGTGTATGATTTTGATAATGTTTATTTCACTTTCTGTTTGTATTGTTATTGATATATATATTTGAGATAATTCTCCTCTTGTTTGTATATATGCTGTTTTTAAATCAATAAAAAGATGAATAAAGAAAGAAAGATTTCAATGAGCTCCCTTGACGTTCTTCTAAGCTCCATTGAGCACAGGCCCAGATCTATAAAAACACTACTCATGCCTTAACTCTTTCATACCTGGAATCATTCTCGAGAACATCCTCTGGACTCTCTCCAGTGCCAACACATCCCTTCTTAGACAAGGGACTCAGTATTACCGAGTCTACTGTCAGTGCCGTCTGACCATGCCTTACAGCAGATGGCCATTAACGCTTGAGTCTGTGGTAACAGCCAGTATATCAGAAGTCCTCAACTGTCCATCTACATTTTTAATACAGTACTAGAGATTTTGTTCAGAAGTGTCCTCCTGCATTCTCATCAACTCCATCAAGATTCTACCACACAATTCAGCTGTAATCAATGGTGTGCAAAGAAATCAACAATTGCGGAAGAAGATTTTGAGTAAAGGGTTAAAATATCTGAGTTGTTAACACCCTGTACCTTCACTTAGTTAGCAATATGTCTAGTGCTGGCGTTAGTATTTAACACAGCTGAAATAATATAAAGACTGTATAACATAGCAGAGAAAATAAAAGAGAAGAAGTAGAACATAGCAAAAACGAGTGGGAATCCGGAGGATTGGGAAACTTTTAAAGAGCAACAGAAGGTAACTAAAAAGGCAATACGTGGAGAAAAAAATGAGGTACGAAGATAAACTAGCCCAGAATATAAAGGACGATATGAAAAGCTTCTTTAGATATGTGAAAAGGAAAAACATAGTTAAGACCAAAATTGGGCCCTTGAAGACAGAAGCAGGTAAATTTATTTGGGGAACAAGGAAATGGCAGACGAGTTGAACAGGTACTTTGGATCTGTCTTCACTTGGGAAGACAAAAAGGGAAGACACAAACAATCTCCCAGATGTAATAGTGGCCAAAGGACCTAGGGTAATGGATGAATTGAAGGAAATTTATATCGGGCAGGGAATGGTGTTGGATAGGCTGTTGGGTCTGAGGGCTGATAAGTCCCCGGGACCTGATGGTCTGCATCCCAGGGTACTTAAGGAGGTGGCTTTAGAAATCGTGGACGCATTGGTAATCATTTTCCAATGTTCTATAGATTCAGGATCAGTTCCTGTGGATTGGAGGGTGGCTAATGTTGTACCTTTCTTCAAGAAGGGAGGAAGAGAGAAAACAGGGAATTATAGACCGGTTAGCTTGACGTCGGTGGTGGGAAAGATGCTGGAGTCAATTATAAAAGATGAAATTATGACACATCTGGATAGTAGTAACAGGATTAGTCCGAGTCAGCATGGATTTACGAAGGAGAAATCGTGCTTGACTAATCTTCTGGAATTTCTTGAGGATGTACCTATGAAAATGGACAAGGGAGAGCCAGTGGATGTAGTGTACTTGGACTTTCAGAAAACCTTTGATAAAGTCCCACATAGGAGATTAGTGGGCAAAATTAGGGCACATGGTATTGGGGCAGAGTACTGACATGGATTGAAAATTGGCAGACTGACAGAAATCAAAGAGTAGCGATTAACGGGTCCCTTTTGGAATGACAGGCAGTGACCAATGGGGTACCGCAGGGTTCAGTGCTGGGACCGCAGCTGTTTACAATATATATTAATGATTTAGATGAGGGAATTAAAAGTAACATTAGCAAATTTGCCGATGACACAAAGCTGGGAGGCAGTGTGAAATGTGAGGAGGATGTTATGAGAATGCAGGGTGACTTGGACAGGCTGGGTGAGTGGGCAGATGCAGTTTAATATGGATAAATGTGACGTTATCCACTTTGGTGGTAAGAACGGGAAGGCAGATTATTATCGAAATAGAGTCAAGTTAGGAAAAGGGGAAGCACAACGAGATCTAGGTGTTCTTGTACATCAGTCACTGAAAGCAAGCATGCAAGTACAGCAGGCAGTGAAGAAAGCTAATGGTATGCTGACCGTCATACCAAGGGGAATTGAGTATAAGAGCAAAGAGGTCCTTCTGCAGCTGTACAGGGCCCTGGTGAGACCACACCTGGAATACTGTGTGCAGTTTTGGTCGCCAAATTTGAGGAAGGACATTCTTGCTATTGAGAGAGTGCAGCGTGGGTTCAGAAGGTTAATTCCCGGGATGGCGGGACTGTCATATGTCGAAAGATTGGAGCGACTGGGCTTCTATACTCTGGAATTTAGAAGACTGAGTGGGGATCTTATAGAAACATATAAGATTATTAAGGGATTGGACACGCTGCAGGCAGGAAGCATGTTCCCGCTGATGGTGAGTCCAGAACCAGAGGCCACAGTTTAAGAATTAGGGGTAGGCCATTTAGAACGGGAGTTGAGGAAAAACTTTCTCACCCGGAGAGTGGTGGATATATGGAATGCTCTGCCCAAGAAGGCTGTGGAGGCCAAGTCTCTGGATGCTTTCAAAAAAGACATGGATAGAGCTCTTAAAGATAGCGGAATCAAAGGATATAGGGATAAGGCAGGAACTGGATACTGATTGTGGATGATCAGCCATGATCACAGTGAATGGCGGTGCTGGCTCGAAGGGCCGAATGGCCAACTCTTGCACCTATTGTCTATTGTCTGTTGTCACTTTGGAAGGAATAATACAAGAGCAGATTATGACTGCATAATGCATCATGCTGTTGTGCAGAGGGACTTGGGAGTGTTTGTGCATGAATCGCTAAAAGTTGGCTTGCAGGTACAACAGGTTATTAAGAAGGCAAACGAAATGTTGACTTTCATTGCTCGAGGGATTGAATTCAAGAGCAGGGAGGTCATGCTGCAACTCTACAGTGTACTGTGTGCAGTTCTGGTCTCCATACTTGAGGAAGGATGTACTGACTTTGGTGGCAGTGTAGAGGAGGTTTACCAGGTTGATTCCAGAGATGAAGGGGTTAACCTATAAGGAGAGATTGAGTCGCCTGGGACCATATTCTCTGGAATTCAGAAGAATGAGAGGGGATCTTATAGAAAGAAGCAAAATTTTGAAAGGAATAGATAAGATAGAAGTAGGAAAGTTGTTTCCATTCGTAGGTGAGACTAGAACTAGAGGACATTGCCTCACGATTCAGGGGAGAAGATTTAGGACGGAGATGAGGAGAAACTGTTTTTTTTTCCCCAGAGAGTGGTGAATCTATGGAAATTCTTTGCCCAGGGAAGCATTTGAGGCTTCTTCACTAAATATATTTAAGATACAGTTACATCGATTTTTATATAGTGGGGGAATTAAGGGTTATGGGGGAGAGACAGGTAGACGGAGCTGAGTTTACGGACGGATGAGCCATGAGCTTATTGAATGGCGGCGCAGGCTTGATGGGCTGGATGGCCGACTCCTGCTCCTATTTCTTATGTTCTTATGTGTCAGTCTTCAGCATTCACTGAAGGATATCTCGTTGCATTGGAAGACGAGTAATTATTGAGCATACGAAACTGCAGTGATGATCTGACAGCAGATATGTATTAACTCTCGAATTCCTTGTGACAGCCAGTAGTATATCAAGGAGTCCTTGGCTGTCTGTTTCCATTAATTCGACATTAATACATAGACAGTATTTTGAAAAGATTCTCCCTGTGAACTCATTAACTCTCTCCAGATTCTACTACAGACACACACAAGGAACAATACACGGTTTCCAATTCACCCACCTATCCATGTCATATTTCAGGTAGTTATGACACTACAACAATCAGGTTCGTGAACCAGCGTGGACAGCTGTTCACAACAACACTGAACTGACTCCACAATCTAGAGACTCGCTTTCAGAGTCTCAGCATCTCATGTTCTCTGTTATTTGTATTTTTATTGTTGTTATTATTTGCCCGATTTGTCTTCATTTACACATTGGTTTAAGCATTTTTTTAAATAAAGTCTATTGTATACTTTTTCCCTGAAAGAAAATGAATCTCAAGACTTTGATGTACTTTGTACTTTGATGATAAATTTAAACCTCTCAGTTCCCCCTGCAGTACCGGTGTCGGTCAGCAGGTGGCAATCCTGCACCGTGAATCTCCGCCATCCCTTTGCCTCTGCAGACGTTGGTTGATACGCTGAGTTCACCCAGCAGTCTTTGTCCAGTCCGCACCCCCTCTCCTTACCAGGGAGGGGGCTCACAGACTGAGGGGATCACAAGGTACAGAAGTCTGGGAACACGGTGCTTCAGCAGCTGTCGCGGAAACAGTCACCAACTGACACTGACATGATAGACAGTCGGAGTCTCTTTATCCTCAGTGTGGGAATGTCAAATACAACAGGGAGTAAATATGAGGTGAGAGGGGAAGGTTTAAAGGAGATTGATGAGGCAAGTTTGTTTTACACAGAGAATGGTCGCTGCCTGGAACGTGCTGCCGGGGGAGGTGGTGGAAGCAGATACAACAACATTTCCGTGACATTTAGACAGACACATGAACAGACAGGGAATGGAGGGTTGTGGACCGTGTACAGGCAGATGGGATGAGATTGAATTGGCACAATGTTCAGCACAGACTTGTGGGCCGAATGGCCTGTTCCTGTGCTGTATTGTTCTCTGTTCAGCAGTTGGGGACAAAGCTGTCAACAACAACTGGTATTCAGGTACAGTCGCTGTGAAAATGCAGTAAAGTGTCCCGGGCGCTTACACAGACGTGTTTCTCACTGGATACAAAAACAAAGAATACAGCAAACTCTGCAGACTGTTACATGCATTGGAGACAGTGGAGTGAATACAGTCAACACGGGGTACAGAGGATACTCTACACAAAAAAATTAAAAGACACAAAGATCGATTTGTGTTTCAAGAACGTAACAAACAGGAGCGGGAGTGGCCATTCGGCCCCTTGCTCCTGCTCTACCCTTCACTCAGAACATGGCTGATCATTGACCTCAGTGCCAATTTCCTGCATCATTGCATCATCACTGTTCCCCTTAAATCCAGAAATCTTTTGTAGAGAATTCCAAATATTCGCCACACACTGGGTGAGGAACTTTTCCTCATCTCAGTCCTGCTGAGGTGACCTCTGCTTGTGAATCTGTGACCCCTGGTTCCACACCCCATCCAGGGGAAACATCATTTCTGCCTCTACCCTGTCAATTCTCTGCCACAGCAAACTGTTGAGGCCAGTTCATTAGCTATGTTTAAAAGGAAGTTAGATATGGCCCTTGTGGCTACAGGGGTCAGGGGGTATGGAGGGAAGGCTGGGTTCTGAGTTGGATGATCAGCCATGATCATAATAAATGGCGGTGCAGGCTCGAAGGGCCGAATGGCCTACTCCTGCACCTATTTTCTATGTTTCTATGTTTCTAATACCCAGTGAGACTGTGTCTGTGCCAGTGAGACCACCTTTTATTCTTCTAATTATGAGACAGTCTCAGTCAGTCTAATCTCCCTGAGGACACTACGTTAAGGGTAAAGCTTTAAAGTAAGATCGTCAAAGTTCAACTGGAATGCTCAAGGAATGTTTTTGGACACAATGAGTGGTATCTTCCTGCAATGTGCAGCCGGGATGGGGAGTGGTGAAAGCAGGTTCGCTCGTGACATTTAACAGACATTTAAACAGGGAAATGAACAGACAGGGAATGGAGGATGTGGATCATTTGCAGGCAAACGTGATGACATCATGGTCAGCATAGACAGCGTGGGCAGAATGGCCTGTTCCTGTGCTGTACTGCTCTGTGTTCAGTGTTTGAAATATCACAGCCAGGGACCCGGCAATTTCTCCTCTGGATTCCCACCATGACAGAGGATACGCCGGGTCAGACACTGGGATTTATTCAGCTTGATGTGTTTAAGCCTGCCAGCCTCCTTTGTAATGTCGCTATGTTTCAGGACATTCATATTCCCTCCCTGAATTCCCCAGCTTCCATCACCTTCTCTACAGTAAATACAGATGAGAAGTATTTATTTCAGACCTCACCCATCTGCTGTGTCTCCACACATAGATGACCACACTGATCCTTCAAGGGGCATATTCCCTCACCAGTTACCCTTTTGTTTTCCACAGATTCATAGAATCTTTTTGGAATCACCTTTATCTGACCTGCTGAAGCTATCTCATGTCCCCTTTTGATCTCCTGATTTTCTCTCTTCAGTGTTCTCCACACCCCTTCTACTCCTCGAGGACCCCGGCTGGTTTCACCTGAATTACGACTCCATCCGAACCAGAGCCTCAATAACCCTCGTCAGCCAGGGTTCCCTCATCCCTCCAGTCTCGCCATTCACTCTGACAAGGACAGGCTGATCCTGAACCTTTACAAACTCAGTTTTAAAGCCGCTCACTTGCCAGATCTCTGTTCACTTGGGACCACCCTCCTGGTCTACACCTCTATTCATTCCCCGACCCCTTCTATCCTCCCTCAGTTCAGTCTGTTCACAGCTCTGAACATCAGAAATAGCAGCAAGAGGAGGCTGTTCAGTCCCTCACACCTGCTGTCCCATTGAATAAGATCAAAACCACCTCACTGTGCTACAGATGCAAAGGACGTGACAGAAGTGGAGGTCAGAGAGGAGGGGGAGTTGTGATGTTGATTAGGGAGAACATCACCACAGCATTTAGAGAGATCCTTGTGGGGAACGGCCAGTGAGAGTATATTGGGAGGAGTTAGAAATATGGAGATGGTTACTTTGTTATTAATGTACTATAGGATGCCAACTGTCAGGAAAGTTTAGAACACTGAACATGGAACAGTACAGCACAGGAAAAGGCCCTTCAGCCCAACATGTACTGTCCTTTTAATTTTGAGACTGGCCCAGTCAGTGTCATCTCTCTGAGGACACCACGTGAAGGGTAAAGTTTCGAAGAGGAATCGGGATGTTCAAGGAATGTTTCCTGACACAATGTGTGGTTTGTTCCTGGAATGACGGCCGGGATAGGGAGTGGTGGAAACAGACACAATCATGATGTTTACGAGGTTCAAAGGTTCATTTTATTATCAAAGTTTATAACTCTGAAATTCTTCAGTTCAAACAGACATTTAAACATGAAATGAACAGGCAGGGAATGGAGGGTATGGGAACGTGTTGCAGAATAGAAATAACCAGGGGAACAAGTACATAATTCCTGAGAGTAAAGACACAGGTAGACAGCGTAGTGAAGAAGGTGTATGGTATGCTGGCCTTCATCGATCAGGGCATTAAGTACATGAGATGGTTTGTCATGTTACAGCTGTACAAGACATTGGTGAGACCACACTCAGAGTACTGGGTACAGTTCTGGTCACCGAGCTGTAGAAAGGATGACATTCAGCTGAAATGTGTGCAGACAAGATTCACAGGAATGTTACAACATAGTTGATGTGTAAATGTGCAGAGCCCTGTTAGATTATGAGCTGGGTAAATACATTTATTCACCTCTGAATGGTCGTCCCCTCACTGTGTCTCCTCATCCTGACACCCCCGTTACCAGAAACATCATCCCTGCATCTACCTGGGGAGCCTGGAGCAAGTCTCAGACTCTCTCTCTGTCTCCGCCACACACAAATACACACAGGGGTCTTCACCATTTACATTTCTCCATTGCGTCAATGACCAACACAGTCTGCCCGAGGATTGTGCTGGGATCAGCCTGCATGTGTTGCCACACTTCTGGCTCCAAAATATCATATCCACGTCTCTCCAGCCTTCACCGTACCTCTCCGGGTAGTTCCAACCTGAGCATTGATTTCTCTAATGCTCCACTCCCCTCTCCGAGCACATGCCTTCTTCTTTATCCCCCTTCTGGAGGAAATTACACTGCACTCCCATTTCTTCTGGAATCAGATGCTAGAAGAACTAAAACAAAACAGACATTACTGGAAATCCGCAACAGAGCAGGCAGTGTTTGAATCAATTCTGGGAGAGGTCACTGACGTGGAACGTGAAGCCTGTTCCTCTCTCCACAGATCCTGACCAACCTGCTGTGTTTTTCCTGCATTTCCTGAGTGTGAACTGGGTCTGTTTTGGATGCTGTTGAGGGGGTGACCCCAACAGAGGATGACCACAGCGATCGGGTCTCTGGCACTGAGCCTGGTTCTGTGGTGCAGAAGGGAAACACGATGAGAAATGTGGTAGTCATAGGGGATTCCATAGTGAGGGGAACAGACAGGAGGTTCTGTAGCCTGATGGAGATACCCACATGGTGTGTTGCCTCCCATGTGCCTCCCAATGTCTTGGTACACGTTGGTACTGATGACACTGATAGAAGAGAGAGTTCAGGGAGTTGGGTAGTGAGCTGAAAAGCAGGATCTCCAGGGTAGTAATCTCAGGATTGCAGCCTGTGCCAAGTGCTAACGAGCACAAGAATAGCATGAACAGGCATATTAATGCATGTCTGAGAGACTGGTGTAGCGGGCAGGGTTTTGGGCTACCGGGTCACTGGGGGAGCTACGACCTGTATAAAAAATACGGGTTACACCTGAAAATCCTGCCTGACAAACCAACTGCAAATTTTTGAGGAAATTACAAGCAGGGTAGACAAAGGAGATGCAGTAGATGTGGTGTACTTGAATTTTCAGAAGACCTTTGACAAGGTGCCGCACATGAGCCTACTTAGCAAGATAAGAGTCCATGGAATTACAGGGAAGTGACTAGCATGGGTGGAGCATTGGCTGATTGGCAGAAAACAGAGAATGGGGATAAAGGCATCCTATTCTGTCTGGCTGCCGGTTACCAGTGGAGTTCCACAGGGGTCAAAGTTGGGACCACTGCTTTTTACAATGTACGTCAATGATTTGGACTATGGGGTAATGGATTTGTGGCTAAATTTGCCGATGATACAAAGATAGGTGGTGGAGTGGGCAGTGTTGTGGAAACAGAGAGCCAGCAGAGAGACTTAGATAGCTCAGGGGAATGGGCAAAGAAGTGGCAAATTAACTATAATGTTGGAAAGCGTACTGTCATGCACTTTGGTGGAAGAAATAAACGGGCAGAGTATTATTTAGATGAGGAAAGAATGCAAAATGCAGAGATGCAAAGGGACTTGGGAGTCCTTGTGCAGGATACCCTGAAGGTTCACCTCCAGGTTGAGTCGGTGGTGAAGAAGGCAAATGCAATGTTGACATTCATTTCTAGAGGTAGAGAATATAAGAGCAGGGATGTGATGTTGAGGCTCTGAGGCACTCGTGAGACCACACTTGGAGTATTGTGAGCAGCTTCTCATCTTAGAAAGGATATATTGACATTGGACAGGAATCGGAGAAGATTCACAAGAATGATTCCAGGAATGAAAGGGTTACTGTATGAGGAACGTCTGGCAGCTCTTGGGCTGTATTCCCTGGAGTTCAGGAGAATGAGGGGGGCTCTCATAGAAACATTCTGAATGTTAAAAGGCCTGAACAGATTAGAATTGGCAAAGTTACTTCCCATGGTAGGGGACTCTAGGACAACAGGGCATGACTTCAGGATTGAAGGACGTCCTTTTAGAACTGAGATGCAGAGAAATTACTTTAGTCAGAGGGTGGTAAATCTGTGGAATTTCTTGCTACGAGTGGCTATGGAGGCCAAGTCATTGGGTGTGTTTAGGGCAGAGATAGACAGGTTCTTAATTAGCCAGGGCATCAAAGGGTATGGGGAGAAGGCAGGGGGAAGGGGATGACTGGAAGAATTGGATCAGTCCATGATTGAATGGTGGAGCAGACTTGATGGGCCGAATGGCCTACCTCTGCTTCTATACCTTATGGTCTTAAAATGAATATCTGATTCAATCTAGAGATCCCGGCTCACCCTGACCTCCCTCTCCCACATAGAACCACCACCACTTGTCCCAGTTACCCGGGCAGTCCCGGTGGACTTTAGCACCCGGGGGAGCCGGGGAGCTCAGGACCCGCCGCCCGCGGCTGCTGCTGAATCCACGGTGTTTCTGTTCCGTTGACGGATGCGGTGAACGAGTTAAAATTAATGGATCGATAATTCTCACATCGTGTTTATTTCACTCTCTGCACATTTATATTTACACTGATTTACTCCTGACGCCGGTCCCGGACCCGACCCGTTTACAGACCCGGAGCGGAACCGGAGCAGATTCTCAGCCACTCGTTTGTATATACAGTCCAGAAGAAAGGATAAAGTTTCTCCGTGAATTTATTCCCAGTGAAGGTGTGGAGATGGGACTTGGTCTCCGCGTTGTAAAATGAAACTGTCCCGGACTCGTAACGGAGATAAACTCCCACCCTCCCGGGGATGGGACCGGCAGGGAGACGTGATCGAGGGGAGGTGTGAACCTTCATTACGTCACCAAACCGCCCTAAGATCCAGAATCCGGTCTCCGGACTCAGTGTGACCCATCCCTTCCTCTCCACAGACTCTGCGGCGACTCCCAAACTCCAGCACCGATTCCCCGTCACCTCCACCTCCCAGTAATGTCTCCCCGATGTGAATCCCTCCGATCCCAGCACACAAAACCCGACTGTGAACCTCTTCCCGGTGTCAGGGAGATCCCTCCGGCTCCCGGTCGCTCTCACACTCTTCCGATCCTCAGACACCTCGAGCCGCGGACTCGCCGTTTCCACATCCAGGGTGACAGAGACTGGGGGGAGAAGCAGAGAATTAGAGAGTCCCCGGGGATCGGGGGGAGACTCGGGCAGCGCGGCCCCGCGACGGGACCGGGGGAGAGGCCGCTCGGCCTCAGGCTCAGTCGGGTGGCCGACAGCATCCTTTCCTGTGATTTTACCCATACTGCAGCGGATGAACAACCAGCATCATCCCGAGAATTTCCTCGACATGGAGAGCGCATTTTTCCCGATCAACACACACAAAATTCTGGAGGATCTCAGCGGGTCAAAGAACATGCGTCAAGGGAGATGTACAGTCGATGTTTCAAGCCGAGACCTTACCTCAAGATTGGAAAGAAAGACGGGAGATAGCAGTGGAAACGGGTATGAAAAAGGAGTGGAGCAACAACTGGATCCAGATGAGGATGGGGTGAGTGAACACTGGAGGCATTTAAAGAGGAGGTCAGGCAGAATTCATTCATGTCGACCAACTCACTTTAATGAACTTGTTCCATTTGTCTATATTTGCCCATTATTCCTTTAAAACTCTCCTACACATGTACCTGTCCAGACATCTTTTAAACATTGCAACTGTACCAACCTCTACAGTTTCCTTTGGCAGCCTCCTGAGCTCCAGGAAAAAAGACCCAGAGTATCCAGCCTCTCCTTATAACCCAAACCAGTAATATACTTGTAAATCTGTTTCATACCCTCTCAGTTTAATGACATTCTTCCTGGAGAAAGATCACCAGCACTGGACAGTGTGATCCAAATCATAAAGACAAGAAGATCTGCGGATGCTGGAAATCCAAAGCAACACACACAAAACCTTGACCCAAAACATCAACTGTTTATTCATATCCACAGCTGCTGCCTGACCTGCTGTTTTCCTCCAGCAGATTGTGTGTGTTACTCTGCTGCAAATGTGGCCTTCCCAATGTCTTGTAGACTCATAACGTGACATCACAGCTCCTGTACTCAGTATTCTTACTGATGAAGACAATCACCTCCTGGTCTTTCTGTTCCACAACACCCTCCAGGGTCTCACTGATTCCTGTGTAATCCTGTCCTGGTTTGCCTTCCAAAATGTAACACCCACATCTCTCTGAATTAATATCAATTTCCATCCAATGGCCTAGATATCTAATCCATCAAGATCTTGGATAAACCATGAGCAACAGGTTATATGGTGGATAACACAATACTGTTGCACCTCGCGGCGTTCTGGAGTTCTGAGATCAATTCTGACACCATCTGTTAGGAGTTTGTATGGTCTCCCCAAGACCTCGTGCCTTTCCACTGGGTGCTCACGATTCATCGCTCAGATTGGGGAGGAGTGGACAGCGAGGAAGACCATCATTACTTGCAGTGGGATCTGGAGCAGCTGGAAAAATGGGCTGAAAAGTGTCAGCTGGAATTTAATGCAGACAAGTGTGAGCTGTTGCACTTCGGTAGGACCCGAGTGTAGGTCTTACACAGTGAATGGTCGGGCACTGAGGACTCTGTTCTCCAGCAGATCTGGGAACAGGGGTCCATTAATACATCAAAAGTGGTGTTACAGGGAGATAGGGCAATCAAGAAAGCTTTTCTTTGACTTTCATAAATCAAAGTATTGAGTACAGGAGATGTATGTTATGTTGAAGTTGCATGAGATGTTGTTGAGGCCTAATTTGGAATATTGTGTGCAGGTTTAGTCACGTACATAGAACATAGAACATAGAATAATACAGCACAGTACAGGCCCTTCGGCCCACAATGTTGTGCCAACAACCCTCGAACCCTGCCTCCCATATAACCCCCCACGTTAAATTCCTCCATATACCTGTCTAGTAGTCTCTTAAACTTCACAAGTGCATGTGCCTCCACCACTGACTCAGGCAGTGCATTCCACACACCAACCACTCTCTGAGTAAAAAACCTTCCTCTAATATCCCTCTTGAACTTCCCACCCCTTACCTTAAAGCCATGTCCTTTTGTATTGAGCAGTGGTGCCCTGGGAAGATGTGCTGGCTATCCACTCTATCTATTCCTCTTATTATCTTGTACACCTCTATCCTGTCTCCTCTCATCCTCCTTCTCTCCAAAGAGTAAAGCCCTAGCTCCCTTAATCTCTGATCATAATGCATACACTCTAAACCAGGCAACATCCTGGTAAATCTCCTTTGTAACCTTTCCAATGGTTCCACATCCTTCCTGTAGTGAGGCAATTAGAACTGGACACAGTACTCCAAGTGTGGCCTAACCAGAGTTTTATACAGCTGCATCATTACATCGCGACTCTTAAACTCTATCCCTCGACTTATGAAAGCTAACACCCCATAAGCTTTCTTAAATACCCTATCTACCTGTGAGACAACTTTCAGGGATCTGTGGACATGTACCCCCAGATCCCTCTGCTCCTCCACACGACCAAGAATCCTGCCATCTACTTTGTACTCTGCCTTGGAGTTTGTCCTTCCAAGGTGTACCACCTCACACTTCTCCGGGTTGAACTCCATCTACCACTTCTCAGCCCACTTCTGCATCCTATCAATATCTCTCTGCAATATTTGACAATCCTCTACACTATCCACAACACCACCAACCTTAGTGTCGTCTGCAAACTTGCCAACCCACCCTTCTACCCCCACATCCAGGTTGTTAATAAAAATCATGAAAAGTAGAGGTCCCAGAACAGATCCTTGTGGGACACCACTAGTCACAACCCTCCAATCTGAATGTACTCCCTCCACCACGACCCTCTGCCTTCTGCAGGCAAGCCAATTCTGAATTCACCTGGCCAAACTTCCTTGGATCCCATGCCTTCTGACATTCTGAATAGCTACAGGAAAGGGTACCTACAGGAAAGAGTACAGAGAAAATTTACAGCGATGCAGCTGGGACTGGAAGACCTGAGTCATAAGGAAAGATTGAATCGTTTAGGACTTTATTCCTTGTAACATAGAAGACTGAGTGGAGATTTGATAGAGGTATACAAAATTATGAGGGGTAGAAATATGGTGCATGAGCTTTTTCCACGGAGGTTGGATGGGATTACAACCAGAGGTCATGAGTTAAGGGTGAAAGATGAAAAGTTTAAGGGGAACATGAGGGGAAACTTCTTCACTTAGAGGGTCGTGAGAGTGTGGAACGAGCTGCCAGTGCAAATGGTACATGCAAGCTCGATTTAAACATTTAAGAGAAGTTTGGACAGGTACATGGATGGTAGGAGTTGGAGGACTCTGGTCCCGGTGCAGGTCGATGGGAGCAGGTAGTTTAAATGTTTCAGTACAGACCAGGTGGGCTGAAGGGCCTGTGCTGTTAGTTTCTATCACTCTGTGACGCTCGTATAAAGACATAATGGTTTGTAGGTTAAATGGTCATTGTACATTGCCCCAAGAATAGGCTAGTTTTAAATAGTTGGGGTGCTGGGTGGAGCTGGTCATTGGTCTGGGACGGTCTGTTTCACACTGTATCTAAATAAATAAATAACCCCTTCACTGTCCATGAAACCACCAATTTTAGAGTCCTTCACAAACCTACTAAACACGTCACCTACATTCTCTCTGAATCATTCATGTGAATGATGAAAAACAGTGGACCCAGCACCGATCCCTGCAGCACAACCGCTGGTCACAGGACTCCACCCAGACAATTCTGTATCCTATTCCAGATCGTACTGTATCCCATGTGATCTAACTCTCTGCTACCTTGTCAAATCCCTCGCTAAACTCCATGGAGACGATGTCTACTGCACGTTCATCAGCTGTAATTTATTTACTGAGATACAGCACGGAATAGGCCCTTCCGGCCCTTTGACCCCCACCACCCAGAAACCCCTGATTTAATCCGAGCCTGACCCTGGAACAAGTTACAATGACCCCACCACCCAGAAACCCCTGATTTAATCTGAGCCTGACCATGGGACAAGTTACAATGACCAATTAACCTGCCAACCGGTACGGGTTTGGACTGTGAAACTGGAGCACCTGGAAGAAACCCACGTGGTCATGGGGAACGTACAAACTCCTTACAGGCAGTGACGGGACATGAACCCGGGTCGCTGGTACTGTAAAGCGTTGTGCTAACCACTATGCTACCGTACCGTCCATGCAGAAAACCAAGCTGGGTATCCCTGATTAGTCCTCGACTTTCCAAATGAATGTAGATCCTGTCTCTCAGAATCCCCTCCATTAATGTACCCTCCACTGACGTTAGGCTCACCGGTCTGTACTTCCCCGGCTTTTCCCTACAGCCGATCTTCAATAAATGTTCAACACTGGTCTCCCTCCAGTCTTCTGGCCCCTCACCCACAGCTATCGATGACACACATATCTCCAAAAGGGCCCCACAATTTCTTGCTGAGTTTCCCACAATGTCCTGGGATAAACTTGATCAGGACCTGGGGATTTATCGAACTTTATGCATCTCAGGACCTGCAGCACATTTGCTTCTGCAATGTGGTAGAAAATGAGGTCGATCGTTTTCTGTAACACGGGAGAATTGAGAGCCCCGTAGAACTGGCTGAGACAGAGAAATGATGACAGGGAAGGATTAGAAGGATACGGGCCAAGTGCAGGTAAGTGGGAGGTGATCTGACAGAAATATATAAGGTTATGAGGGGCGTAGATTGAGCAGAGGAGAAGGGGAGTGGTGAGACAGGAGTCTGAAGTGACTGTGGACTAAAGATTGGTGAAAGATGGCAGGCAAGTTGCTCCAGGTAGCGGAAGGGTGGGGAGTGTGGACTGGAGTTTGGAGACACTGGGAAGTGAATGTCAGGTGGAGACCAACACAATGGAAGTTTTGATCGCTAGTCGGAGCGAGGTTGCGGGGAAGGTTGGGAGATGGGAAGGTGGGAGACAGCTGTGGGAGGGTGAAAAACAGGAGCACAAAGGCCGATCTGTGCTGGAATCTTATCAGTAAAGGAGGTTCCACTCTATCCGTCCATAGGGGAACTTCCCAGTGGCCAAACATTTTGATTCCCATTCCAAAATGTCGGCCCACGGCTGCCTCTTGTGCCAAGATGAGGCCATCCTCAGGATGGAGGAGCAACAACTTATATTCTGCCTGGGTAGCCTCTGACCTGATGGCATGAATATTGATTTCCTCTTCAGGTAAAATTTTTTCTCACCCCGTCCCCCTTCTTCTATTCCCCACTCTGGCCTTTAACCTCTTCTCACCTCCCTATCACTACTCCCTGGGTCCCCTCCTCCTTCCCTTTCTCTTATGGTCCACTCTCCTCTCCGATCAGATTCCTTCTTCTCCAGCCCTTTAGCTTTCCCACCCCCCTGGCTTCACCTATCACCTTCCAGCTAGCCTCTCTCCCCTCTCCCCACATTTTTATTCTGGCATCTCCCCCCTTCAATTTCAGTCCTGAAGAAGGATCACAGCCCAGAACATCAACAGTTTATTCATTACAATAGATGCTGTCTGACCTGCTGAGTTCCTCCAGCATTTTGTGTGTGTTGATTTGGATCTCCAGCATCTACAGACTTTTTCCTGTTTATGATCATGGGATCCATGAGGGGAGAGATGAATGGCAGATGGAATCGGAACCAGATGGGGAGGGGGTGGAAAGCCTGTGGTGAACTGTGTGTGTAGATGGAAACAGAAGGTGAAGGGGATGAATATGGGTGATAAGGGTCCCTTTGTCTCCTTTCCCACAAACCCACTCCCCACAGCCCCTCATTAGGACAGAGGATGAATTTGCAGAGACTCTGGCAGATATACTTGCTTCACATTTCACCACAGCTGAGCTGCTGGAAGACTGGAGGGTGGCTGAGGTGGTGCCTTAAGAAGGGCTGGAAGGTCACACCAGGGAACTCCAGGGGAGTCCAAAACTAGAGGGCAGAGATTGAGGGTGAGAGGGGAAAGTGTTTCAAGGGATCTGCAGGGCAGCTTTCCATCTGTGAGGGAAGTGGGTACATGTGGAATTTGCTGCCAAAGGAAGCTGTGGAAAGAGGTATAATTAAAATAATATAAAATCAATTTAGACAGGTACAACGATAGGCAATGGTTAGAAAGATATGGGACAAACACACGGAAATGTGTCTGTGTCTCTGACGATGTGTCCCTCTCTGATGGTGCATTTGAATATTATCAATATATCAATGTATCAATGTGTGTGTGTGTGTGTGTGTGTGTGTGTGTGTTGTGACACGTGTGTGAATTGTTCAAATAGAAACCATTCACTGTGTCTGAAGAGAATAGTTTCCAGGTTACTGAGGGGACTAACAATGTGCAATGCTGAGGCTCTGACTACAATCTGCTAAACCTTCTTGTGAATGTGTGTGAGGGAGATTTGCCAGACCAGTTATAAGACCATAAGACCATAAGACAAAGGAGCAGAAGTCGGCCATTCGGCCTATCGAGTCTGCTCCGCCATTTTATCATGAGCTGATCCATTCTCCCATTTAGTCCCACTCCCCCACCTTTTCACCATAACCTTTGATGCTCTGGCGACTCAGATACCTATCAATCTCTGCCTTAAATACACCCAATGACTTGGCCTCCACTGCAGCCCGTGGCAACAAATTCCATATATTCACCACCCTCCGGCTAAAAAAATTTCTTTGCATTTCTATTCTGAGTGGGCACCCTTCAATCCTTAAGTCATGCCCTCTCGTACTAGACTCCCCTATCATGGGAAACAACTTAGCCACATCCACTCTGTCCATGCCTTTCAACATTTGACACGTTTCTATGAGGTCTCCCCTCATTCTTCGAAACTCCAAGGAATACAGTCCACAGTGGACAAACGTTCCTCTTATGTTAACCCTCTCATTCCCAGAATCATTCTAGTGAATCTTCTCTGTACCCTCTCCAACGTCAGCACATCCTTTCCTAAATAAGGAGACCAAAACTGTCCACAGTACCCCAAGTGAGGTCTCACCAGCACCTTATAGGGCCTCAACATCACATCCCTGCTCCTATACTCTATTCCTCTAGAAATGAATGCCAACATTGTATTCGCCTTCTTTACCACCGACTCAACCTGGAGGTTAACTTTAAGGGGTATCCTGCACGAGGACTCCCAAGTCCCGTTGCATCTCAGAACTTTGAATTCCTTCCTCATTTAAATAATCGTCTGCCCGTTTATTTCTTCTGCCAAAGTGCATAACCATACACTTTCCAAAATTGTATTTCATTTGCCACTTCTCTGCCCATTCTTCCAATCTATCCAAGTCTCTCTGCAGACTCTCAGTTTCCTCAGCACTACCGGCCACTCCACCTATCTTCGTATCGTCAGCAAACTTAGCCACAAAGCCATCTATTCCATAATCCAAATCGTTGATGTACAATGTAAAAAGAAGCGGCCCCAACACTGATCCCTGTGGAACACCACTGGTAACCGGCAGCCAAACAGAATAGGATCCCTTTATTCCCACTCTCTGTTTCCTGCCAATCAGCCAACGCTCTATCCACGTATGTAACTTTCCTGTAATTCCATGGGCTTTTATCTTGTTAAGTAGCCTCATGTGTGGCACCTTGTCAAAGGCCTTCTGAAAATCCAAATATACAACATCCACTGCATCTCCCTTGTCTAGCCTACTGGTAATTTCCTCAAAAAATTGTAATAGGTTTGTCAGGCAGGATTTTCCTTGAAGGAATCCATGCTGAGTTCTACCTATCTTGTCATATGCCTCCAGGTACTCTGTAACCTCATCCTCGACAATCGACTCCAACAACTTCCCAACCACCGATGTCAAGCTAACAAGTCTATAATTTCCTTTTTGCTTCCTTGCCCCCTTCTTAAATAGCGGAGTGACATTTGCAATCTTCCAGTCCTCCGGAACCATGCCAGAATCTATCGACTTTTGAAAGATCATCGCTAATGCCTCCGCAATCTCCACAGCTACTTCCTTCAGAACACGCGGGTGCATTCCATCTGGTCCGGGTGATTTATCTACCTTATTTATCTATGCTGTGTTCACCAGTGTTAATGCTGGTTGGTGTGTCCGGGCTCAGTATTTAACGTAAACAACAGGAATTCTGCAGATGCTGTAAATTTAAGCAACACACATCAAAATTGCTGGTTCACCAGCAACTTTGATGTGTGTTGCTCAGTCTTTAATGTGCTGGTTTGATAACAACAGTGAGACTCGCGAGTCCAGCAGGGGGTAGAGCTGAGTCAATCAGACTGCGGTCACGGACAGGTCAGACACGGTGAGTGGCACGAAGAACTGGTGTATTTTTCAGACAATCCCTGTCACCACAGTGATACCAGATTTTATCCCCTTTAATGTCATTAATGGAATATTACTTCCAGAGCTACCATGTCAGGATTCAAACTCGTGCATTGGCTTGTTTGTCCAGTGCAAATGGGATCAGGATGCAATGATTCACCTAACAGACCAGTGAATTGGTTGTATTTTGCCCCTGGTTTGGTGTGTTCAACGGTCTGACATCTCCAGCTGACCATGTGGCAGTGATGTGCCCCAGCAGGTGGGATTGGTGCCGGAATGAATCTGTATGTTTTACCTCGCTTAATGCCGTCCAATGCTTCTCCCAATGCAATGTCAAACAAATAGGGGTGATAGAGTTTTTCAACCAGTAGGGCACCATTTGTCACTGACAATGTCTGTTGTCCATCACTAATCCTGTAAATATTATACATCTGGTTATAAACTGAACATCAGTGATATTTGAACTATTTTACAAATCCATACAGAGTTTCAGTCAAGACCATGTTCTACCTCCTCTTCCGACGAGCTTCCTCCTGAAATAAATAAAACACAGATCTCAATTGACTGAGACTGACCATCGGCATCTGAACAGCAGGAATCTGAGACAAGTTATTACAAGCTGCTGAAAATTCCCACTAAACTCACTCCCACTGAAACGATTGGATAAAGAGGGACACAGAACCACGGGAGTAAGTACAAGGAATGATTATGAGTGCAGAGACAGTGGGTGGAAGGTCTCATGCTATCCATTCGAAGTAGGCTGCCGTGGATTTATTGCATTCACTTTGCAGAAGTGGCTGTGTGATCTTGGCTTCACTAGAAGAGAGATCAAGTCAACCAGCAGGGCTGCAGCTGAGGCAGCAGAGAAAGGATCAGCATGGGTGTGGACCAGGTATGTCCAGAGGGGCAGATACACGGACAGTGTATATATATCTTGCAAACCCTTCAGTAGTTGCATACACACCTGAAGAGGAGACTATCTGTTGGATGGAAGTGACCAACAACTCTGAGAGAGCCAGATGCCAAGTTTTTAAGCTCACCAGTGGGAGGTGGTGCTTTAGCACTGCTGGCCCGCCACCTCGAGGGAGTCTTGATCATAAGCGGGCCAAAACTCCTGAAGACAGTTGGCAGATCAACTGAAGATCCCACTGGTGATAGCACAGGACAGCTAACATCTTAGTCGATGTGTATTTTGTAACTCTGAAATTTATACCATAACTGAGAGGATAGAACTTACAGGAGATACTGGACAAGTTGTGCATTTTTATCTGGTTACGATGTCAGGGAGGATCAGATGGAGGAATTTAACATTCCGAATGGATTTGATGGGATGGGAGTGGAGAAAATATTTCTCCTTGTGTGAGACCAAATGTCAAAGATAAAACATCAGTTGGTTGTTAATAAATGCCACAAGAAATGTGGTGAAGAGAATATCAGAAACACACTCACAGCCTGTGACTGTAACTGGGTGTTACTCTGAGTATCAGGGATATTATACGTGGGAATCACAGAAACGATCGCCATCTCAGTGTTCTGATGAGAGTAACTCATCCCAAGAAGGTTGCAGACTGTCCTGTGATGTACAGATGTTGTGGGAGGCCGGTTTGGGACAATCACAACTCTGAACAGTCAGGATGCCCACATGGTGGAAATCAGTTTCCAACTACATTATTTGCGTTAAAATGCATCATTTTTTGACAGTGCACTTTTACAGATCCAAAGTGAAATCTCTCACCATGAGGAATGTGATATTTTCTTGTTGATCCATCTGTTCCTGTAACTTTGAGATTTCCTCCTGGGTAGAATTTAAATTCCCTTGAATCTCTCGAAGATTTTTCTCCATTGGATTCAGAATCCTCTCCTCTTCCTCCCTGAGATTTCGGAGTGCACGCTGCTCTTTCTCAGTGAGAACCCGGCGCAGTTCAGCAAAATGGGATGTGATCTGGGACTGAAGGCTGTGTGACTGTTCCTGTCAATGAAAGGAGAGGCTAGTTGACTATTTGAGGCTATTTTTTGTATTTCCTTCTGACATGGAAGGTCACTATTCAGCCCATTAACTTTTCTGCTGGTTTTCAGAACAATCCCCTCCATCACATTCCCCCACGTCTCCCTGAAACATATACTCCGTCTCTGACCCACTAACTCCGACCTGATTCACAGACCACCCACAATCACAAGGTTAATTACAGTAGCCAAATTACCGTTCAACCTGCAAAGTCAGCTCAAGGAAGGTACTGGTTACGGAAAGAACATGCAAACTCCACGCAGCACCCACAAAACGCTGGAGGAACTCAGCAGGTTGGGCAGCATCCGTGGAAACGATCGGTTGAAGTTTAGGGCCGGAACCCTTCATCAGGATTGAAGAGGGATGGGGCAGAGGCCCTATAAAGAAGGTGGGGGAAGGGTGGGAAGGAGAAGGCTGGTAGGTTCCAGGTGAAAAACCAGTAAGGGGAAAGATAAAGGGGTGGGGGAAGGGAAGCAGGGAGGGGATAGGCAGGAAAGGTGAAGAAGGAATAGGGGAAAACACAATGGGTAGTAGAAGGAGGCGGAATGTTGAGGGAGGTGATAGGCAGGTGGGGGAGGGTGCAGAGTGACATAGCAATAGAGGAAGGGAGGGGGAGGGAATTACCTGAAGTTGTAGAATTCTATGTTCATACCAAGGGGCTGGAGACTACCTAGATGGTATATGAGGTGTTGCTCCTCCAGCCTGAGTTTAGCCTCGTCATGGCAGTAGAGGAGGCCATGTACGGACATACCTGAATGGGAGTGGGAAGCAGAGTTGAAGTGGGTGGCTACTGGGAGATCCTGTCTGTTTTGGCGGACGGAGTGGAGGTGCTCGATGAAGCGGTCCCCCAATCTTCGTCGGGTTTCACCGATGTAGAGGAGGCCGCAGCGGGAGCACCGGATGCAATAGATGACCCCAACAGACTCACAAGTGAAGTGTTGCCTCCCTTGGGAGGACTGTCTAGGGCCCTGAATGGTGGCAAGAGAGGAGGTGTAGGGACAGGTGTAGCACTTGTGCTTACAGGGATAAGTGCCGGGTGGCAGATCAGTGGGGAGGGACGTGTGGACCAGGGAGTCGCGGAGGGTCCGATCCCTGCAGAAAGTGGAGAGGGGTGGAGAGGGAGAGATGTGCTTAGTGATGGGGTCTTGTTGAAGGTGGCAGAATTTGCAGAGGATAATGTGCTGGATCCGGAGGCTGGTGTGGTGGTAGGTGAGGCCAAGGGGAACTCTGTCCCTGTTGTGGTGGTGGGAGGATGGGGTGAGGGCTGAAGTGCGGGAAATGGAGGAGATGCGGGTGAGGGCATCATTGATGACAGCAGAAGGGAAACCACGATCCTTAAAGAAAGAGGACATTTGAGATGTCCTGGAACGGAAACCCTCATCCTCGGAGCAGATGCGGCGGAGACGGAGGAACTGGGAATTGTGAATGCCATTTTTGCATGTGGCGGGGTGGGAAGAGGTATAGTTGAGGTAGTTATGAGAGTCAGTGGGCTTGTAGGAGATGTCAGTGGACAGTCTGTCTCCAGAGATGGAGACTGAGAGATCGAGAAAGGGGAGAGAAGTGTCCAAGATAGATCAAGTGAATTTGAGGGCTGGGTGGAATTTAGAAGTAAAGTTGATGAAATTGACGAGCTCAGCATGGGTGCAGGAAGCAGCATCAATGTAGTCGTCAATGTACCGAAGGAAAAGTTGGGGAGCAGTACCAGAATAGATTCGGAGCACAGACTGTTCCACATAACCAACGAAGAGGCAGGCATAGCCAGGGCCCATGCAAGTTCCCATAGCTACACCATGGGTCTGAGGAAAGTGCCAAAAGAGAAGTTATTGAGTGTAAGAACCAGTTCCGCCAACCGGGGGAGGGTAGTGGTGTTGAGGAACTGGTGAGGTCTATTATCCAGAAAATAGCGGAGGGGCCCCAGCTATGCCTGCCTCTTCGTTGGTTATGTGGAACAGTGTGTGCTCCAAACCTATTCTGGTACTGCTCCCCAACTTTTCCTTTGGTACATTGACGACTACATTGGTGCTGCTTCCTGCACCCATGCTGAGCTCGTCAATTTCATCAACTTTACTTCTAACTTCCACCCAGCCCTCAAATTCACTTGGTCTATCTTGGACAATTCTCTCCCCTGTCTCGATGTCTCGGTCTCCATCCCTGGAGACAGACTGTCCACTGACATCTTCTACAAGCCCACTGACTCTCATAACTACCTCAGCTATATCTCTTTGCAACCCACCACATGCAAAAATGCCATTCCCGATTCCCAGTTCCTCCGTCTCTGCCGCATCTGCTCTGAGGATGAGGCTTTCCGTTCCAGGACATCACAAATGTCCTCTTTCTTTAAGGATCGTGGTTTCCCTTCTGCTGTCATCAATGATGCCCTCACCACCATCTCCTCCATTTCCTGCACTTTGACTCTCACCCCATCATCCCGCTACCACAACAAGGACAGAGTTCCCCTTGTCCTCATCTACCACCCCACCAGCCTCCGGATCCAGCACATTATCCTCCGCAACTTCCGCCACATTCAACAGGACCCCACCACAAAGCACATTTTTCCCTCTCCACCCCTCTCCGCTTTCCACAGGGATCGGTCCCTCCGCGACTCTCTGGTCCACACATCACTCCCCTTGGATCTCCCACCCGGTACTTATCCCTGTAAGCGCAAGTGCTACACCTGTCCCTACACCTTCTCTCTCGTCACCATTCAGGGCCCCAGACAGTCCTTCCAAGTAAGGCAACACTCCACTTGTGAGTCTTTTGGGGCCATCTATTGCATCCGGTGCTCCCGATGCGGCCTCCTCTGCATCGGTGAAACCCAACACAGATTGGGGGACCGCTTCGTCGAGCACCTCCGCTCCGTCCGCCACAACAGACAGGATCTCCCAGTAGCCACCCACTTCAACTCTGCTTCCCACTCCCATTCAGATATGTCCATACATGGCCTCCTCTACTGCCATGATGAGGCTAAGCTCAGGATGGAGGAGCAACACCTCATATACCGTCTAGGTAGTCTCCAGCCCCTTGGTATGAACATAGAATTCTGCAACTTCCAGTAATTCTCTCCCCCTCCCTTCCCCTATCCCTATGTCACTCTGCCCCCTCCCCCAGCTGCCTATCACCTCCCTCATGGTTCCGCCTCCTTCTACTATCCATTGTGTTTCTCCCTATTCCTTCTTCACCTTCCCCTCCCCCCACCCCTTTATCTTTCCCCTTACTGGTTTTTCACCTGGAACCTACCAGCCTTCTCCTTCCCACCCTCCCCCCACCTTCTTCATAGGGCCTCTGCCCCTTCCCTCTTCAGTCCTGACGAAGGGTTCCGGCCCGAAACGTCGACTGATCGTTTCCACGGATGCTGCCTGACCTGCTGAGTTCCTCCAGCGTGTTGTGAGTGTTGCTTTGACCCCAGCATCTGCAGATTATTTTGTGTTTAAAACTCCACGCAGACAGCTCCAGGGGTCAGGATCGATCCCAGATTACTGGAACTGCGATACTCTGCTATTCTGCATCAAAGGGAACAAAACTACACAGCGAATTTGTAAATTCTGCTCTGGAAGCCTCACCCGAACTCCAGAAATCTTCTCTTTCTGTTGTTGCTCCATTTCTTCGAAGTCTGATTTCTTTTTAGTGAGAGAGTCTAAGGAAGATTTAACCCGACCCTGGGAATCAGAGAGTAAAGAAATTAGACCAAAATATGCAACTAAGTAAACAGCTGATCAAAACCTGGTTATTTTTACCTTGTAGATTTCAACGGCTTCGTTAACCGGTATGAAGTTGTGAGACTTGTGTTCCCGCGCAGTCGCACAGATCAGGCAGATCAGTGTCTTGTCCGTCTCACAAAACAGCTTCAGTTCTTCCTCATGTTTCTCGCAGTGAAGTTTACTTTCCTTCTCTTTCGGGTTCAGGTTTAGTTTTCGAGCTTTCTCAGACAGATTTGCTAAGGCCCGATTGACCCTGAGGCTGCGGTCTGCAATCTCCTCTCTGCATTCCGGGCAGGAGTTTCTCTCCTTCCTTTCCCAACACCGTGTGATACAGGAGCGGCAGAAGTTGTGTCCACACTCCAGTATAACCGGATCGGTGAAAAAATCGAGGCAAATGGGACAAATTACCTCCTCGGTTAAACTCTCGACCTGTGCTTTCGAAGCCATGTTAACTCTCGGTACTTCCTGGTTCAGGATCCTTTCACTTTCGGGGAGCTGCTGAGCGCCTGCGGTACCGCGATTGTCCTCTAGGGGCGCTGCAGTCTCGGGAATGAATGTTCCTTTTCAGTGAGCAGGAATCGTGTTCGTTTCCGCAGCAGGGATCAGCAACACTTTAAACAAGTCTAACATAGATAAAGCCGGAGAGAAGAGCTTGGTTCAGTCTACAGCAGAACTAAAGGGGCAAGTCCTGAAAAGAGAGACACAAGGGACTGTGAAAGCAAGAATTTGGAAAGAACGAAGTGAGTCAGACAGCATTTGTGATGAAAAATAGAGAGAAGATATTCCAGGTTGAGACAGTCCAAATGAAGGTTCTCGACCCGAAATGTCGATTGTCCATTTCTCTCCACAGATGCGGCCTGACCCTCGGTGTTCCTCCAAAAGCTCGTTTTGTTTAGCTCGAGGACTGAAGATAGTCAGACTGAGGTGTAAAATCGGTGATTAATGTAAATTTATGCAACTATTAAATCAGTTAATGATATGGAACACGGGATGTGGAGAGAATCTGCTGTGAGGAGACTGATGCTGTGGCGATGACAAAGATGTGGCTGCAGGTATAACCACAGGACTGGACATTGTACGTCACAGTGTGGAAAACATTCAACTCCTGATTTCCATTTCCCTTCTTGACTTCACCACATATGGCCCGGCTCCAAAGGTCCGGTCTTACTTGTTCTGAACAGGCCCACGTGTGGAAATGATTTCCCCCTGCCTGTCTTCTAAACCCCGTCAGCCCCAGAGAGCAGGGGCACGGGGCTGGAATCTCCACTCACAAACACAAGGGATTCTGCAGATGCTGGAATTCCAGAGCAACACACACAATATACTGGAGGAACTCAGCCAGTCAGGCAGCATATGGAGGGAAATAAACAGCGTTGAAGGTTCTCGGTCTGAAACGATGACTGTTCTCCTCTCTACAGCCCCTGAGTTCCTCCAGTGTTTTGAGTGTGTTGCTCTCTGACAGTCTTCATCCGGCAGCTTCCGCAACAGCAGCTCGAGGGATAGAGGGACTGGGGGTTGGGTTGTGGGTGTGGGGACCAGTCTCCCACTTAAATACAGTTCAGATGGAACAGCACAGAAAGAACCTGCCAGACAGCAGTGGTGAGTTTCGGGAACAAGACAGTTTATTCAGGCCCTGTTACAGTGAACATCGGGGAACAATTCGAGTGTCATCGCAAAGATACTCCACTGAGTCAATGGTCTTTCGGCTTCCTGTTATACAATGGAAACGTGGATTTCATAAAAATTCATCAGAAACCTACATTTCTCTGTAGTATTTGAGCTTTGATTATTTCTATGTGGTGTCTCTCGATCTGACTGACATCCATTTCCCAGTGCTCTCTGTAATTCATTGTCTTCATCTCTGACCCTGCTTTCCTGCCATGACTCTCCTTATCTGATGATAAACTCTCCTGCCGTGGTCTGCAAGCCAACCTCCACCTGTTTACCTTTGATCCAGTGAGCGTCACCTTCTGACTAAACACATCCACAATCTAATCACTGTACTGACTGTCATATTGTCACCTCTCAGTGACCTTCTCCCTCTGCCTAACTACTATAATTTCCCTAACGATGAGGCAGCTAGTTACATGTTTTGCAATTTTCCCAATTCTCATGATTCCCAGAGATCCCTTCCTCAGATATCACTGCCTGACACTGTGTGGTGTGATTGTCACTTGCCACCTATCAGCCCAGGCCTGGATATTGTCCAGATCCTGCTGCATTTGTGTTGTGGGCTGCTTCATTATCTGAGGAGTGGTAGATGGTGCTGAACATTGTGTCGTCATCAGACCATCCCGACCTCTGACCTTACGATGGACAGAAGGTCGTTGATGAAGCAGCTGAGGGTATTTGGGCCGAGGACTCTGTCCTGGGGAGTTCCTGCAGAGATGTCCTGTGGCTGAGATGATCGGCTCCAAACACCACAGCCATCTTCTTTGATTCCCACTGATTACCCCATTATTCCTTCACTTGCACTATTTATGTTATAATTCATAGTGATGTTATGTCTGTGCACTGCACTACTGCTGCAAAGCAACACATTTCACATCAGATATAACAGAGATAATAAACAGAAGCTCGACGTCTCAGGCTGAGACCATTCATTCGGGCTGGAAAGGGAAGGGGATGAGGCCAGAATAAGAAGGTGATGGGAGGGGAAGGAGTTGAAGCTGACAGGTGACAGGTGAGACCAGGTGAGGAGAGAGGTGGGTGGATGGGGGAGGGTGGGAGGCAATAGGTGGACAAGGTAAAGGGCTGAAGGAGGAGGAATCTAAAAGACGAGGACAGTGGACCCTGGAGTAAAGGGAAGGAGGAGGGGCAGCACAAGGAGGTGATGGGCAGGTGGGGAGGAGAAGTAGTGAGATGGTCATCAGAATAGGTAGAAAGAGGGAAGGTGGAGGAGGGAGACATTACCAGAATTCCTCGTGTTTAGAAGACAAGCTGTATTCTGATCGACTGCAGACTTCTGCAGCATGATGGACTCCGGGTCAGGGACGATGTGCTTTTTGTGTGACTGTATTTTACTGATCTCGTGTGTGTGCCTTGTGCTGGGTGTGACTGTTGTTACTGTATTAGCACCTTGGCCCTGGAGGAACGTTGTCTCCTTTGGTTGTATTCATGAGTATTGAATGACAATTGAACTTGAACCTGATGGGGAAGCTTTAGAGAGGGTGCAGAAGATATTTAGCAGGATGCTGCCTGGATTGGAGAGAATGTCTTTCAGGTTCAGTGAACACGGGCTTTTGTCTTTGGAATGAAGGAGGATGAGAGATGGCGATAGATGAGAGACGTAAATCGAGTGGATGGCCAGAGACTTTTCCGCAGGGCAGAAATGGCTTTTAGCACCCGGAGGAAACCCACGTGGTCACGGGGAGAATGTACAAACACGTTACAGGCTGCAGTGGGAATCGAGCCCATGTCGCTATTGTGCTATGAGTGAATATGAGTGAAAAACACGGTGACACGCTCACAGAACCCATTTGGAAGGTCAGATACCGCTGTCGGAAGATCCTCATGCAGACAATGGTCTCACAGAGAATATGCAGATAACTTCTAATTAGCTGCTTATCACACAACCTTGGAGAGTGTTCAATACCTTGTCCTTGGATGTTGCACGTTTATTTATCTGTGTTTCACTTGGACTGTGTTTTCAGTATTTTGTCAATACAGTTTAAATTTACAGTGGTGTGAGTTACATTATTGCTTCCTCGTGATCAGTAAATTTGCACCGGTGTGTTGGTGTTCATGCAAGTGATGGCCTCATTTTCCCTGAAAGGGGTACTCAAACTTTTGTGTTGTGATACGCAAATAATATTTACCCCAGACAATTTAATATATTTCTTATTATAATTTATAGATTTTATTATGTATTGCAATGTACTGCTGCCTCAGAACAACAAATTTCATTATCTATACCGGTATTAAACCCAATACTGAGGTGATTCTGAAACAATACCCTATCAATGGACTGCTGGTAACAGGAGCTCTGTGCAAACGAGCTTTCAGATTTCCTGAGCCCATCAGTGGCCACACCGCCTCTTTATCTCAGCACACCAGGCTGCTGTGACACTTGGTGCAGCGGCTGCAAACACTGAGGATAAAGGGCACTGTGTGGGGCCTCCAAGTTCGTCATTTCCAGCACACAAGTGTAAAGGAGAACATAATTTTTACTCTGCATCCAATGCAGCACACACACAAACAACACAACAAAATAAAGAACACGGTTATAAAAACACAATAAATGTAAATACAAAAGCTAGTTTAGATATATTGCTTGTAGGTCCATAAAGTGACACCAGGCACAGGACCGTTTGCACATGAGGTGAGTGACAGGAAATGTGGGTCAGTGGAGGGAGTTGTTGATCGGCCTTAGTGGTTGGGGTAAAGAAACACTCAGAAAATGCTGGAGGAACTCAGCAGGCCAGGCAGCATCTGGGGAAAGGAGTCAACAGCCGACGTTTCGCGCCGAAACCCTCCATCTTGACTGCTTGGGGAAGGTAACTTTCTGAGTCTTCCCATCGCATACTCAGACTCCAGCTTTTCGTGTGTGTGTGGCTCCGGATTCCAGCGGCTGCGGTCTCTTATGCCTCTTTTTGCTTTGGAGACGGTGTAGTTGAATCTTTAAAAAAATATACAGACTGCGTGGACGAGCTTGGGCTTCGGGTGCGAGCGTGTCGGTGGCTGAGTGCCCTTCATGCGGGGAGGGGTTGTGAGACGTTCCCTCCGCTGCCGTCCCGTCCCGCCCAGGAGGGGCGGTCACCGCAAGTAATAATGAGTTAAGACAGCGGCGCCGCGGTGGCAGAACGACTGATGGAATCGGACCGGTGGAACCTGTCTGCCCGTCGACCGGCCTCTCACCGCCGTGGAGTATGGCCCAGGGGCGGCCGGGCAGTCACAGCGCATCGGCCGCTGCCTGCTTGCTGCTCTTACCCGGCGCGGTGCTGCAGGTTCAGGAGAGGGCCTGGGTGGGTGACAGGGACTGGCTGTGGGAGGGCGAGAAGTGTCGGTGGGGTGGAGGATTATAAGGGTGGGTTCTGGGGTCGAGTTGAGGGGCTGGGACAAACCGCAGGGAGGGAGCATGTGTTCCTCTAATTCGACACGTAAGGGAAAGTGTCAAACGGTTAAGCTCGGTTCAAACGGTGACCGCCAAAAGATTGCAGAAGATCCAAAGCTATACAGAGGGTGGGAGGGGTGAGGAGTACTGAGTGTGGGAGAGGTAGAGGTGCAGATGATGGGAGTGCTGGGTTAACGAAAGGTAGGAGAGTGGGAGGGGTGAGGGCACTGAGGGTGGGAGATAAGTGTGAGGTGGGTTAGTTCCGGTACGGGGAGTACGGAGGGGTGGGGAATACAGAGGGTAGGGTGGGGTGGGGGAACAAAAAGTTAAAAGGAAAAGAAAGGGTCAAAACTCTGGTGGCAAGTAAAGGGAGTTTTAAATATGTTTCAGCAAGAATTCAGCAAGTTAAGAGGTGGTTGGGAGTAAAAGAAATGATCTGCTTGGAGAGCAAAATGAATATGAATTGTTAGTAATTTGCAGAAGCCATCAGGAAAGTGGAGTGGTTCTGATACCGTCAGCTTTGTGGTGGGCGACACAAGTGATGGATGCAAGCTTGATGTCAATGTTTAAGAGACGTTTGAATAGAGTTTTGATAGAGGTGTGCAAAATTATGAGGGCTATCAAGAGGGTAAATGCAAGCAGGTTTTGCCTGGTGAGGTGAGACGAGAACTAGAGGAGTGGTTATGATACAGCAGGTGACATTTGGCCCTGGTGATAGACAGACACACTCTCACAGTTCAGCCACACTACAACTGTCAGCTGGTTATCATCGAGGCCTGGCCTAATTTAACTCGGGAATTTTGAGGATGTTTTTACAGGCAATGTGTCAATAAGATTAAAAGTGTACAGAAAACTTGCAGGGAATTGAAGACCCGAGTTAGAGGGAAAGATTGAATAGGTTAGGAATAGGTTATTGAATAGGTTATTCCCTGGAGCGTGGGAGACTGGAGATGCTGGAATCGGAAGAACAGACATACTCAACACAGCTTAGCCACCCCACAGTTCAGTGGAACTCAGTGGTTCGAAGGAATTGTTGATGTTTCGGGTTGAAAATTGCATCAGGACACTCCTGAAGTTGCGGAGGAATCACAAGGCTGTACAGTTAAACCTGCAGAGGATGTTTCCAATAACTTGAGGATCTAGGACCGGAGGGCACAGCCTCACAATAAAGGGATGTCCATGTAGGGTAGGTGACAGAAGTTTGTGTAGGGGAATAATTTGCAATCAGTGATCATAATGTCATAGTTACATCTGAATGGAGGCCTGTGACTAGTGGTGTGCCGTGGGGATCAGTGCTGGGTATGTTGGTGTTTGCCATCTCTATCCATGAGCTGGCTGATGATGTTAACTGGATCAGCAAAGCTGTCAATAACACAAAGATTGAGGGTTTAGTGCATAGTGAAGAAGGCTATCATGGCTTGGAGCAGGATCTCCATCAGCTGAAAAATGATAGATGGAATTTTAAGGTGAAGTGTGAGGTATTTCACTTTGGTAGCACCAACACAATGAACTGTAGGGCCCTGAGATGTGCGGAAGTACAAAGTGATCTCAGAATGCAGGTCCATAATTCATTGAAGGTGGTGTCACAGGTAGATAGAGTCGTAAACAAAGTTTATGAAGGCCTATGTGCCAGAAATCGAAGTTTTGAGCGCAGGAGATGGGATGTTATGTTGGAGTTGTCTGAGACACTGGTAAGGCCTGATGTGGAGTATTGTGTGCAACTTTGGTCACCTACCTACAGGAAAGATGTAAATAAGGTTGAAAGACGTACTTGCTGCCCGTTACAGCTGCTGGCTTTCAGGGCAGCAATGAAGGTCCTCCATCTCTGGCGGTGTTCAGAACTTCCCTCATTGTGTCAGTAGTTTCTTCTCTGTTTTCACAACTGTCAGTCATACAAGTCCTGGTTGGAGACTCGGGAATACTGTCACACTCTGATGTAGAAAAGCTTTTCATTGCCATTTCCGTAACAATTTTGGTTTTTCAGTTAGCCCTGAGCTGAACCCCTGAACCTGGTGAACCACAGACCAGATTTAGCCTGACCTCTACCCTTTGACCTGTGTGGCATGTGTGACCCTAACCAAGAGCCAAAGTTTACTGCCCTGACTCCGGCCTGCATAGGTCTCCAGGTCATTGAGGCACGCCAGCTTCCAAACCGTGACAAGGTTGTCGTCCCCTTGGAGGAAGGTTGAAGGAGTAAAGAGAAAGATGCATTTTTTGAAGGATGTTGCTAGTGCTGGAGGACTTGAGTTACAAGAAAGGATTGAATAGGTTAGGACTTAATCCATTGGAAAGTCAAAGTTCTTTTATTCTGAAGCAGTGCCCTCTGGTCCTGGACTCCTCCACTACAGGAAACATACTCTGTACATCCACTCCATCGAGGCCTTTCCATATTCAATAGGTTTCAATGAGATCTCCTTCATTCTTCTAAACTTCAGTGAGTACAGGCCCAGGGCCGTCAAATGTACCTCATATGGTAACCTTTTCAGTCCCAGAATTTTTTCGCATGGACCTCATTTGGAGCCTTTCCAATGCCAGCTCATCTTTTATCACGTAAGGGGCCCAAAACTCCTAGTGAGGCCTCACCAGTGCCTTTTATAAAGCATCAACATTACATCCTTGCTTTTATATTTTAGGACTTTAAAAAAAAAAATTGCTGACAATGTGTTTTCCTTCTTTACCAATGTCTCAACCTACAAGTTAATCTTTTGGGAATTCTGCACAAGGACTCCCAAGTCCTTTTGCAGCTGATTTTGAATTTTCTCCCCATTTAGAAAACAGTTTGTGGCTTTATTCCTTCGAGCAAAGTGCTTAACCATGCACTTCTCCAATCTGTATTCCAGCTGCCACTTCTTTGCCTATTCTCCCGATCTTTCTTGGGCCCTTCTCCAGACTCCCTGCTTCTTCAATGTTATCTGCACCTCCTTTGCTAGTATTTTTCTGGCCTAATTTTCCAGTGGACCTATACCCATTCTCATCTGTTTTATTTTTTACATACTTGAAGTTTTTCCATCCACTTTGATCTTTTTTTACTAGCTTGCTTTCACATTTCCTCTTTTCCCTTCTGATTCTTTTAGTTGCTTCCTGTAGGTTTTTTAAAAGCTTCCCAATCCTGTGTCTTCCTGCTAATTTTTGCTTTGTTGTATGCCCTCTCTTTTGCTTTTACATTCGCTTTGACTTCCCTTGGCAGCCACGGTTGTAGTATTTTGCCATTTGAGTATTTCTTTGTTTTTGGGATACATCTAACTTACACCTTCCTCATTTTTCACAGAAACTCAGACCATTGCTGCTCTGCTGTCATCCCTGCCAACATCTCCTTCCAATTTACTATGGCCAACTCCTCTCTGATACCACTATAATTTTATTTACTCCACTGAAATACTGCTACGTCTGAC
This sequence comes from Mobula hypostoma, assembly GCF_963921235.1. Classification (NCBI taxonomy): domain Eukaryota; kingdom Metazoa; phylum Chordata; class Chondrichthyes; order Myliobatiformes; family Myliobatidae; genus Mobula; species Mobula hypostoma. Next base: position 7,878,444 of record NC_086101.1, on the reverse strand, counting down.
TTTACTTTCTCCCTATCAAATTTCAGTTTGAACCCAATCATGTTTTCATTTTCTCCTAAGGGCTCTTTCCCCTTCAGGTCCCTAATCTCCTCCAGTTTATTACATAACACCCAAACCAGTAAAGCTGATCCCTGAGTAATACAACGACAAACTGCACTTAAAAAGCCATCTCATAGTCATTCAACTAACTCACTCTCTTGAGATCTATTTCCAACCTGATTTTGCCAATGGACCTGCATGTTAAAATCTCCCATGACGATCATAACATTGTCCTTTTGACACGTCTTTTCTATGTGCTGTTGTAATCTGTATTTCACATCCCACCTACTGTTGGGAGGCCTGTATGTAACTGCCATCAGGGTCCTTTTACCCTTGCAGTTGTTTCACTCAACCCTAGGGCTATGCACTAGGGAAATTGCAGACAGTCTCCAGAGTAGGTTACATGGTCAGCACAGCATTGTGGGCCGAAGGGCCTGTTATATGCTGTAAATTTCTATGTTCTAACATCTTCTGATCCTCTGTCATATGTTTCTACTGATTTGATGCCATTCTTTACCAGCAGAGGCATGCTACCCTCTCTGCCTACCTTCCTATCCTTCCAATGCAACATGTAACCTTGGAGATTTAGCTCCCAACTACAACTATCCTTCAGTCACGATTCAGTGATGGCCACAACATGAAACCATGATACCCGGCAATCTGTAACAGTGCAACAAGATCATCCAGCTGATTTCTTATCCTCTGTGCATTGAGATATAAAACTTTAAGTACTGTATTTGCAAACCTTTTTGATTCTGCATCCCTAATGCACTGATACTCACCCTGCTGGCTGCAATTATGTCCTATCATCTGCCTGCCCTTCCTAACAGTCTGACTGCATGCTATCTTTGCTTTTTTACCATCCGTCCTATCTTGAGTCCCTTCAGTCCAGTTCCCACCCCGGTACCAAATTCGTTTAAACCCTCCCGAACAGCTCTAACAAACTTGCCTGCGAGAATATTGGTCCCCCTCGGGTTCAGGTGCAACCCGTCCCTTTTGAACAGGTCATACCTCCTACAGAAGAGATCCCAGTGATCCAAGAACATGATGCCCTGCTCACTGCACCAGCTTCCCAGCCACGCATTTATCTGCTAAATCCACCTGTTTCTACTATCACTGGTGTGTGACATAGGTAGCAATTGCAAAAGTACTGCCCTGAAGGTCCTGCATCTCAGCTTTCTACCTTCAGGACCTCATTGCTTTACCTTCCTGGATAAAATCTACCCTGTGTTGTGAAGGGATGGTACATTACTGGGCCTGGATTAAAATCTACGCTGCGTTGTGAAGGGATGGTCTATTACTGGGCCTGGATAAAATCTACCCTGGGCTGTGAAGGGATGGTAAATTTCTGGGTCTGGACCATCCATTACCTGCTCTCATGGCTTCACGTGACCCTGATCAGGGGGCTAAGCAGGTGCTGCACCTTGGCCTAGGGTGACCTGCAGGCTGGCGGAAGGAAGGAGCACCTTACACCTCCTTTGGTAGAGACCTGTCTCCACTCTGCCATCCTTCCCATATGGCAGACGGAATGTGATAGAAATGAGAAATATTTTTAAACTGATGAGCAAGTGAATGATGTCAAAGTTCAAAGTCTGAGACCATGTACTACCTTAAGATTCATTTTCCTGCAGGCATTTACAGGAAAGAAGAAATACAGAAAGATTTATGAAAAACTATAAATAAAGACTGATAAACAACCAACACTGAGAAGAGAAATTGTGCTGGTTAAAAATAAATAAATAATACGGAGTTGTAGAGTGCATAGGTTGTGGAGTCAGTTCAGTGTTGAGGTGAGTGAAGTTATCAACACTCATTCAGGAGCTTGATGGGTGTAGGGTGATAATTGTTGATGAACCTGGTGGTGTGGGGCCAAAGGATTTTATACGTCAAGCAAGAAGAGAGCATGGCCTGGATGGTGGGAGGAGGGGGGGGGGTCACTGATGCTGCTTTCTTGTGGCAGTGCTCCTGGTAGATGTGCTCAGTGGTGGTGGGGGGAGCTGTTCCTGTGATGGTCTGGGCTGTGTTCTCCACTTTCTGTAGACTTGTCTGTTCGTAGGCATTGGTGTTTCCAGACCAGGCCGCGATACAACCACATCGGTGTTCTGCAGAACCAGGGGATCTCTGTACACCAGCTTCTCAGCATTGAGAAGGCAAGTGGTTAGGTGGACTACATTGTAAATGGTTTATCATTGTCTCTGAGGCAAAGTGAAAGCCTTTGTTTTGTAAACCATCTGTACTGATAATGTCATCACATCGGTGCGTCGCTGTTACAAGGGAGAAGCAGTTAACAGAATGCAGAATAAAGTGTAGTGCAGGCAGACAATAAGGTGGAAGGCCATAGCAAGATAGATCGTGAGGTTAAGACTCGATCTTATCATGCTAGTCTCCGAGAGGACCAGAGCCTTGTCGTGGTTTGGAGGCCGGTGTGCCTCAGTGACCCAAAGCACTATATTGGCTGGAGTCAGGGCTTTGTGCTTTGGCTCTTGGAAGGGTTACCCATGTCAAACAAGTCAAAGGGTAGAGGCCAGAGTAAGAGGGATCCACCGGCCTTCCAAGTTTGTGGGGTAGTGGGGGGGTGGTGTTCGGCTAATAACCCTGACTGTCAAACAGAAGTTATGAAAACAGCAATGAAGAATCCTACTTTGTGTATGACGGTATTCCTGAGTCTCCACCCGGGATTGCAGGGCTGACTGTAGTGAAAACCAGGAGGAAGCTGCTGGCCTGATGAAGGAAGCCCTGGACACAGCCGGAGATGGACGACCTTCATTGCTGCCCTGAAACTCCAGCAGCGTAACCGGCAGTAAGTTAGTTATCGTTCTCGGGGACCGTTCAGTTATAACAGAGGGATAGAAGCTGTCTTTGGGTCTGGTAGTACGTGCTTTCAGGATTTTGTATCTTCAGAGCAATGGGAGAGGGTGGAGAGCGGATGTCTCGGGCGGTTGGGGTCTTTGATTCTGTTCACTGCAGACAGAGTCCTCGGAGGAGAGGCTATTTTCCGTGATGTGCTGAGCAGCGTCCACAAACCTGTCCAGTTTCTCGCCGTCCTGGACAGAGTCGTTTCTGTAGCAAGCCGTAATGTATTGAATAATGTGCTTTCTCTGGTGTATCAACTTTTATAAAAATGGCGTGAGGGTGAAATGGGACTAGCCAAATTTCACTAGCAGCCTGAGGAAGTAGAAGCACTGATGAGCGTTCTTGCCTGTGGTGTGTGTGGTTAGAAAGGACGGGCTACTGGTGATATTCACTCCTATGAACTCGACCTCTGTAACACGCTGCAAATAGCAGGACGTGCACCATCTCACAACCGCCCCTCCCCACTTCCTACAGTCAATGATTAGCTCTTAAATTTTGCTGACTTTGGGGGAAAGATCCGTGCCACCATATCACTCAGCTCTCTGTCTCCTCCGTGTACTCTCACCACTGTTAATGTTGTGTTCTCCTCAAACATTTTCTCTAATGGCTCATTCTATATACGGACTACCCACTCCGCAGCCCTCTCCACTGCTTTCCTATTAAATCATTTCCCTGTCACCTTAAACCTGTACTCTCCAGTTCTTCATTTCCTAATCTTGGGAAAAGAACTGTATTCATTCACCCTGTCTATATCCTTCATGATTTTATACAGCAATGTACGATCCCCTATGCTCCAAACTATAAAGTCCTAACCTATACAACCTCCTCAATAGTCCGGTCCCTCCAGCTCTCTCTGAGGAGCATTGTCCAGGCCATGCTCTCTTCTCACTGCTGCCATCAGGAAAAAGGTACAGGACCCTCAGGACCCACACCACCAGGTTCAGGAACAGTTATTGCCCCTCAACCAGCAGGCTCTTCAACCAGAGATGATATCTTTACTCGCCCCATCATTGAACTGTTCCCACAAGCTATAAACTCACTTTCAAGGTCTCTTCATCCCATGTTCTCAATATTTATTGTTTGTTTTTGTATTTGCGCAGTGCGTTGACTTTTGCACGTGGGTTATTTGTCCGTCCTGTTGGGTGCTGTCTTTCATTGATTCCATGATGGTTATTGGATTTAGTGAGTATACCCACAAGAAAAAAAAATCCCAGGGTTGTACATGGTGATGTATACGTACTTTGGTAAAAAAGTTTACTTTGAACTTCGATGGGTTATTGGAGCAAATAAATAGGGTTAGTAGGAATGACTGTTCAGTTCAGTTCAGAATCAGGTTTAAAATCACTGTCTTATGACGTGAAGTTTATCCAACAGTACATTGCAATATGTAATGAAAACTGTAAATTATAGTGAGAAGTATATGTAAATACATTTAAAAAAATTAAATGAGTAGTGCAAAAAGAAAAGAATAGTAGTGAGTTTATGTTGATGGGTTTATTGTCCATTCACAATTCTGATGGCAGAGGGGAAGAAGCTGTTCCTGAATCATTGAGTTTGTGTGTTCAGGTTCCTGTACCTCCATGCTGACGGCAGCAATGAGAAGAAGGCATGTCCTGGGTGATGGAGGTCTTTCATGAAGGATGCCACCTTTTTGAGGCATTGCTCCGAGAGGATGTCCTGGATGCTACGGAGGCTGGTGCCCAAGATGGAGCTGACTGAGTTTACAACTTCCAGCAGCTTATTTTGATCCTGTGGCGTGCATACCCCAACACCCCGCCATATTTTTGTGGCCAGAGAAGATCCTTGGAGATGCTGACCTCCAGGAACTTGAAATTGCTCACCCTTTCCATTACTGATCTCTCGATGAGGACTGTGTTCCCTCGTCTGACTCTTTCTGAAGTCCACAATCAATTCTTTGGTCTGACTGATGTGAAGTGCAAGTTTGTTGCTGTGACTCCACTCTACCAGCTGATCTGTCTCTCTCCTATATGTCTCCTCACCACCATCTGATGTTCTGCTGACAATAGTTGTATCATCAGCAAATTTATAGATGGGATTTGAGCTGTGCCTAGCCACACAGACATGGGTGCAAAGAGAGTCAGATGGTTGTGGGATGAGGTCTCCTCTCGTATTCTGAACAGCATGACTGTTGGTTAGAGAGTCGCGACCAGATAATTCTGATGCATCTGCATGTCTTGGTGACCAAAGGACTCGTGATAAGAGCAGGCGCATATCATGTGCTACAGAAAGAAACACAAGTATTTCTGTAAATGCTGCAAATCCAGAGCAACACACACAAAATGCGGGAGGGACTGGGTTAGAGTTTTATTGTCGTTGCTGAGGACGAGATTGCAATGCTGCTCCATTCCGAGCAAAACTGCACACTGGCAATTCAATGACTAAAACACAATGACAGCATTTAAATTTTAAAATAATGTCTGAGTTACTTAGAGTGACACCTAAATTAAACAATGATTGTACATAAAATATAGTATGAATAATTATGCCCATGTGTTGCACTTGGAGGTGTCCATGGTACCTATGGGCTGTGGGTGGGTGGGGTGCATTGTTCAGTTGCACGACAACCCTGGGGAACATGTGTTTCTCAGTCTGGATGTCTGTGTGCGGATGTTTCTGTATCTCCTGCTGGGCAACAGGAGATTGAATAGGTGATTGCTGTGGTCAGATGAGTCTGTCACGAATTTACAAGCCCGCCATAGACATTGTGAAGTGCAGATGGTTTCCTGATCCAATAGTTGTCTACCAACAGTGTACCGTGCGGTCCTGCAGTGCTTTTTGGTTGAACTCAACAGTTCAGGTAGCAAGTCTGGAAAGCGGGAAAAAAGATGATGTTGCAGGAAATGGTTTTGGCCCAAAGCATAGACTGCGTATTCCTCTCCATCGCTGCTGAGCTCCTCCAACAGAGTGTGAGTGTGTGTTGCTCATGTGCTGCAGTGAAGGACCATAACTAATGGTGCATGAATACACTAAATGGCCACTTTATTTGCTGCCTCTAATAAAGTGGCCACTGAATGTATGTTTGTGGTCTTCAAGGGTCAACATATGCGTTCAGAGATGCTCTTCTGCACATCACTGTTTTTGTAATGTGTGGTTATTTGAGTTACTATCGCCTTCCTGTAAACTTAAACCAGTCTGACCTCTCTCATTAATAAAGTGTTTATGCCCACATGATGGCCACTCTGGATTTTTTTTACACCATTTTCTGTAAAACCTAGAGACTGTTGTGCGTGAACACCCCTGGAGATCAGCAGTTTCTGAGATGCACAAACACCCCATCTGGCACTGACATGCACTCCAAGGTCAAAGTCACTAAGATCACATTTCTTCTCTATTCTGATGACTGATCTGAACAGCAACTGAACCTCTTGACCATCACTCCCTTGGCGCTGTACCCAGGACATGCCTTCTTCCCATTGTTACCATCAGGCAGGGGGTATGGAGCCCTGAAGGCACACACTCAGTTATTCAGGAACAGTTTCTTCCCCTCTTCCATACGATTTCTAAATGGATTGAACTCATGAACACTACCTCACCACCTTTTAAATTTCTGTTTTTGTTTTGGGCTACTGATTTGAACTGAACTATTTAATGGACATATATATGCAATGTCCTGGTTCATATTTTTACTGTTCTGCTGTATGTGTTTCATTTTGGCAGTTCTGTCAGAGCAGCCTGTTCTGTTTTCAGTTTGTTTGGGTTATTGTTGAAGATAAGAGATGAGGAGAAATGTGTGCCATCCATTTAGGATGGTTGAATTGTTGGGAAGGTTTCTCTCGTGAGGAACGCTGAGGTTGGGCTTGGGTTTTTTGTTTGGTGGGAGATGGAGAGAGAAGACACTGGGGAGAACCGGTCGTAGCATACGATCTGCTGAGAGACCCCTTGGTTCGAGATGGATTGTGAGTGACGGTCGGAAGGTGTTGTGTACATTCACGCTGACTGAGGGCCCAGTGTGATAGTGACAGAGAAGTTCAAGGTGAACTCCAGCTTCAGCACATTTGACAGTTTAATTACAATTGGCCCTTTTTTTTTGTTATTCTTCACCAACCCTTTAGTTAAGATTCAATAATATAATTCCTTGAACCATATCCATAGAAACATAGAAAACCTACAGCATAATACAGGCCCTTCAGCCCACAAAGTTGTGCCGAGCATGTCCCTACCTTAGAAATTACTAGGCTTACCCATAGCCCTCTATTTTTCTAAGCTCCATGTACCTATCCAAAAGTCTCTAAAAAGACCCCATCGTATCCGCCTCCACCACCGTTACCGGCAGCCCATTCCACGCACTCACCACTCTCTGAGTCAAAAACTTACCCCTGACATCTCCTCCATACCTACTCCCCAGCACTTAAAACCTGTGTCGTCTTGTGGCAACCATTTCAGCCCTGACTATCCACACGATCAATGCCTCTCATCATCTTGTACACTCTGTCAGGTCTCCTCTCATCCTCCGTCGCTCCAAGGAGAAAAGGCTGAGTTCACTCAACCTATTCTCACAAGGCATGCTCCCCAATCCAGGCAACTGTACTGTCTGTTATTTCATGGCACTAATTTATATGTGTGTATGTGTATACAGATATACATACTACCATAGTTTTTCTCTATTTATCATGTCTTTTACTGTACTGCTGTAAAGTTAACAAATCTCATGACGTGTGTTGGTGGCATTAAACCTGTTTCTGGCCACTCCTGCATGCTTTTACACATTGAGCTGCTGCCACAGGAGCAGGGGTACCTAATAAAGTGGCCGCTGAGTGTAGGTGACTTTGAGGCCGAACTGTGCTGGCGACGGGCTTGGCAAGTTTGAGGGGCGATTTAGCAAATGGGGCCCATGTTGTTCAGTTCCAGAGATCTTAATGAAGTGCATGAGTTTTGGATGGGGCTTAACAGAGTAGAGATGGGGTGGTTGTTTCCTCCGGCTGTGCCCACATCAGGGGCTGGCCATACAGGACTGGGATGTGAGTGGATGGAACGAGCTGCCAGGGGGAGTGTTTGGGGCAGGTAACAATGCCACTGAAAAAGCACTTGGACAGTAGGTGGAGGGGCAGGACTTGAGGGATATGGGCCGAATGCAGGAAATTGGGATTAGCTGGGCGAGCACCTGGGTTGTGCACGCCAGGGTTGGACTGAAGAATTTTTGTCCAAAGTTTAACAGTTTGAAGTAATTTACTATCATGTTACCATATGCCACCATCATATTCATTTGCTTGTGGGCATTTACAGAAAAATACAGAAATACAACAGAATCATTCATCCACAGTGTTTTGCTCTGTGAGATATTTCCTCACCCAGGTTTTAGAATACTTGATGCAAGAGGCTTGTGGAGACTCTGTCATTAATATACGTTGAGAATCACAGGAAAATGTTACCGAGGTCATGTGTTATTTGCAATCTCACTAAACGGGGCCATTGAATGGGCTGGACAAGGGGAGTCTTAGTTGCAAGGCCGTTGGTTGTAAGGTTTAGTGCTGAGTCCCTTGAGTTTTTGTAGTTACAAAGCTGTTGGTCATGAGGTTTAGTGCTGAGTCCATTGCTTTTAATGGTGCATCCATCCATGCATGATGATAAAATTTTCGACCTGACTAAGGAGTTTGCAATCTGTACCAAATCTGGTCATACAGTTTTCTTCCTGATAACTGTGAGGGTATGTCAGTGGTCTGTTGAGCTGGGCAGAAATCTGACGAATGGGATTCACTCCAGAGAGGTATGAGGTTATGTTTATTACAAAAACATGATAATCTGCAGATAACAGAGTACAGAAAAAAAACAATCACAATTTGGACTGAGTGACCCCTAAAACAGCATCACAGCCTGATAAGATTGTCCAGAATGTATCGTTTATTGCCTCCTAGTAAAAGCAAGTAAAGTAATAAAATGTTTGAAGTTTGCAAAACTTTAGTGTGACCACAGCTGTCACTGCTTGCTGTGTGATGCTTTGGCTTGTTGGATTAGGCTGTAGAATTGTTATTTTTCTTTGCAGTTTAACTTTCCTATATTAGTATTTTTATATAATTGTCTGTAAGCAAGAGATTCAGTGACCACTTTATTAGATACTTCTGTACACCTGCTCGTTAATGCAAATATCTTATCAACCAATCATGTGGTCGCAACTCAATGCGTAAAAGCATGTGGACATGGTCACGAGGTTCGGTTGTTATTCAGACTGGGGATGATCCCAGTGACTTTGCTGACTCAGTGAACGTGGAATGATTGTTAGTGCTCGTAGCGGTATTGGAGTATCTCACAAACTGCTGATCTTTTCAAGCACAACAGTCTCTGCGGTTCAAAATCCAATTTAATACCACTACCACATGTCATTAAATTTGTTTCTTCGTGGCAGCAATTCAAAACAATACATAATAGAAAAGAACTGCATTACAGTAAGTATACGAGGGGTGATTGATAAGTTCATGGCCTAGGGTAGAAGGAGTCAATTTTAGAGAACCTGGCATATTTATTTATTTTTCAACATAGTCCCCTCCTTCATGTACACACTTAGTCCAGCGGTCTTGGAGCATACGGATCCCTTCTTTGTCGAAGTGGTCCACAGCAGAGGTGATTGATTAGTTTCTGGCCTAAGGTAGAATGAGATGAGTTATTAACTTCAATCTTTCTGCATTATCACTCAAAGAGTTGAACTGCACGTGCAGGTAACGAGAGCATCTTGGACCTCCAGGTGGTCCACAGTAGGGGTGATTACTAAGTTAGTGGCCTCAGATAGAAGGAGATGAGTTATACAGCTCTCCTTACATGCACGTGCAGTTCAACCCTTTGAGTGAAAATGCAGTAAGTTTGAAGTTAATAACCTCTCTTTCTACCTTGGGCCACGAACTTCTCAATCACCCCTCGTATATTGAATAGTTAACTGAGTAGTGCAAAAATTGAAATTTAAAAAGTAGTGAGGTGGTGTTCATGGGTTCAATGTCCATTCAGAAATCGGATGGCCTGACGGTAGCAATCAGAATCAGGCACGACCTGGGTGGAGGAGGTCCTTAATGATGGATGCTGCCTTTTTGAGGCATCGCTCATTGAAGTTGTCCTGGACACCACAGAGGTTAGTGCCCGTGATGGAGCTGACCGAGTTTGACACTCTCTGCAGCTTATTTTGATCCTGTGTGTTAGCCCCCCTCCCCCATACCAGATGGTGATGCAACCAGTTAACATGTTCTCCACGGTACAGCTGTAGGAATTTGTGAGAGAGTTTAGAGGATGGTGTGAAAAACAGAAAGCATGCAGTGAACAGCAGCTCTGTGGGTGAAATTGCCTCGTTAATGGGAGCGTCAGGAGAATGCCGGCAGTGGTTCAAGCTGACAGGAAGGCAATGGCAATTCAAATACCCACACGTTACAGCAGTGGTATACAGAGATTGTCTCTGAGCATCTCACACCATGAAGTGGATTGGCTACAGCAGTAAGTGTGACACCAGGTTCCACTCCTGTACTGAGTGTATATGTGTAATTCTTCAAGGTATTGTGCACTGATTGTAGTATAATTGCTTTTCAGTACTTTTGCAGAAGCTTCTTAGTATTTCTGCAGCTGGTGTCATCCCACTTTAATCTAGCTACTTAGTTGGTTGATTTTTATCATAGATGGTTATCTCTTTGGTCAGAGTTTTTTTTTGCATAACACAGCCTGGCACTCAATGTCGGTAAGATGAAGGAGCTGATTGTGGACTTTAGGAAGGGTAAGACAAGGGAATCCGAACCATTCCTCATAGAGGGATCAGAAATGAAGAGAGTGAGCAATTTCAAGGTCCTGGGTGTTAAGGTCTCTGAGGATCTAACCTGATTCCAACTGATCGATGTAGTTATAAAGGAGGCAAGACAGCGGTTATATTTCATTAGGAGCTTGAAGAGGTTTGGTTTGACAACAAAAACACTCAAACTTCGACAGATGTATTGTGGAGAGCATTCTGACAGACGGCATCACTGTCTGGTATGGGGAGGGGAACGACTGCACAGGATGAAAGAAGCTACAGAAAGTTGTGAAATTAGTCAGCTCCATCTTGAGTACCAGCCTCCGTCGTACCCAAGACACCTTCAAGGAGCAGGGCCTCAGAAAGGTGACGTCCATTACTAAGGCCCTCCGTCTCCCAGGATAGGGCCTCTTCTCATCGTTACTGTCAGGAAGGAGGTACAGAAGCCTGAAGACACACACTCTGCAATTCAGGAACAACTTCTTCCCCTCTGCCATCTGATTCCTAAATGGGCATTGTACCCATTAACACTATCTCACTTTTTAATATATATTATTTCTGTTTTTGTGCTATTTTATACACATACATGCTTTAATTGATTTATTTTGGTGACATGGAAACTGAACTTTTGGACTCGGGCTGAACTGCAGAGGCCAGGGAGGAGGTCAGGCACACGTAGCACGCAGGCCCACCAATGTGTGGACACACCCTGGTGCTCGTGAACCAGATCCCCAGCTGTGGGTAAATAGCCGCACTGCCTTGTGGGCTGTCTCAGGAGAGACGAAGGCTGCAGGAAGGAAGCAGTTACTCTATTGGGAGTATTCTATAGGCGCCCTGGTAGCAGCAGAGATACCGAGGAGCAGACTGGGAGGCAGATTTTGGAAAGGTGCAATAATAACAGGATTGTTATCATGAAAACACGAGGAATTCTGCAGATGCTGGAAATTCAAGCAAAACACATCAAAGTTGCTGAGAAATGCAGCAGGCCAGGCAGCATCTCTAGGAAGAGGTACAGTCAACATTTCAGGCCGGGCCTGCTGTGTTCGCCAGCGACTTTGATGTGGGTTGTTATCATGGGTGACTTTAACTTCCCTAATATTGATTGGCACTTGATTAGTTCCAAGGGTTTGGACGGGGCAGAGTTTAAGTGTGTCCAAGACGGATTCCTGTCACGGTATGTTGCCAGGCCGACTGGGGGAATGCCATACTAGATCTAGTATTAGGTAACGAAGCAGGTCAGGTCACAGATCTCGCAGTGGGTGAGCATCTGGGGGACAGTGACCACCACTCCCTGGCCTTCAGCATTATCATGGAAAAGGATAGAATCAGAGGGGACAGGAACATTTTTAATTGGGGAAGGGCAAATTCTGAGGCTACCAGGCTAGAACTTGCAGGTGTGAATTGGGATGATGTTTTTGTAGGGAAATGTACTATGGACATGTGGTCGATGTTTAGAGATCTCTTGCGGGATGTTAGGGATAAATTTGTCCCAATGAGGAAGATAAAAAATGGTAGGGTGAAGGAACCATGGGTGACAAGTGAGGTGGAAAATCTAGTCAGGTGGAAGAAGGCAGCATACATGAGGCTTAGGAAGCAAGGATCAGATGCCTCTATTGAGGAACATAGGGTAGCAAGAAAGGAGCTTAAGAAGGGGCTGAGAAGAGCAAGAAGGGGGCATGACAAGGCCTTGGCGAGTAGGGTAAAGGAAAACCCCAAGGCATTCTTCAATTTTGTGAAGAACAAAAGGATGACAGGAGTGAAGGTAGGACCAATGAGAGATAAAGGTGGGAAGATGTGCCTGGTGGCTGTGGAAGTGAGTGAGGTCCTCAATGAATACTTCTCTTCGGTATTCACGAATGAGAGGGAACTTGATGACAGTGAGGACAATATGAGTGAGGTTGATGTTCTGGAGCATGTTGATATTAAGGCAGAGGAGGTGTTGGAGTTGTTAAAATACATTAGGATGGATAAGTCCCCGGGGCCTGACGGAAGATTCCCCAAGCTGCTCCATGAGGTGAGAGAAGAGATTTCTGAGCCTCTGGCTAGGATCTTTATGTCCTCGTTGTCCACGGGAATGGTACCGGAGGATGGGAGAGAGGTGAATCTTGTCCCGTTGTTCTAAAAAGGTAGTAAGGATAGTCCGGGTAATTATAGACCAGTGAGCCTTACGTCTGTGGTGGGAAAGCTGTTGGAAAAGATTCTTAGAGATAGGATCTATGGGCATTTAGAGAATCATGGTCTGATCAGTGACAGTCAGTATGGCTTTGTGAAAGGCAGATTGCGTCCAACAAGCCTGATAGAGTTCTTTGAGGAGGTGACCAGGCATATAGATGAAGGTAGTGCAGTGGATGTGATCTATGGATTTTAGTAAGGCATTTGACAAGGTTCCACATGGTAGGCTTGTACAGAAAGTCAGAAGGCATGGGTATCAACATGCTCCAGAACATCAACCTCACTCATATTGTCCTCACTTTCATCAAGTTCCCTCTCATTGGTGAATACCAAAGAGAAGTATTTATTGAGGACCTCGCTCACTTCCGCAGCCTCCAGGCACATCTTCCCACCTTTATCTCTAATCGGTCCTACCTTCACTCCTGTTGTCCTTTTGTTCTTTACATAATTGAAGAATGCCTTGGGGTTTTCCTTTACCCTACTAGCTAAGGCCTTCTCATGCCCCCTTCTTGCTCTTCTCAGCCCCTTCTTAAGCTCCATATAACCATATAACAATTACAGCATGGAAACAGACCATCTCAGCCCTTCTAGTCCGTGCCGAACTCTTACTCTCAGCTCGTCCCACCGACCCACACTCAGACCATAACCCTCTGTTCCTTCCCTGTCCATATAGCTGTCTAGTTTAACTTTAAACGACAACATTGAACCTGCCTCAACCACTTCTGCTGGAAGCTCGTTCCACACAGCTACCACTCTCTGAGTAAAGAAGTTCCCCCTCATGTTACCCCTAATCTTTTGCCCTTTAACTCTCAACTCATGTCCTCTTATTTGAATCTCCCCCACACTCAATGGAAAAAGCCTATCCACGTCAAATCTACCTATCCCTCTCATAATTTTAAATACCTCTATCAAGTCCACCCTCAACCTTCTACGTTCCAAAGAATAAAGACCCAACTTGTAGGGAAGCTCCTTTCTCGCTTCCCTATATTCCTCAATAGACCCATCTGATACTTGCTTTCTAAATCTCATGTATGCTGCCTTCTTCCACCTGACTAGATTTTCCACCTCACTTGTCACCCATGGTTCTTTCACCCTACTATTCTTATGATCTTCTTGATCTTCCACTTTATCGTTTGCCTGCTCTGGACTCTTTCTGTAACTTTGACACTTTTTACATTGGTATTGTTTTACCACCTTCCAGCCCAATGCACTGTGTAATGATCTGATCTGCATGAACGGTGTACAAGACAATAATAAACCAATGGCAGTACTTCCCAACCGAACCCGAGTTACTCTGTCTTCTCTCTCCTACAACCAGGCTGAAGATGCAAAAGGTTGGGAGCACACACCACCAGACTTGAGGACAGCTTCTGTTCCTCTGTTGTTTGTCCACCTGCATTGTGAATCCTCTGTGACTTTGACACTATATTAGAAACCACAGAAAACCATAGAAAAACTATAGCACAGAAACAGGCCTTTTGGCCCTTCTTGGCTGTGCCGAACCATTTTCTGCCTAGTCCCACTGACCTACACATGGACCATATCCCTCCATACACCTCCCATCCATGCATCTGTCCAATTTATTCTTAAATGTTAAAAAAGAACCCGCATTTACCACCTCCACTCCCACCACTCTCTGTGTGAAGAAACCCCCACTAATGTTCCCGTTAAACTTTTCCCCCCTCACCCTTAACCCATGTCCTCTGGTTTTTTTCTCCCCTTGCCTCAGTGGAAAAAGCCTGCTTGCATTCACTCTATCTATACCCATCATAGTTTTATATACCTCTATCAAATCTCCCCTCATTCTCTTACGCTCCAGGGAATAAAGTCCTAACCTATTCAACCTTTCTCTGTAACTGAGTTTCTCAAGTCCCAGCAACATCCTTGTAAACCTTCTCTGCACTCTTTCAACCTTATTAATATCCTTCCTGTAATTTGATGACCAAAACTGAACACAATACTCCAGATTCGGCCTCACCAATGCCTTATACAACCTCATCATAACATTCCAGCTCTTATACTCAATACGTTGATTAATAAAGGCCAATGTACCAAAAGCTCTTTTTATCACCCTATCTACCTGTGACGCCATTTTTAGGGAATTTTGTATCTGTATTCCCAGATCCCTCTGTTCCACTCCACTCCTCAGTGCCTTACCATTTACCCTGTACGTTCTATCTTGGTTTGTCCTTCCAAAGTGCAATACCTCACACTTGTCTGTATTAAACTCCATCTGCCATTTTTCAGCCCATTTTTCCATCTGGTCCAAATCCCTCTGCAAGCTTTGAAAACCTTCCTCACTGTCCACTGCACCTCCAATCTTTGTATCATCAGCAAATTTGCTGATCCAGTTTACCACATAATCATCCAGATCATTGATATAGATGACAAATAACAATGGATCCAGCACTGATCCCTGTGGCACACCACTAGTCACAGGCCTCCACTCTGAGAAGCAATTCTCTCTACCACTCTTTGGCTTCTTCCATTGAGCCAATGTCTAATCCAATTTACCACTTCTCCATGTATACCTAGCAACTGAATTTTCCTAACTAACCTCCCATGCGGGACCTTGTCAAAGGCCTTACTGAAGTCCATGTAGACAACATCCACTGCCTTCCCTTCACCCACTTTCCTGGTAACCTCCTTGAAAAACTTCAATAGATTGGTCAAACATGACCTTCCATGCACAAAGCCATGTTGACTCTCCCTAATAAGTCCCTGTCTATCCAAATGCTTGTAGATTCTGTCTCTTAGTACTCCCTCCAATAACTTACCCATTACCGACGTCAAACTTACCGGCCTATAATTCCCAAATTACTTTTCGATCCTTTTTCAAACAACGGAACAACATGAGCCATTCTCCAATCCTCCGGCACCTCACCCGTAGACACCAACATTTTAAATATATCTGCCAGGGTGCCTGCAATTTCAACACTTGTCTCCTTCAAGGTCCGAGGGAATACCCTGTCAGGTCCTGGGGATTTATCCATTTTAATTTGCCTCAAGATAGCAAGCACCTCCTCCTTTTCAATCTGTACAGTTTCCATGATCTCACTACTTGATTCCCTCAATTCCATAGACTTCATGCCAGTTTCCTTAGTAAATACAGACGCAAAAAACCCATTTAAGATCTCCCCCATTTCTTTTGGTTCCACACATAGCCAACCACTCTTATCTTCAATAGGACCAATTTTATCCCTTACAATCCTTTTACTCTTAATATACCTGTAAAAGCTCCTTGGATTATCCTTCACTTTGACTGCCAAGGCAACCTCATGTCTTTTTTTTAGCCCTCCTGATTTCCTTCTTAAGTATTTTCTTGCACTTTTTATACTCCTCAAGCACCTTATTTACTCCCTGTTTCCTAAACATTTCATACAACTCCTTCTTCTTCTTTATCAGAGTTGCAATATCCCTTGAGAACCAAGGTTCCTTATTCCTATTCACTTTGCCTTTAATCCTGACAGGAACATACAAGCTCTGCACTCTCAAAATTTCTCCTTTGAAGGCTTCCCACTTACCGATCACATCCTTGCCAGAGAACAACCTGTCCCAATCCACACTTTTTAGATCCTTTCTCATTTCTTCAAATTTGGCCTTCTTCCAGTTCAGAACCTCAACCCTAGGACCAGATCTATCCTTGTCCATGATCAAATTGAAACTGTTTCTGATCACTGGAACCAAAGTGCTCCCCTACACACACTTCCGTCACTTGTCCTAACTCATTTCCTAATAGGAGATCTAATATTGCATCCCCTCTAGTTGGTACCTGAATATATTGATTTAGAAAACTTTTCCTGATCACATTTAGCAAACTCTAACCCATCTAGACCCCTAACAGTATGGGAGTCCCAATCAATATGTGGAAAATTAAAATCCCCTACCACTACAACTTTATGTTTCTTGCAGTTGCCTGCTATCTCTCTGCAGATTTGCTCCTCCAATTCTCGCTGACTATTGGGTGGTCTGTAATACAATCCCAGTAATGTGGCCATACCTTTCCTGTTTCTCAGCTCCACCCATAAGGACTCAGTAGACAAGCCCTCTAATCTGTCCTGCCTGAGCACTGCTGTAATATGTTCCCTAACAAGCAATGCTACTCCCCCACCTTTCATTCCTCGGCCTCTATCACATCTGAAACATCGGAACCCTGGAATATTAAGCTGCCAGTCCTGCCCTCCTGTAGCCATGTTTCACTAATTGCTATAACGTCACAATTCCACGTGTCAATCCACGCCCTCAACTCGCAATACTCCTAGCATTGAAATATATACACCTCAGAAGAATTTTACCACCACTCAACCTTTCTATTAGCGGATTTGCTTGAACTTTTAACATCATTTATTTTCAGCCCAGCCACACTGTCAGCTCTGGCATTCTGGTTCCTATCCCCCTGCAAATCTAGTTTAAAGCCTCCCCAACAGCACTAACAAACCTCCCTGAAAAGATATTGGTCCCCTTGTAGTTCAAGTGTAACCCGTCTCTCTTGTACAGGTCCCACCTGCCCCAGAAGAGGTCCCAATGATCTTGAAATCTGAAACCCTGCCCCTACACCAGTTCCTCAGCCACTTGTTCATCCTCCAGAGCATCCTATTCCTACCCTCACTGGCACGTAGCACAGGTAGCAATCCTGAGATTACCACCCTCGAGGTCCTGCTTTTCAACTTCCTGCCAAGCTCTCTATACTCACACTCCAGGACCTCCTCACTCTTCCTTGCTATGTCATTGGTACCGATGTGCACCACGACATCTGGCTGGTCACCCTCCCACTTCAGAATGTCATGCAAGCGATCAGAGACATCCTTGACTCTGGCACTCAGGAGGCAACAAACCATCCTGGATTCTCTGTCACGACCACAGAACCTCCTATCTGCCCCTCTAACTATCGAGTCCCCTATCACTAGCGCTCTCTTGCTGGAGGTCAAGATGCATCTATGGAGGTTGCTCCTGAACCGTCATAGAAAAGTACAACACAGAAACAGGCCCTTTGGCCCATCTAGTCCATGCAGAACCACTTCAACTATCTACTTCCATCTACCTGGACTTGGTCCAGAGCCCTCCATTCCACTACCATCCATGTACAGTACCTATCCAAACTTCTCTTCAACGTTGAAATCGAGCTTGCTTGTACTACTTGTGCTGGCAGTACGTCCACACTCTCTCAATCCCCTGAGTGAAGAAATTCCCCCCCACGTCCCCATTAGACATTTCAGCTTTCACCCTCAACCCATGACCTCTAGTTGTAGTCTCACCCAGCCTCAGTCGGAAAAGCCTGCATGCATTTACCCCTCATAATTTTGTGTACCTGTATCAAATTTCTTCCTGTAAGATGGTGGCGTGTCTGGGCTCACAAAAGGTGCTACCATTCTACTAAAACTAATGATCACAAGATCCTGCTGTACATTCAGAACAGTGGCAGAGATTACGTCAGACTGGAGCAAAAGGTCATGGGTTAAGGGTGAAGGGTGACATTTTTAAGGGGAACAACTTCACTCAGAGGGTGATGCAAGTGTGGAACGAGCTGCCAGCAGAGGTGGTGGATGCAGGTTCGATTGCAACATTTAGAGAATTGTTGATAGGTGCATGGATGTGAAGGGAATGGAGGACTATGGGACTAGGCAGAATAACAGTCTATCATGGACTAGATGGGCCAAAGGGCCTGTTTTGTGATGTAGTGCTGTCTGATAGACCAGTTGAAACTGAACACAATATAATTTTGAACTACCTGTGTCACGTAGGAATTTGGAGAAACAAGATATAACTTTTATTGAATATAGTAAGTTTAATTGCATAAAGGTGCTGATGCTTTGCAGTAGTGCAACTAAGTTAAAATGTTTTGTTGATGATTTTCATTTGTACTCGATGTCTGAGGCTCTCCCTTAGTGTCGAACAATAATCAGCCAGCATTGCACCAAGAGAAGATGTCTGAATGGGAATGCAGAAAATGAATCTTTAGTGACATGTTGCACTTCATGGTTTTGTATGCTTGAAGCATGTTGTTAACCAGCTGCATGTAGTTTGAAGCTCGGTAGTTGCCAAGAAGATTTTCAACAACATCCTTGAATGCCTTCTATGTGATTATCCCCAGCCCCACTAGAACTACTTTGAATTGCCTGTCACTGATGACGTGTTTGAATTGTTGACCAACAAAAATGCCTTCCTTAATCTTGGCACAAACAGAAAATCTGCAGAGGTTGAAAGTCCAAGCAACTCACAAAATGCTGGGCTGAAACGTCGACTGTACTTTTTTTCCATAGATGCTGCCTGGTCTGCTGGGTTCCTCCAGCATTTTGTGTGTGTTGCTTCCTTAATCTTGGTATCGGGTATCCTGGGGAAAGTCTGCCTCAAGTAGCAAAATCCTTCAGGGAAATGTACAGCCTTTCTAAAATCTGTCCTGCCCTGCAGCATCCAGCCTGCCTAAGCATACCCGGGCAAGGTAGAAAACTCCTCAGCTTACATTGTGGCCAACATTTTAACTGACTTGAGTTATGAATTGTAATACAAATATAGGCTATTTCAAAAAATGATGTGCGATAGGGAAATTTCATGGTGATCGGCAGGGTGAAGTCCATAAGATACATGCAAAAGTATTCAGGAGGCAAAATCTTCGTTGTCCAGTGTAACTATCCTTCCACCTTTTCCTCCAGATCCGCTCACTCATTGAAGACGAGCAGCTGCTGTGGATCAGGGGTGTCATTGGCGAAGTCAACACCTTCAGGATCCCACTCATCGCGATCACCCCCTCTAATAAACTCATTGCCGTGGCCGAGGCAAGAAAATATTCGTCAGCTGACATTGGTGCCAAGTTCATTGCCATCCGCACGTCCACTGATAAAGGTGAATGGGTAAACATTGTCCTTCAGTAAGGAATGAAGGTCCTGCTTATGTCTCCCTCAAATTGCCAGGACTTGAGGACCTGAGTTATTGGCAAAAGTTGACTAGGTTAGCACCTCAATCCCCAGAGCAGAGGAGAATGACGGGAGATTGTGCTAAAGGATTCTGTGAGAGATCTTTGCCTCGATGATGGCCTTAGTGAATGGACCACTTTTCAAAAATTCATTTTCAAAAATGTTCGTATTGTCGATCCAACAGAGATTTTCCCAGGTTAAGTAGCCATTTCAAAGTGGTTGCTTAAAGGTAATGTCACTGATGGTTCTGTGGTTACAAATGAGCCCAACTGGGTATGGAGGGTCGATCTCAAACACAGAGCCTTATTCCTGACCCAAAATGCGTCATGGCTACTGGGGCTTGTGCTTGTGTGTTATTGAAATACCCTGACAGCCTTGGAGTCGATCATCGTAGAATTCTGCAGCATGAAAATTGGTCATATGGTGTCACTCATATATGTTGACGAAGTTGTCCTCCTGCACTCGTCCCATTTGGGCCCTGTCACTCTTAACCTTTTCCCATCCACGTGTCTGAGGAACAGATGCGATGGGCCAAATGGCCTAATTCTGCTCCTATGTCGTGTAGTCTGTTTGAATGCCATGGAAAAGGGTAAAGTGATTGAGTTTGGAGAGTTAAACTCAAAGGCAGAGCACGAGGTTCATGGCAGGAATCTGAGACCTTTGGAGGGACAGAGGGATTTTGAGGTGCACGTACATGGATCCTTCAAAGTTGCAGTGCAAGTTGTTAGGGTGGTTAAGAAGGAGAATGGTGCATTGGCTGTTTATTTGATGGATTTAGTTCAAGAGCCACGAAGTAATGGTGCAGCTCAATAAAACTCTGGTTGGACTAGATTAAACTCAGAGTATTCAGTTCTGGTTGCCTCATTATAGGATGATGTCAAAGCTTTAGAGAGTGTACAGGAGAGATTTAGCCAGGATGCTGCCTTAATAGAGAGTATGTCTTATGAGGAAAGGTTGATTGAGATAGGGCTTTTCTCTTTGGAGGATGAGAGGCCACTTGATAGAGGTGTAGAAGATGAGAAGAAGCTTAGACTGAGTGGATAGCCACAGGCTTTCTCCCAGGGCGGTAAGCATTGTGTTAATATTGAGGGATAGTGCAGAGCACACCAGGACATCAGCGTGCAGGATACTCAGCTGAACTTTTATTGATAACCCTGCTTGTACAGTATGTGAACTCCTCCCTTGTGGGAGTGGCTAACATTATTAACTACCACTACAGCAAGGGCAGATAAACTTCAGGTGTTTGGAGTATAGGGAGGAGTGATGCAAGAGGTAGGTTTCTTTTTACAGAGTGGTGGATGTGTGGAATGTGCTGCCAGGTGTGGTAGAGGCAGATACATTCGGGACATTTAAGACACTCTTGGATAGGCATATGGATGATAGAAAAATGGAGGGCACTGTGGAGGGAGAGGGAGATCAGATTAAACTTGGAACAAATTAGAAGGTTAGACCATATGACATGGAAGCAAAATTAGGTCATCCAACCTATCAAGTCTGCTCTGCCTTTGTATCATCCGGATCCAGGGTCCCCCTCATGCCCATACATCTGCCTTCTTGCCACATCCTTTGATGCCCTGACCAATCAGGAAACTGTCAACTTCCGCCTTAAATATACCCATGGACTTTCCCTACGCCACAATCTGTGGCAGAGTATTTCACAGATTCAATATTCTCTGGCTAAAAAAAATTCCTCAATGTTTCTGGTTTTAAAGGTCACCCTTCAATTTTGAGGCTGTGCCCTCTGCTTCTGGATACCCTACCATAGGAAACATTCTCCATATCCACTCTGTCTTGTCCTTTCAGTGAGATTCCCTGCATTCTTCAAAATTCTAGTCAGCACAGTCCCAAAGCTGCCAAATGCTCCTCATATGTTAACCCCTTCTTTCCCGGAAACATCCCTGTGAATTTCCTCTGGACTCTCTCCAATAACAACACAGCCTTTCTGAGATATTGGGCCCAAAACTGTTGACAGTACTCCAAGTGCGGCCTGACTAGTGTCTTATAATGGCTCAGCATTATTTCCTTGCTTTTATGTTCTATTCCCCTTGAAATAAATGCCAATGTTCATTTCCCTCTTCTACCACAGACTCAACCTGTAAATTAACCTTCTGGGAGTCTTGCACAAGGACTCCTGAGACTCTCTGCACCTCTGATGTTTGAACCTTCTCCCAATTTAGATAATAGTCCACACTATTGTTCCTTTTACTAAAATGCATGATCATATATTTCCCAACACTGTATTCTACCTTCCACTTTCTTGTCCATTCTTCCAATTTGTCTATGCCCTACTGCAATCGCATTGCTTCCTCAGCACTACCTACCCCTCCCCTTATCTTCATATCATCCACAAACTTTGCCACAAAGCCATCAATTCCATTATTGAAATCCAAGTACCCTGAAACCTCATCCTTAATAATGACTCCAACAATTTCCCAACCTCTGAAGTTAGGCTAACTGGTCTATAATTTCTTTTTTTTTTTTTTTTTTGCCTTCCTCTGGTCTTAAAGAGTGAAGTGACATTTGCAATCTTCCAATCCTCTGGAACCATGCCAGATTCAAATGATTCTTGAAAGATCATGACCAATGCATCCGTTATCTCTTCAGCATCCTCTCTCAGGAGTCTGGGATGTAGTCCATCTTGTCCAGGTGACTTATCCACCTTAAGACCTTCGAGTTCCCTCGCACTTATTCCTTTGTAATAGCAATAGCACTCACTGCTTCTCCCTGACACTCGCGGACCTCTAGCGCACTGCTAGTGTCTTCCACAGTGAAGACTGATGCAAAGTACCCATTAAGTTCAACTGCCATTTCTTGGTCCCTCATTACTACCTCACCTGCATCACTTTCCAGTGGTCCAATATCAACACTCACCTCTGTTACTCGTCATATGACTGAAGGAAACTTTTGGTATCCTGCTTTATATTATTAGCTAGTTTGCTGTCATATTTCATCTTTTCCTTATAGGTTTTTAGTTGCCCTCTGAAAATTTCCCAACCATTCAACTTCCCACTCACTTTTGCTACCTAATTTGCCCTTTCCTTAGCCTTTCTGCAGTCCTTAACTTCCCTTGTCAGCCACAGTTGTCTACCTCTGCCATTACCCCTACCCCTGCTGTAGCTCCAGTTCCCTAACACAGTCTCTAAGGAGCTGCATCTTGATGCACTTGGTGCAGATGTGGCCATCGGGAAGGCTGATAGTCTCCTGGAAATCCCACATCTGATACCCAGAACAGAACACTGGCCCTGTAGACTTGCACCCTATTATCTCAATAGTTAAATAAGGAATGAACTTGCCTACTTGCCTTGCCTTTGCCTGTTGGTACAACATTATGGGCCGAAGGGTCTGTACTGCGCAGAACTGCTCCAACGCATCATTGGCATGTGTCTATAAGACATAGGAGCAGAATTAGACCATTTGGCCCATCGAGTCTGCTCTGACATTCCAACATAGCTGATTATCCCTCTTAATCCCATGCTCCCCGTAAACTTTGATACCCTGACCAACCAAGAACCTAGCAACCTCCGCTTTAAATAGACTCAATGACATGACCTCCTCAGCCATCTGTGGCAATGAATTCCACAGATTCACCACCCTCTGGCTGAAGAAATTCCTCCTCATCTCTGTTCTAAAAAGTATTCTGAGGCTGTGCCCTCTGGTCCTTGACTCATCTACTGGAGGAGACATCCTCTCCACATCCTCTCTATCCAGGCCTTTCAAATTCGATAGGCTTCAATGAAATCTGCCCCCCACCCCCCATTCTGGGAGTCCTTGTGCACGATTCCCAGAAGATTAGTTTGCAGTATAAGACTGTTGTGGAAGGCAAATGTGATGTTAGCATTCATTTTAAGAGTGCTGGAATATCAAAGCAAGGATGTAATGTTGAGAATTCATAAAGCACAGGTGAGGCGCCACTTGGAGTATAGTGAGTAGCTTTGGGCTCACTATCTTAGTGTCACGTACCCCATGACGGGTTAATGAACCAGCAGAAATAGAAAACACTTTGGAGTCCAGTATTGCTATTAACTAATAGTATTTATTAGTAATTACACAATACAGTAATATGCAGATAAATCAAACAGGTTAGTAATGATTTTAAATAAGTAAGTGTGGAATATATATAAAAACCAAGCTTCTTCAAATCTAGGGGTAAATAGTCTTACAATGATGAGTAAAGTTCAGTTCGTGGTATTGAGTTGAGTAGTGATGGAGAGAGAGAGAGAAGGATTTGAGTCTTCAGATGAGCTGACGCCGTCAATCTTCCCGTTGTCCTCTAAAATCCTTTAAAAGGCCCCAACTGTGACCTCAACAAAGGGGACCATTCTTCTGTGGTGGAATTATCAACCCTGGCGAGGGTTGGACACATAAATGACTCCCCACCAGTCACACCCTTTCCACACTGCAAGAGCCACTGATCGATCTGCCTGATGGATCCTCCAAAAACCCACTTTTTCTGTGGGCATAGCAAAGCTCATTCAGTGTCCAAAACCATGTGTCTCAGGTCTATCATCTGACCTTCTATTTATCTTCCCGTGCTGAGTACCAACTGTCTCTCAAATCAGCTCCTCCCTTCTCTCTCTGTGTAAGAATGTGAAAGCAGGCAGCGTCCTTGTAGAAATGTAAACAAACTGTGAGCATTCTTCATATATATGTCTCTGTCTCTGTCTCTCCACAGTTCATAGGGGTAATTCAGGACACTGTCACACTTAGAAAGGGTGTGCTGAAACTGATGAGGGTTCAAAGGAGTTTCACGAAAATGATTCCAGAATTGACTGTCTTGTCATAGGAAGAGCGTTTGGCTCTGGGCCTGTTTTCACTCAAATTCAGAAGAATGAGGGGTGACCTCATTGAACACTATCAAAGGTGTAAAGGGCTTGATAGAGTGGATGTGCAGAGAATGTTTCCTATGGTGGGAGCATCTAAGACCAGAGGGCACAGCCTTGCGTGTCCTTTTAAAACGGAGATGAGGAGGAATTTGTTTAGCCACAGAGTGATGAATCTGTGGAATTCTTTGCCACAGGCAGCTGTGGCAGAGAACTCCTTTCCGAGAGCGGCGAGGGTTGAATCCAGTTCGCTGGTGCTCTCATGGCGTTACGCTGACTGCTGCATCACATGCCTCCCCTAGTCAGTTCCACTGCTACTTGTGTCAGTCAGTCGCTGCCACAGGGCTCCACCAGTCACGGAGCTTCCTCACCTTCACTCCGCCACACCCTACGTTCTCCCGAAACGCAGAACTCGCTATAGAAATGAATAAACCGTCAGCTCTCCCGAATCATCGATTTTACTATTGGGCAATTAACATTCGATATTTAAAATTTTGGTTATGGGACTTGGATGTAATTTCAAGTCCACATTGGGTAAATCTTGAATGTAATTCTTTACAAGGGTTTTCACCGGGTTCTATTTTTGGGACTTCGCTTCCCTTTACTCTTTCTAAATTGTATAAACAAATTGATAACCCAATAGTTAAACATGCTTTACGCATTTGGTTTCAATTTCGAAAATTTTTTGGGTTGAACCAATTTATTTTAGCAAGCCCTATTACATCTATTTTCTTTTTCACCCTCCACTATGGAACATGCATATTTGGATTGGAAAATCAAAGGTATAGTACGATTTTGTGATTTATTTTCGGATAATTGTTTTATGTTCTTTGAACAATTATCTAATAAATATAATCTGCCTAGATCTCACTCTTTTTAGATATTTACAGGTTAGAAATTTTTAAAATACTGTTTCTTCTAACTTTCTGAATTTTTATTCAATCGATATTTTGGAAAAAAATTAGATTTAAATCCTTTTCAGAAAGGTGTTATAGCAATTATTTATAATACAATTATGAATATATGTCCTGATGTATCTAATAAAATTAAGACTGATTGGGAAAGAGAACTTAAGATCATTGTACCGATTGAAAAATGGGGAAAAAAATCTTCATTTACTTAATTCATCCCCTATATATGCTAAACATGCACTGATACAGTTTAAAGTAGTGCACAGGGCTCGTATGTCTAAAGATAAATTATCTCGTTATTACTCTCATATAAATCCTATATGTGATAGATGTCACTCTGAGATAGCTTCTTTAACTCGTATGTTTTGGTCATGTCTTTTGTTGAAAAAATATTGGAAGGATATTTTTGATATTATCTCAACTGTTTTGAATATTGACATACAACTTCAACCAATTACTGCCATTTTTGGGTTACCAATGACAGAATCAAGTCATTTAACTTCTTCAGCTCGTCGGATGATTGCATTTTTTACATTAATGGCTAGAAGATCCATTTTGCTGATTTGTAAAGAGATTAATTCTCCTACCACATTTCGTTGGTTCTCTCAAACTATGCTGTGTTTAAATTTGTAAAGAATTAGAAGTGTTGTTTATGATCCCGGTTCCAAGGTTGTCAAGCCGAGGAGAGGTAGTGGAGACAAGCTCCCACTACTTTAAAGTGCTCCTCATGGCATGCGCCTCAAACTTACTCTATTTCTTCGTAATATTTGTTGAGAGTAACGGAGTCGTCAACACTAATGCTTTCTTTTTTTATGATGTTACATAACAGCCCATGTCTTTTTTTTTAGTTGATTAACACTGTTTAGGTTAGTTTTTTGCGGGGTGGGTTATAGTTTTAGTTTTTCCTTTTTCATGATTTTTTTTCTCGATATTTTTCTTCGTTTTATACTGTTCATCTGTATCCTGTATGTTTGGGAGTTTTAACATTTAAGTGTCAACTGGATATATATTTAACTCTGTCAATTATAGCAATGTGGTTAAATTTGAAGAAACTTGGAAATCTTTTATGCAACATTTTCATATGATGTAATTTGACCTTTCTGAATCTTTTTTTTAAAACTTAAGTTATATGAGTAGAGGTGCGGAGTCGACGACATTACTGAACGTGTCTGATTCAAGGTATTGGTCTAGCCCTGATTTGTTCTGTTTCTTTTTGGGGGTTTTTCTTTGTTTATATATATATATTTTTTTTTTTATTTCTTTTTTTTTCTTTATGACTAATTTCGTTATGAGTTTGGAAGTCTATTATACCAATGTTACTTAAAATCCTTTTTGCAGATGCTTGTTATGATTATTCCAATCTTTTTGTATCAACTTTGTTATTATGTTTATAATTGTGAGAATTAATAAGTTTTAAAAAGACAATTATAACAATGTATTCCCAATAACTTTGTATCATTACTATGCTATGTTTATTATTATGAAACTAATAAAAAGATTGAAAAAGAAATGAATAAACTGTCATCTTTTCGGGTGTGCTGTTGAAGCTTTTCGACTGCTTATTCATTTACATAGATGCTGCCTCCACCGCTGAATTCCTCCAGCATTTTGTGTGTGTTGCTCTATATTATCAGATTTCTGTATAATCTCTTGTGCCAAATCCTAACTCTGCGCAGTAAAGTCATTGACCTGAGATGTTGACCTTTTTTTCAGTCCACAGATTCTCTCTGACCAGACGAGCATGCAGAGCGCTTCTAGTTTCAAGAAAAATGTGTTTCAAGGTACAGTGCAGTTGACTTATTTCAACGATTCCTCTGCATGTACGACGCGAGGCGCCAGTGGACTAAAATTCGTAGAGCACACGGAAAGGGAGATCTTTAAATTTTCACTGAAGTATTGCGGTTTCGCGGACTGCTGCAGATGGCATGAATCAATCATTCAGTCAAATAGGAGATTATCTGACCTCGCAAATATGTTTTAAATGTATCCCATATAATCAATTTCGACACATTCCCGAATTATTAAAAAGGACAAAATCTTTTATCTGAATCTCTATAAATTTGACAAAGTCCGAGATTTGTAATAAGTTTTCTGGAAAAATAAATGGACAGTTTTGTTCGGATAACCCAATATATTCACGGTGTTTCTATATCAGACCAATATGTAATTGCATTTGTCACATCATTAGCCAGAAGGGCTATTTTATTAAAGCGTCCCTGGTTGTTTCCAGCTGATCTGGTTGGTGGTGTTGTAGATAGTGTAGAGGATTGTCAAAGATTGCAGAGAGACATTGATAGGATGCAGAAGTGGGCTGAGAAGTGGCAGATGGAGTTCAACCCGGAGAAGTGTGAGGTGGTACACTTTGGAAGAACAAACTCCAAGGCAGAGTACAAAGTAAATAGCAGGATACTTGGTAGTGTGGAGGAGCAGAGGGATCTGGGGGTACATGTCCACAGATCCCTAAAAGTTGCCTCACAAGTAGATAAGGTGGTTAAGAAAGCTTATGGGGTGTTAGCTTCCATAAGTCGAGGGATAGAGTTTAAGAGTCACGATGTAATGTTGCAGCTCTGTAAAACTCTGGTTAGGCCACACTTGGAGTATTGTGTCCAGTTCTGGTCACCTCACTATAGGAAGGATGTGGAAGCATTGGAAAGGGTACAGAGGAGATTTACCAGGATGCTGCCTGTTTTAGAAAGTATGCATTATGATCAGAGATTAAGGGAGCTAGGGCTTTACTCTTTGGAGAGAAGGAGGATGAGAGGAGACATGATAGAGGTGTACAAGATAATAAGAGGAATGGATAGAGTGGTTAGCCAGCGCCTGTTCCCCAGGGCACCACTGCTCAATACAAGAGGACATGGCTTTGAGCTAAGGGGTGGGAAGTTCAAGAGGGATATTAGAGGAAGGTTTTTTACTCAGAGTGGTTGGTGTGTGGAATGCACTGCCTGAGTCAGTGGTGGAGGCAGATACACTAGTGAAGTTTAAGAGACTACTAGACAGGTATATGGAGGAATCTAAGGTGGGGGCTTATATGGGAGGCAGGGTTTGAGGGTCGGCATAACATTGTGGGCCGAAGGGCCTGTACTGTGCTGTACTATTCTATATTCTATCTCAGACAAGTGATTCTTTGATGCGACATTAATCAAGGATCGATATGAGTTTTAAAAGGAGCTTTTCCCTGGCTCGGCGCAATTGCGGCACAGGAGCAAATAAAAGTAAAGCAGGGACAAAGCAGAGTGGCTGTTCTGTAAATGGACCGGTGTAGGAGTGGGAACTTTGGCTTTGGCTCAAGTGGCTTTGGCGAAGAGGCACAAGTAAGTAGCAGGTAAAGCTTTTGTAGTGGTTGAAAAAAACTCACTAAATTACAGCTAATTAAATAAAGTCGGAATCATGCAGGGTCAGGTGATGTGCTGTAGCTGCATGATATGGGAGCCGGAGGACTCCACTGTGGTTCCTGATGCTGGTCACATCTGCAGAAAGTGTTGGCTGCTCGAGGAACTCAGGCTCAAAGTTGACGACCTGGAATCTGAGCTTCAACAGGGTGGCACATCAGGGAGAGGAAGAGTTACCTGGATTCTCTGCTGCAGGAGATTAGCTGTCTCAAATTCGGTCTGTGGTCGGGGACAAGAGGGTATTACTGCGAGTCAGGCGGGAGTGGGATCCTAGAGACAGTGCTGGAGGAGTCTCAGCCCGTGAGCTTGTCCAGCACTCAATAGTGGGGTGGGGAGGGCTCAACAGATTAAAGAAGTATGGCAAAGTGAAAAAGAAAAGTGTGGATAAAAATAAACTAAAAGAAAAAGATTACAAGATTTTTAAAGCTCTATTATTAATTTTAAGGACCTATATAAATATAATTTTCTCCCTTTAATTGATTACACCCAGCAAATGCTTTCTAAATGGTCACCCATGACATGATCATTAATAGGTCGAATTAATGCTATTAAAATGATAGTTCTACCAAAATTCTTATATATATTCCTTTGTTCCTGCAACGTTTTTTGACAGAATAGACTCTATAATCTTATCTTATATTTGGAATAATAAAAATCCTAGACTCAGTTAAACCCTTATTGCAGAAATCAAAACAAGACGATGGTATGGCTTTGCCAAATTTTAAAATGTATTATTGGGCAATTAATATTTGATGTATTACTTTTTGGATTCATTATTCAGACATGCATGAATGTCCATGGCTGGATATGGAGGAAAACTTGGCGAAAGGGTTCTCTTTGGCCTCTTTACTGGGAGCTCCTCTTCCCTTTTTGTTTTCTAAGATTAGTAGACAAGACTTTAATTCCATTATTAAACATACATTAAGAATTTGGTTTCAGTTTCACAGATTTTTTGAATTAAATAATTTTGTTCTTTCTAGTACTACCCATTTCAATTTTTTTTTTAAACCATCAGTTCTGGATAAGGCCTTTTCAATTTGGAAAACCAAGGGAATAACAACTTTTTCAGAATTGTTTTTAGGGGATTACTTAATGTAGATTTCTCGATTGGTGGATAAATATGATTTATCTAATGTACAGTTTTTTAGATCTTTACAAATTAGGAATTTTTTTTACGTGGTTTGCTGCCAGATTACCCTTCTGCTTATCCACCTAATATGACGATGCTGTCTTTCAGCTTAAACCACTCAGAAAGGGTTGATAGCTATAATTTATAAATGGTTATTGAATTTACGAACGATATCGAATGATAAAATTAAACATGCTTGGGAAGTGGAATTTGAAGAGTTATTTTCAGATAATCAATGGAGTAATCTTTTTGATTTCCTTAATAATTCATTCTCTGCCCGTCATTCTCTGATACAGTTCAAGGTAGTGCATCCGGCCCATATGTCAAAGTATAAACTTGCACGTATTTTCTCCAACATCAATCCAATTTGTGATAGATATAATATTGAGGTGGCTACTTGAACTCGTATGTTTTGGTCTTGTATAAAGCTAGATAATTTTCTGAGAGATGTTTTTAAAAAGCTATGAAAAGTCTTGGATCTGGACCTACAACCTAATTTACTTACGGCAATCTTTGGGGTTATCCCATCGGAAGCAGGAAATATTCCTGTTTCCGCTCAATGTATTTCAACTCAGTTGTCTAGAAGAGCCATTTTATTGAAGTGGAAGGATTCTATTCCACCTACTGTCTTTTATTGGCTCTCCTCCATTATGTCTTGTTGAAGTTTAGAGAAAATGAGAAGTCAGACATTTGATACATCCTTTAACTTTGAGCAAATCTGGCAATCTTTTATTCAAGATTTTCATTAGATTTGATTTATTGCTCTTCCAATTTTTTTTTGAAGTTTTAGTTTTCGCCAGAAAGTCCTTCCTATCTTTTTGGTCATATCCTCAGAATGGACTGCCCAGTCCTTTTTTTCCCTCTTTTTTTTCATATAGTGTAGTGGGGGGAGGGTTCTTCTTATTTAAAAATTTAAAGTCTTTTTTTTCTCTTTACGACTTTATAACAGGAGAATTAGCTGTCTTTTTTTTATTATATACTACATATTAGCTTAATACTGTGTATGATTTTGATAATGTTTATTTCACTTCCTGTTTGTATTGTTATTGTTATATATATTTGAGATAATTCTCCTCTTGTTTGTATATGTGCTGTTTTTAAATCAATAAAAAGATTAAGAAAGAAAGAAAGATTTCAATGAGGTCCCTCGACATTCTTCTCAGCTCCATTGAGCACAGGCCCAGAGCTATAAAAACACTACTCATGCGTTAACTCTTTCATACCTGGAATCATTCTCGAGAACATCCTCTGGACTCTCTCCAGTGCCAACACATCCCTTCTTAGACAAGGGACTCAGTATTACCGAGTCTACTGTCAGTGCGGTCTGGCCATGCCTTACAGCAGATGGCCGTTAACGCTTGAGTCTGTGGTAACAGCCAGTATATCAGAAGTCCTCAACTGTCCATCTACATTATTAATACAGTACCACAGATTTTGTTCAGAAGTGTCCTCCTGCATTCTCATCAACTCCATCAAGATTCTACCACACAATTCAGCTGTAATCAATGGTGTGCAAAGAAATCAACAATTGTGGAAGAAGATTTTGAGTAAAGGGTTAAAATATCTGAGTTGTTAACACCCTGTACCTTCACTTAATTAGCAATTTGTCTAGTGCTGGCGTTAGTGCTTAACTCAGCTGAAATAATATAAAGACAGTATAACATAGCAAAGACGAGTGGGAAGCCGGAGGATTGGGAAACTTTTAAAGAGCAACGGAAGGTAACTAAAAAGGCAATACGCGGAGAAAAAATGAGGTACGAAGGTAAACTAGCCAAGAATATAAAGGACGATACGAAAACCTTCTTTGGATATGTGAAAAGGAAAAACATAGTTAAGACCAAAATTGGGCCCTGAAAGACAGAAGCGGGTGAATTTATTATGGGGAACAAGGAAATGGCAGACGAGTTGAACAGGTACTTTGGATCTGTCTTCACTAGGAAAGACACAAACAATCTCCCAGATGTAATAGTGGCCAAAGGACCTAGGGTAATGGATGAATTGAAGGAAATTTATATCGGGCAGGGAATGGTGTTGGATAGGCTGTTGGGTCTGAGGGCTGATAAGTCCCCGGGACCTGATGGTCTGTATCCCAGGGTACTTAAGGAGGTGGCTTTAGAAATGGTGGACGCATTGGTAATCATTTTCCAATGTTCTATAAATTCAGGATCAGTTCCTGTGGATTGGAGGGTGGCTAATGTTGTACCTCTCTTCAAGAAGGGAGGAAGAGAGAAAACAGGGAATTATAGACCGGTTAGCCTGACGTCGGTGGTGGGAAAGATGCTGGAGTCAATTATAAAAGATGAAATTATGACACATCTGGATAGTAGTAACGGGATTAGTCCGAGTCAGCCTGGATTTACGAAGGGAAAATCGTGCTTGACTAATCTTCTGGAATTTTTTGAGGATGTAACTATGAAAATGGACAAGGGAGAGCCAGTGGATGTACTGTACCTGGACTTTCAGAAAGCCTTTGATAAAGTCCCACATAGGAGATTAGTGGGCAAAATTAGGGCACATGGTATTGGGGCAGAGTACTGACATGGATTGAAAATTGGCAGGCTGACAGAAAACAAAGAGGAGCGATTAACGGGTCCCTTTTGGAATGGCAGGCAGTGACCAATGGGGTACCGCAAGGTTCAGTGCTGGGACCGCAGCTGTTTAAAATATATATTAATGATTTAGATGAGGGAATTAAAAGTAACATTAGCAAATTTGCCGATGACACAAAGCTGGGTGGCAGTGTGAAATGTGAGGAGGATGTTATGAGAATGCAGGGTGACTTGGACAGGCTGGGTGAGTGAGCGGATGCATAGCAGATGCAGTTTAATGTGGACAAATGTGAGGTTATCCACTTTGTTGGTAAGAACAGGAAGGCAGATTATTATCTAAATAGAGTCAAGTTAGGAAAAGGGGAAGCACAACGAGATCTAGGTGTTCTTGTACATCAGTCACTGAAAGCAAGCATGCAAGTACAGCAGGCAGTGAAGAAAGCTAATGGCATGCTGGCCTTCATACCAAGGGGAATTGAGTATAAGAGCAAAGAGGTCCTTCTGCAGCTGTACAGGGCCCTGGTGAGACCACACCTGGAGTACTGTGTGCAGTTTAAGTCTCCAAATTTGAGGAAGGACCTTCTTGCTGTTGAGGGAGTGCAGCGTAGGATCACAAGGTTAATTCCCGGGATGGCGGGACTGTCATATGTCGAAAGTTTGGAGCGACTGGGCTTGTATACTCTGGAATTTGGAAGACTGAGAGGGGATCTTATTGAAACATATAAGATTATTAAGAGATTGGACACGCTGCAGGCAGGAAGCATGTTCCCGCTGATGGGTGAGTCCAGAACCAGAGGCCACAGTTTAAGAATTAGGAGTAGGCCATTTAGAACGGAGTTGAGGAAAAACTTTTTCACCCAGAGAATGGTGGATATATGGAATGCTCTGCCCAAGAAGGCTGTGGAGGCCAAGTTTCTGGATGCTTTCAAAAAAAGAGATGGACAGAACCCTTAAAGGTAGCGGAATCAAAGGTTATAGGGATAAGGCAGGAACCAGATACTGATAGTGGATGATCAGCCATGATCACAGTGAATGGCGGTGCTGGCTCAAAGGGCCGAATGGCCTACTCCTGCACCTATTATCTATTGTCTATTGTCACTTTGGAAGGAATAATAGAAGAGCAGATTATTATTGAAATGGTGAAAGATTGCATCATGCTGTTGTGCAGAGGGACTTGGGAGTGCTTGTGCATGAATCGCTAGAAGTTGGCTTGCAAGTACAACAGGTTATTAAGAAGGCAAACAAAATATTGGCCTTCATTGCTCGAGGGATTGAATTCAAGAGCAGGGAGGTCATGCTGCAACTCTACAGGGTACTGTGTGCAGTTCTGGTCTCCATACTTGAGGAAGGATGTACTGACTTTGGTGGCAGTGTAGAAGAGGTTTACCAGGTTGATTCCAGAGATGAAGCGGTTAACCTATGAGGAGAGATTGAGTCGCCTGGGACCATATTCTCTGGAATTCAGAAGAATGAGAGGGGATCTTATAGAAACAAGCAAAATTTTGAAAAGAATAGATAAGATAGAAGTAAGAAATTTGTTTCCATTAGTAGGTGAGACTAGAACGAGGGGACATTACCTCACGATTCAGGGGAGAAGATTTAGGACGGAGATGAGGAGGAACTGTTTTTTCCCAGAGAGTGGTGAATCTGTGGAAATTCTTTGCCCAGGGAAGCAGTTGACGCTTCTTCACTAAATATATTTAAGATACAGTTAGATAGGTTTTTACATAGTAGGGGAATTAAGGGTTATGGGGAAAAGGCAGGTAGATGGAGCTGAGTTTACAGACAGATCAGCCATGATCTTATTCAATGGTGGGGTAGGTTCGATGGGCCGGATGGCCGACTCCTACTCCTATTTCTTATGTGCTTATGTGCCAGTCATCAGCATTCACTGAAGGACATCTCCTTACATTGGAAAACCAGCAATTATTGAGCATACGAAACTGCATTGATGATCTGACAGCAGATATATATTAACTCTCGAATTCCTGGTGACAGCCAGTAGTATATCAAGGAGTCCTCGGCTGTCTATTTCCATTAATTCGACATAAATACATAGATCGTATTTTGAAAAGATTCTCCCTGTGAACTCATTAACACTCTCCAGATTCTACTACAGACACACACATGGAACACTACACGGTTTACAATTAACCCACCTATCCATAAGACATATTTCAGGTAGTTATTATACTGCAACATTCAGGTTCGTGAACCAGCGTGGACAACACTGAACTGACTGCGCAATCTAAAGACTCGTTTTCAAAGTCTCAGCATCTCATGTTCTCTGTGTTATTTATATTTTTATTGTTGTTATTATTTGCACGATTTGTCTTCATTTAAACATTGGTTTAAGAATAGTTTTTTTTTCATAAATTCTATTGTATATCTTTTTCCTGAAAGAAAATGAATCTCAAGACACTACATGGTGACATACAATATCTGTACTTTGATGATAAATTTAACCGACTCTCAGTTCTCCCAGCAGTACCGGTGTCGGTCAGCAGGTGGCAATCCTGCACCGTGAATCTCCGCCATCCCTTTGCCTCTGCAGACGTTGGTTGATACGCTGAGTTCACCCAGCAGTCTTTGTCCAGTCCGCACCCCCTCTCCTTACCAGGGAGGGGGCTCACAGACTGAGGGGATCACAAGGTACAGAAGTCTGGGAACACGGTGCTTCAGCAGCTGTCGCGGAAACAGTCACCAACTGACACTGACATGATAGACAGTCGGAGTCTCTTTATCCTCAGTGTGGGAATGTCAAATACAACAGGGAGTAAATATGAGGTGAGAGGGGAAGGTTTAAAGGAGATTGATGAGGTGAGTTTGTTTTACACAGAGAATGGTCGCTGCCCGCAACGTGCTGCCAGGGGAGGAGGTGGAAGCAGATACAACAACAACATTTAGACAGACACATGAACAGACAGGGAATGGAGGGTTGTGGACCGTGTACAAGCAGATGGGATGAGATTAATTTGGCACAATGTTCAGCACAGACTTGTGGGCCGAATGGCCTGTTCCTGTGCTGTATTGTTCAATGTTCTATGTTCAGCAGTTGTGGACAAAGCTGTCAACAACAACAACTGGTATTTAGATACAGTCGCTGTGTAAATGCAGTGAAGTGTCCCGGGCGCTTACACAGACGTGTTTCTCACTGGATACAAAAACAAAGAATACAACAAACTCTGCAGACTGTTACACGCATTGGAGACAGTGGAGTGAATACAGTCAACACGGGGTACAGAGGATGCTCTACACACAAAAAAAATTAAAAGACACAAAGAGCGATTTGTGATTCAAGAACGTAACAAACAGGAGCGGGAGTGGCCATTCGGCCCCTTGCTCCTGCTCTACCTTTCACTCAGAACATGGCTGATCATTGACCTCAGTGCCAATTTCCTGCAGCATTGCATCATCACTCTTCCCCTTAAATTCAGAAATCTTTTGTAGAGAATTCCAAATATTCACTGCACACTTGGTGAGGAATTTTTCCTCATCTCAGTCCTGCTGAGGCGACCTCTGATTGTGAGTCTGTGACCCCTGGTTCCACAGCCCATACAGGGGAAACATCATTCCTGCCTCTACCCTGTCAATACCCAGTGAGACCACCTCCTCGAATTATGAGACAGTCTCAGTCAGTCTAATCTCCCTGAGGACACGACGTGAAGGGTAAAGCTTTAAAGTAAGATCATCAAAGTTGAACCGGGATGTTCAAGCAATGTTTTTGGACACAATGAGTGGTATCTTCCTGCAATGTGCAGCCGGGATGGGGAGTGGTGGAAGCAGATACGATCGTGATGTTAAACAGACATTTAAACAGGAAATGAACAGGCAGGGGATGGAGGGTATGGAGTGTTGTAGAATACAAATACCCAGGGGAACAAGTACATAGTTCCTGAGAGTAGAGACACAGGTAGACAGTGTAGTGAAGAAGGTGTATGGTACGCTGGCCTTCTTCGATCGGGCATTAAGTACATGAGATGGTTTGTCATGTTACAGCTGTACAAGACATTGGTGAGACCACACTCAGAGTACTGGGTGCAGTTCTGGTCACCGAGCTGTAGAAAGGATGACATTCAGCTGGAATGTGTGCAGACAAGATTCACAGGAATGTTACTGGGGCTAAAGGGCTTCAGGAGAATCTGGATCGACCTGGACTGTTTTCCCTGAAGCAAAGGAGACTGAGGGTTGACATTATTGTGCTTTATGAAATCCTGCAGGACAGTGATGAGGTCGATGGACACAGTCTTTCCCCAGGGGAGGGGAGTCTAAAACTAGAGGATATAGATTCAAGCTCAGAGGGTAAAGATCACCAGTGGACCCGATTGGCAAATTTTCCACACAGTTGGTGGTCGGTAAGTGGGATGAGCTGCCAGAGGAAATGGTAAAGGCCGATAGAACTGAAACACTTTTAAGACATTTAGACAAGTTCTTGATTGAAAATGTTCAGAGGAAGTCTGGCCAAATGCCGTCAAATGGGAGGTGCTGAGAAAGCCACCTTGGTTGTCGGGGACATGTTACGCTGAAGGGCCGGTGTGCGTGCTGTCTACCTCCATCAGTCTAATGAGGAAGAGTGGGACCTCACATCAGAGCAGGGCTGTACAGGGGTGAAGTCAGGAAGTTTTCCTGCATCTGTGTTTGAGTAATCCCAGTGTATCTGACACCTCACAATCTTCTGCTGCATCAAGATCCCCCATTTCAGTGTCAAAGACATTCGCCTGATGATTTAAATAATTGATATTTAATCACCTTTCATCTTCCTGCTTTACACCTCTATTTATTCCCCAGACCCTTCTATCCTCCCTCTGGTCAGTCTGTACACTGCTCTGAAGAACATCAGAAACAGAAGCACGAAGACCATTCAGCCCCTCACATCTGCTCTCCCATTAGACATGATTAATACCACTTCCCTGTGCTAATGCTATTTCTACTGATTCACCTTGTATCCAAAACTCAATCCACGTCTCTCTTCAACATAGTTGCTGTGTAAATGTGCAGAGCCCTGTTAGATTATGAGCTGGGTAAATAAATTTATTCACCTCTGAATGGTCGTCCCCTCACTGTGCCTCCTCATCCTGACACCCCTGTTACCAGAAACATCATCCCTGCATCTACCTGGGGAGCCTGGAGCAAGTCTCAGACTCTCTCTCTGTCTCCACCACACACAAATACACACAGGGGCTTCACCATTTACATTTCTCCATTGCGTCAATGACCAACGCAGTCTGCCCGAGGATTGTGCTGGGATCAGCCTGCATGTGTTGCCACACTTCCGGCTCCAAAATATCATGTCCATGTCTCTCTACCCTTCACCGTACATCTCCGGGTAGTGCCAACCTGAGCATCGATTTCTCTAATGGTCCACTCCCCTCTCCGAGCACATTCCTTCTTCTTCATCCCCCTTCCGGAGGAAATTACACTGCACTCCCATTTCTTCTGGAATCAGATGCTGGAAGAACTAAAACAAAACAGAAATTGCTTGAAACCCACAACAGAGCAGGCAGTGTTTGAATCAATTCCAGGAGAGGTCACCGACGTGGAACGTGAAGCCTGTTCCTCTCTCCACAGATCCTGACCAACCTGCTGTGTTTTTCCTGCATTTCCTGAGTGTGTACTGGGTCCGTTTTGGATGCTGTTGAGGGGGTGACCCCAACAGAGGATGACCACAGCGATCGGGTCTCTGGCACTGAGCCTGGTTCTGTGGTGCAGAAGGGAGAAATGATGAGAAATGCAGTAGTGATAGGGGATTCCATAGTGGGGGGAACAGACAGGAGGTTCTGTCAGCCTGATAGAGATACCCACATGGTGTGTTGCCTCCCAGGTGCCAGGGTATGGGATGTCTCGGATCGGGTGCAGAGTATTCTGAAGGGAGAGGGTGACCAGCCAGAAGTCTTGGTACACGTTGGTACCGATGACACTGGTAGAAAAAGGGAGGAGCTCCTGAAGAGAGAGTTCAGGGAGTTGGGTTTTGAGCTGAAAAGCAGGACCTCCAGGGTAGTAATCACATCGTGTTTATTTCACCCTCCGCACATTTATATTTACACTGACTTACTCCTGACGCCGGTCCCAGGACCCGACACGTTTACAGACCCGGAGCGGAACCGGAGCAGATTCTCAGACACTCGTTTTTATCCCAAATCCAGAAGAAAGGATAAAGTTTCCCCGTGAATTTATTCCCAGTGAAGGTGTGGAGATGGGACTTGGTCTCCGCGTTGTAAAATGAAACTGTCCCGGACTGGTAACTGAGATAAACTCCCACCCTCCCGGGGATGGGACCGGCAGGGAGACGGGACTCAGGGGAGGTGTAAACCTTCATCACGTCACCATCCCGCCCGATGATCCAGAATCCGGTCTCCGGACTCAGTCTGACCCATCGCTTCCTCTCCACAGACTCTGCGGCGACTCCCAGATCCCAGCACCGATTCCCCGTCACCTCCACCTCCCAGTAATGTCTCCCCGATGTGAATCCCTCCGATCCCAGCACACAAGCCCAGTGTGTGAACCTCTTCCCGGTGTCAGGGAGATCCCTCCGGGTCCCGGTGTATCTCACACTCTTCCGATCCTCAGACACCTCGAGCCGCGGACTCGCCGTTTCCACATCCAGGGTGACAGAGACTGGGGGGAGAAGCAGAGAATTAGAGAGTCCCCGGGGATCGGGGGGAGACTCGGGCAGCGCGGCCCCGGGACCGGACCGGGGGAGAGGCCGCTGGGCCTCAGGCGCAGTCGGGTGCCCGACAGGGCCTTTTCCGGTGTTTTACACAAACACAGCGGATGGACAACCAGCATTTTCTCGAGTTTTTCCCCCGACATGGAGAGCGGATTTTCCCCGATGAACACACACAAGATTCTGGAGGATCTCAGCGGGTCAAGCAGCATGTGTTAAGGGAGATTTCAAGCAGAGACCTTACCTCAAGATTGGAAAGAAAGACGGGAGATAGCAGTGGAAACGGGTATGAAAAAGGAGTGGAGCAAAAACTGGATCCAGGTGAGGATGGGGTGAGTGAACACTGGAGGCATTTAAAGAGGAGGTCAGGCAGAATTCAATCATGTCGACCAACTCACTTTAATGAACTTGTTCCATTTGTCTATATTTGCCCATTATTCCTTTAAAACTCTCCTACACATGTACCTGTCCAGATGTCTTTTAAACATTGCAACTGTACCAACCTCTACAGTTTCCTTTGGCAGCCTCCTGAGCTCCAGGAAAAAAGACCCAGCATATCCAGCCTCTCCTTATAACCCAAACCAGTAATATCCTTGTAAATCTGTTTTATACCCTCTCAGT
The DNA here is from genome assembly GCF_963921235.1 of Mobula hypostoma. Lineage (NCBI taxonomy): Eukaryota > Metazoa > Chordata > Chondrichthyes > Myliobatiformes > Myliobatidae > Mobula > Mobula hypostoma. The sequence continues at coordinate 7,838,666 of NC_086101.1, read as the reverse complement.
TTAATGACATTCTTCCTGGAGAAAGATCACCAGCACTGGACAGTGTGATCCAAATCATAAAGACAAGAAAATCTGCAGAAGCTGGAAATCCAAAGCAACACACACAAAACCTTGACCCAAAACATCAACTATTTATTCATATCCATAGCTGCTGCCTGACCTGCAAAGTTCCTCCAGCAGTTTGTGTGTGTTACTCTGCTCCAAATGTGGCCTTCCCAATGTCTTGTACACTCATAACGTGATGCCCCAGCTCCTGACTGATGAAGGCAATCACCTCCTGGTCTCTCTGTTCCACAACACCCTCCAGGGCCTCACTGATTCCTGTGTAATCCTGTCCTGGTTTCCCTTCCAAAATGTAACACCCTCATCTCTCTGAATTAAAATCAATTTCCATCCAATGGCCCAGATCTAACTGTAATCTTGGATAACCCATGAGCAATGGGTTATATGGTGGATAACACAATACTGTTGCACCTCGCGGCGTTCTGGAGTTCTGAGATCAATTGCGACACCATCTGTAAGGAGTTTGTACGGTCTCCCCGAGACCTCGTGCCTTCCCTCTCGGTCCTCCTGATTCATTCCTCAGATTGGGGAGGAGTGGACAGCGAGGAAGACCATCATTACTTTCAGTGGGATCTGGAGCAGCTGGAAAAATGGCCTGAAATGTGTCAGCTGGAATTTAATGCAGACAAGTGTGAGCTGTTGCACTTTGGTAGGACCACAGTGTAGATCTTACACAGTGAATGGTCGGGCACTGAGGACACTGTTCTAAGGCAGATCTGGGAAAAGGGGTCCATTAATACATCGAAAGTGCTGTTACAGGGAGATAGGTCCATCAAAAAAGCTTTTCTCTGACTTTCATAAATCAAAGTATTGAGTACAGGAGATGTATGTTATGTTGAAGTTGCATGAGATGTTGTTGAGGCCTAATTTGGAATATTGTGTGCAGGTTTAGTCACGTACATAGAACATAGAACATAGAATAGTACAGCACATTACAGGCCCTTCGGCCAACAATGTTGTGCCAACCCTCAAACCCTGCCTCCCATATAAGCCCCCACCTTAAATTCCTCCATATACCTGTCTAGTAGTCTCTTAAACTTCACGAGTGTATCTGCCTCCACCACTGACTCAGGCAGTGCATTCCACACACCAACCACTCTCTGAGTAAAAAACCTTCCTCCAATATCCCCCTTGAACTTCCCACCCCTTCACTTAAAGCCATGTCCTCTTGTATTGAGCAGTGGTGCCCTGGGGAAGAGGTGCTGGCTATCCACTCTATCTATTCCTCTTATTATCTTGTACACCTCTATCATGTCTCCTCTCATCCTCCTTCTCTCCAAAGAGTAAAGCCCTAGCTCCCTTAATCTCTGATCATAATGCATACTCTCCAAACCAGGCAGCATCCTGGTAAATCTCCTCTGTACCCTTTCCAATGCTTCCACATCCTTCCTGTAGTGAGGCGACCAGAAATGGACACAGTACTCCAAGTGTGGCCTAATCAGAGTTTTATAGAGCTGCATCATTACATCGCGACTCTTAAACTCTATCCCTCGACTTATGAAAGCTAACACCCCATAAGCTTTCTTAAATACCCTATCCACCTGTGAGGCAACTTGCAGGGATCTGTGGACATGTACCCCGAGATCCCTCTGCTCCTCCACACTACCAAGTATCCTGCCATTTACTTTGTACTCTGCCTTGGAGTTTGTCCTTCCAAAGTGTACCACCTCACACTTCTCCGGGTTGAACCCCATCTGCCACTTCTCAGCCCACTTCTGCATCCTATCAATGTCTCTCTGCAATCTTCGACAATCCTCTACACTATCTACAACACCACCAACCTTTGTGTCATCTGCAAACTTGCCAACCCACTCGTCTACCCCCACAGCCAGGTCGTTAATAAAAATCACGAAAATTACAGGTCCCAGAACAGATCCTTGTGGGACACCACCAGTCACAATCCTCCAATCTGAATGTACTCCCTCCACCACGACCCTCTGTCTTCTGCAGGCAAGCCAATTCTGAATCCACCTGGCCAAACTTCCCTGGATCCCATGCCTTCTGACTTTCTGAATAACTACAGGAAAGGGTACCTACAGGAAAGAGTACAGAGAAAATTTACAGGGATATAGCTGGGACTGGAAGACCAAAGTCAAAATGAAATATTGAATAGTTTAGGACTTTATTCCTTGTAACATAGAAGACTAAGGGGAGATTTGATGGAGGTATACAGAATGATGAGGGGTAGAGATATGGTGAATGAGCTTTTTCCATGGACTTTGGCTGGGATTACAACCAGAGGTCATGAGTTAAGGGTGAAAGATGAAAAGTTTAAGAGGAACATGAAAGGAAACTTCTTCATTCAGAGGGTTGTGAGAGTGTGGAACGAGCTGCCAGTGCAAGTGGTACATGCAAGCTCGATTTAAACATTTAAGAGAAGTTTGGACAGGTACATGGATGGCAGGAGTTGGAGGACGATGGTCCTGGTGCAGGTCGATGGGAGCAGGTAGTTTAAATGTTTCGGTACAGACCAGGTGGGCTGAAGGGCCTGTGCTGTTAGTTTCTATCACTCTGTGACGCTCGTACAAAGACATAACGGTTTGTAGGTTAAATGATCATTGTACATTGCCTGTGATTAGGCTAGTTTTAAATAGTTGGGGTGCTGGGTGGAGCAGATCATTGGTCTGGGACGGCCTGTTTCACACTGTATCTAAATAAATAAATAACCCCTTCACTGTCCAACCTGATGGCATGAATATTGACTTCTCTAACTTCCGTTAATGCCCTCCTCCCCTTCACAACCCATCCCTTATTTATTTATTTATCTATTTATTTATTTATTTGATATTTTTTATTTCCCCCCCTTATTTTCTCTCTCTCTCTCTTTTCTCCCTCTGTCCCTCTCACTATAACTCCTTGCCTGCGGTCCACCCTCCGGGCTCCCCTCCCCGCTTCTGTCTCTCCCCAGGCTTCCTGTCCCATGATTATCTCCCTTCTCCAGTCTGGTATCGTTTTTGCCAATCAACTTTCCAGCTCTGAGATTCATCCCTCCCTTCCTGTCTTCTCCTATCATTTCGGATCTCCCCCTCTCCCTCCTACTTGCAAATCTCTCACTGTCTCTTCTTTCAGTTAGTCCTGACGAAGGGTCCCGGCCCAAAACGTCGACTGTACCTCTTCCTGTTGATGCTGCCTGGCCTGCTGCGTTCACCAGCACTTTTTGCGTGTGTTGCTTGAATGTCCAGCATCTGCAGATTTCCCTGTGTTTGCGTTTTAAACATGTCACCTACATCCTCTCCAAATCATTCATGTGAATGATGAAAAACAGTGGACCCAGCACCGATCCCTGCAGCACAACCGCTGGTCACAGGACTCCACCCAGACAATTCTGTATCCTATTCCAGATCGTACTGTATCCTATGTGATCTAACTCTCTGCTACCTCGTCAAATCCCTCGCTAAACTCCATGAAGACGATGTCTACTGCACTTTCATCAACTGTAATTTATTTATTGAGATACAGCACGGAATAGGCCCTTCCGGCCCTTTGACTCCCACCACCCAGCAACCACTGATTTAATCCGAGCCTGACCATGGGACAAGTTACAATGACCCTCCACCACCCAGAAACTCCTGATTTTAAAACGCAAACAGGAATTCTGCAGATGCTGGAAATTCAAGCAACACACATTAAAGGTGCTGGTGAACGCAGCAGGCCAGGCAGCATCTCTAGGAAGAGGTGCAGTCGACGTTTCAGGCCGAGACCCTTCGTCAGGACTAACTGAAGGCAGAGTGTTCAGACCGAGCCTGACCATGGGACAAGTTACAATGACCCCCAGCACCCAGCAACCCCTGATTTAATCCGAACCTGACCACGGGACAATTTACAATGACCCCTACTACCCAGCAACCCCTGATTTAATCTGAGCGTGACCATGGGACAAGTTACAATGACCAGTTAACCTGCCAACCGGTACAGGTTCGGACTATGAAACCGGAGCACCTGGAATAAACCCACGTGGTCATGGGGAAATTACAAACTCCTTACAGGCAGTGACTGGACATGAACCCGGGTCACTGGTACTGTAAAGCGTTGTGCTAACCACTATGCTACCGTACCGTCCATGCAGAAAACCAAGCTGGGTATCCCTGATTAGTCCTCGGCTTTCTAAATGAATGTAGATCCCGTCTCTCAGAATCCCCTGCATTAATGTACCCTCCACCGACGTTAGGTCACCGGTCTGTACGTCCCAGGTTTTTCCCTACAGCCGATCTTCAATAAATGTTCAACACTAGTCTCCCTCCAGTCTTCTGGCCCCTCACCCACAGCTATCGATGACACACATATCTCCAAAAGGGCCCCACAATTTCTTCCTGACCTTCCCACAATGTCCTGGGATAAACTTGATCAGGACCTGGGGATTTATTGAACTTTATGCATTTCAGGACCTGCAGCACATTCGCTTCTGTAATGTGGTAGAAAATGAGGTCGATCATTTTCTGTAACACAGGAGAATTGAGGGCCCTGTGGAACTGGCACAGAAGAGGAGTTGAGACCTGGGACAGAGAAATGATGACAGGGAAGGTTTAGACGGATACGGGCCAAATGCAGGTAAATGGACTGGGAGGTGATCTGACAGAAATATATAAGGTTATGAGAGGTGCAGAGTTGCTCCAGGTAGCGGAAGGGTGGGGAGTGTGGACTGTGGGGTTGGGAGACACTGGGAAGTGAATGACAGGTGGAGACCAACACAATGAAAGTTTTGATTGCTAGTCGGAGCGAGGTTGCGGGGGAGGTTGGGAGATGGGAAGGTGGGAGGCAGCTGTGGGAGGGTGAAAAACAGGAGCACAAAGGCCGACCTGTGCTGGAATCTTATCAGTAAAGGAGGTTCCACTCTATCCGCCCAAAGGGAAACTTCCCAGTGGCCAAACATTTTGATTCCCATTCCAAAATGTCTGTCCACAGCCGCCTCTTGTGCCAAGATGAGGCCATCCTCAGGATGGAGGAGCAACACCTTATATTCTGCCTGGGTAGCCTCTGACCTGATGGCATGAATATTGATTTCCTCTTCCGGTAAAATTTTTCTCATCAACCCCCCTTCTTCTATTCCCCACTCGGGCCTTTAACTTCTTCTCACCTCCCTATCACTACTCCCTGGGTCCCCTCCTCCTTCCCTTTCTCTTATGGTCCACTCTCCTCTCCGATCAGATTCCTTCTTCTCCAGCCCTTTAGCTTTCCCACCCCCCTGGCTTCACCTATCACCTTCCAGCTAGCCTCTCTCCCCTCTCCCCACCTTTTTATTCTGGCATCTCCCCCCTTCAATTTCAGTCCTGAAGAGGGATCACAGCCCAGAACATCAGCTGTTTATTCATTACAATAGATGCTGTCTGACCCGCTGAGTTCCTACAGCATTTTGTGTGTGTTCATTTGTGTTTAATGGAATATTAATTCCAGAGCTACCATGTGAGGATTCAAACTCGTGCATTGGCTTGTTTGTCCAGTGCAAATGGAATCAGGATGCAATGATTCACCTAACAGACCAGTGAATTGATTGTAATTTGCCCCTTGTTTGGTGTGTTCAAGGGTCTGACATCTCCAGCTGACCATGTGACAGTGATGTGTCCCAGCAGGTGGGGTTGGTGCCGGAATGAATCTTATGTTTTACCTTGCTTAATGCTGTCCAACGGTTCTCCCAATGCAATGTCGAACAAATAGGGGCGATAGAATTTTTCAACCAGTAGGGCACCATCTGTCACTGACAATGTCTGTTCTTCATCACTAATCCTGTAAATATTATACATCTGGTTATAAACTGAACATCAGTGATATTTGAACTATTTTACAAATCCATACAGTGTTTCAGTAAAGACCATGTCCTACCTCCTCTTCCGATGAGCTTCCTCCTGAAATAAATAGAACACAGATCTCAATTGACTGAGACTGACCATCAGCATCCCGACAGCAGGAATCTGAGACAAGTTATTACAAGCTGCTGAACATTCCCACTAAACTCACTCCCGCTGAAACGATTGGATAAAGAGGGACAGAGAACCACGGGAGTAAGTACAAGGAATGATTATGAGTGCAGAGACAGAGGGTGGAAGGTCTCATGCTATCCATTCGAAGTAGGCTGCCGTGGATTTATTGCATTCACTTTGCAGAAGTGGCTGCGTGATCTTGGCTTCACTAGAAGAGAGATCAAGTCAACCAGCAGGGCTGTAGCTGAGGCAGCAGAGAAAGGATCAGCATGGGTGTGGACCAAGTATGTCCAGAGGGGCAGATAGTCAGACAGTGTATATATATATTGCAAACCCTTCAGTAGTTGCATAGACACCTGAAGAGCAGACTATCTGTTGGATGGAAGTGACCAACAACTCTGATAGATGCAGATGCAAAGTTTTTAAGCTCACCAGTGGGAGGTGGTGCTTTAGCACTGCTGGCCCACCACCTCGAGGGAGTCTTGATCATAAGTGGGCCAAAACTCCTGAAGACAGGTGGCAGATCAACTGATGATCCAACTGGTGATAGCAGAGGGCAGCTAACATCTTAGTCCATGTGTATTTTGTAACTCTGAAATTTATACCATAACTGAGAGGATGGAATTTACAGGAGAGAATGGACAGGTTGTGCATTTTTATCTGGTTACAATGTCAGGGAGGATCAGATGGAGGAATTTAACATTCCCAATGGATTTGATGGGGTGGGAATCAAGAAACTATTTCTCCTTGTGTAAGACCAAAAGTCAAAGATAAAACATCAGTTGGTTTTTAATAAATGCCACAAGAAACGTGGTGAAGAGAATATCAGAAGCACACTCACAGCCTGTGACTGTAACTGGGTGTTACTCTGAGTATCAGGGATATTATACGTGGGAATCACAGAAACGATCACCAGCTCAGTGCTCTGATCAGAGAGAACTCATTCCCAAGAAGGTTGCAGACTGTCCTGTGATGTACAGATGTTGTGGGAGGCCGGTTTGGGACAATCACAACTCTGAACAGTCAGGATGTCCACATGGTGGAAATCAGTTTCCAACTACAGTATTTGAGATAAAATGCATTATTTTTTGACTGTGCACTTTTACAAATCCAAAGTGAAATCTCTCACCATGAGGAATGTGATATTTTCTTGTTGATCCATCCGTTCCTGTAACTTTGAGATTTCCTCCTGGATGGAATTTAAATTCTCTTGAATCTCTCGAAGATTTTTTTCCATTGGATTCAGAATCCTCTCCTCTTCTTCCCTGAGATCTCGGAGCACACGCTGCTCTTTCTCGGTGATAATCCGGCGCAGTTCAACAAAATGGGATGTGATCTGGGACTGAAGGCTGTGTGACTGTTCCTGTCAATGAAAGGAGAGGTTAGTTTACTATTTGAGGCTATTTTCTGTATTTTCTTCTGACATGGAAGGTAACCATTCAGCCCATTAACGTCTCTGCTGGTTTTCAGAACAATCCCCTCCATCACATTCGCCCACGTCTCCCTGAAACATATACTCTGTCTCTGACCCACTAACTCCGACCTGATTCACAGACCACCCAACTTCATAAGGTTAATTGCAAACTCCACGCAGACAGCTCCCGGGGTCGGGATCGATCCCAGGTTACTGGAGCTGCGATACTCTGCTATTCTGCATTAAAGAGAACAAAACTAAACAGCGAATTTGTAAATTCTGCTCTGGAAGCCTCACCCGAACTCCAGAAATCTTCTCTTTCTGTTGTTGCTCCATTTCCTCGAAGTCTGATTTCTTTTTCGTGAGAGAGTCTAAGGAAGATTGAACCCGACCCTGGGAATCAGAGAGTAAAGACATTAAACCAAAACATGCAACTAAGTAAACAGCTGATCAAAACCTGGTTAGTTTTACCTTGTAGATTTCAACGGCTTCGTTAACCGGCATGAAGTTGTGAGACTTGTGTTCCCGCGCATCTCTACAGACCAGGCAGATCAGTGTCTTGTCCGTCTCACAAAACAGCTTCAGTTCTTCCCCATGTTTCTCGCAGTGAAGTTTATTTTCCTTCTCTTTCGGATTCAGGTTTAGTTTTCGAGCTTTCTCAGACAGATTTGCTAAGGCCCGATTGGCCCTGAGGGTGCGGTCTGCAAACTCCTCTCTACATTCCGGGCAGGAGTTTCTCTCCTCCCTTTCCCAACACCGTGTGATGCAGGAGCGGCAGAAGTTGTGTCCACACTCCAGTATAACCGGATCGGTGAAGAAATCCAGGCAAATGGGACAAATTGCCTCCTCGCTTAAACTCTCGACCTGTTCTTTCGAAGCCATGTTAACTCCCGGTATTTCCTGGTTCAGGATCCTTTCACTTTCGGGAGCTGCTGAGCGCCTGCGGTACCGCGATTGTCCTCTAGGGGCGCTGCGGTCTCGGGAATGAATGTTCCTTTCCCGTGAGAAGGATTCATGTTCATTTCCACAGCAGGGGTCAGAAACACATCAAACAAGTCTCACATAGATAAAGCCGGAGAGAAGAGCTTGGTTCAGTCTGCGGCAGAACTGAAGGGACAAGTCCTGAGCAGAGAGAGAGAAGGGACTGTAAATGCAAGAATCTGGAAGGAACTAAGCAGGTCAGACAGCATTTGTGGAGAAAAATAGTCAGAAGATATTCCGGGTAGAGACAGTCCAGATGAGGGTTCTCGAACCGAATTGTCGATTGTCCATTTCTCTCCACAGATGCTGTCTGACCCTCGGTGTTCCTCCAAAAGCTCGTTTTGTTTAGCTCGAAGACTGAAGATAGTCAGAATGAGGCGTAAAATCGGTGATTAATGTAAATTTATGCAACTATTAAATCAGTTAATAGTATGGAACACGGGATGTGGAGAGAATCTGCTGTGAGGAGACTGATGCTGTGGCGATGACAAAGATGTGGCTGCAGGAATCACCACAGGACTGGACATTGTATGTCACAGTGTGGAAAACATTCAAATCCTGATCTCCATTTCCCTTCTTGACTTCACCACATACGGCCCGGCTCCAGAGGTCTGGTCCCACTTGTTCTGAACGGGGCCCGCGTGTGGAAATGATTTTTCGCTGCCTGTCTTCTAAACCCCGTCAGCCCCAGAATGCAGGGGCACTGGGCTGGAATCTCCACTCACAAACACAAGAGACTCTGCAGATGCTGGAATTCCAGAGCAACAGACACGATGTACTGGAGGAACTCAGCCGGTCAGGCAGCATATGGAGAGAAATAAACAGCGTTGAAGGTTCTCGGTCTTAAACGACGACAGTTCTCCTCTCCACAGACCCTGAGGTCCTCCAGTGTTTTGTGTGTGTTGCTCTCTGACAGTCTTCATCAGGGAGCTTCCACAACAGCAGCTCGAGGGACAGAGGGACTGGGGGTTGGGTTGTGGGAGTGGGGACCAGTCTCCCACTTAAATACAGTTCAGATGGAACAGCACAGAAAGAACCTGCCAGACAGCAGTGGTGAGTTTCAGGAACAAGTCAGTTTATTCAGACGCTGTTGCAGTAAACATCGGAGAACACTTCCAGTGTCTTCGCAAAGATACTCGACTGAGTCAATGACATTATGGGTTCCTGTTATACAATGGTGACATGTGGATTTCATAAAAATTCATCAGAAAGCTACATTTCTCTGTAGTATTTGACCTTTGATTATTTCCATGTGGTGTCTCTCGATCTGACTGACATCCATTTCCCAATGCTCTCCGTAATTCATTGTCTTCATTTCTGACCCTGGTTTCCTGCCGTGACTCTCATTATCTGATGATAAACTCTCCTGCCGTGGTCTGCAATCCAACCTCCACCTGTTTACCTTTGATCCAGTGAGCTTCACCTTGCTGACTGAACACATCCACAATCTAACCACTGTACTGACTGTCATATCGTCACCTCCCAGTGACCTTCTCCCTTGGTCTAACTACTGTAATTTCCCAAACGGTGAGGCAGCTACTTTCAATATTTCGCAATTTTCCCAATTCTCATGATTCCCAGAGATCCCTTCCTCAGATATCACTGCCTGACACTGTGTGATGTGATTGTCACTTGCCACCTGTCAGCCCAGGGCTGGATATTGCCCAGGTCTTGCTGCATTTGTGTTGTGGGCTGCTTCATTATCTGAGGAGTGGTAGATGGTGCTGAACATTGTGTCGTCATCAGTGACCATCCCGACCTCTGACCTTACGATGGACAGAAGGTCGTTGATGAAGCAACTGAGGGTGTTTGGGCCGAGGACTCTGTCCTGGGGAGTTCCTGCAGAGATGTCCTGTGGCTGAGATGATCGGCTCCAAACACCACAACCATCTTCTTTGATTCTCACTGATTACCCCATTATTCCTTCACTTGCTCTATTTATTTTATAATTCATAGTGATGTTATGTCTGTGCAAAGCAACACATTTCACATCAGATATAGCAGAGATAATAAACAGAAACTCGACGTCTCAGGCTGAGACCATTCATTCGGGCTGGAAAGGGAAGGAGATGAGGCCAGAATAAGAAGGTGATGGGAGGGGAAGGAGTACAAGCTGACAGGTGACAGGAGAGATCAGGTGAGGAGAAAGGTGGGTGGATGGGGGAGGGTGGGAGGCAATAGGTGGACAAGGTAAAGGGCTGAAGGAGGAGGAATCTAAAAGATGAGGACAGTGGACCCTGGAGTAGAGGGAAGGAGGAGGGGCAGCACAAGGAGGTGATGGGCAGGTGGGGAGGTGAAGTAGTGGGACGGTCATCAGAATGGTTAGAAAGAGGGAGGATGGAGGAGGGAGACATTACCAGAATTCGTCGAGTTTAGAAGACAAGCTGTATTCTGATCGACTGCAGATTTCTGCAGCATGATGGACTCAGGGTCAGGGACGATGTGCTTTTTGTGTGACTGTATTTTATTGATCTCGTGTATGTGCCTTGTGCTGGGTGTGACTGTTTGGACTGTATTAGCACCTTGGCCCTGGGGTAACGTTGTCTCCTTTGGTTGTATTCATGAGTATTGAATGACAATTGAACTTGAACCTGATGGGGAAGCTTTAGTGAGGGTGCAGAAGATATTTAGCAGGATGCTGCCTGGATTAGAGAGAATGTCTTTCAGGTTCAGTGAACTCGGGCTTTCGTCTTTGGAATGGAGGATGAGAGATGGCGATAGATGAGAGACGTAAATCGAGTGGATGGCCAGAGACTTTTCCCCAGCGCAGAAATGACTTTTAGCACCCGGAGGAAACCCACGTGGTCACGGGGAGAATGTACAAACACATTACAGGCTGCAGTGGGAATTGAACTCAGGTCGCTACTGTGCTGACAGGAAAAGAGTCATGTAGCAGAGTGAACAGGAGAGGACGCTGATGTCAGTATTGAGCAATTCTCGGCAGAGAAGGTTTGGCTTCCAGTTCACGTGGATTAGAAAATGCATTTTCATGAAGAAATTTATAGCAACAGATGATTATAGCTGGGTTATTAGTACAGGCCCTTGGGCCAACCAGATTGTGCAGACCTTCTCACCTACTCTAAGATCAATTTAATCCTTCCCTCCGACATAGACCTCACCACCACTGATCCCTTAATGAGGACTGGCTCATGGACCTCCGGGTTCTTCCTCCTGTACTTGACAGTACTGCCTCTGCAGTAGTGTGCAGGTTGCGTGGTAGGGTCGGGGGCATTGCTGGGAAGGTGGAACGTTTAACAACGAGTCAATGTAAAAGGGTGTGGATGGCGTAGGCCCAGTAGAGCCTCTTTCTGCGCATTATGTCTCAGTCGGCTGGTCATCTGCTCTCTCTGGTAAACAATATATGCCAGCATTAGTTTGAAAATTGCCCCATGCAGCTCCATCGTGGGCACCTGCCTCCCCAGCATCGCGGATGCCTTCAAAAGGGGCTCCATCATTAAAGATCCCATCACCCGGGACATTTCCTTTTCACATTACAACCATCAACGAGGCAGCACTGGAGCCGGAAGACTCACATTAAATGTTTCAAGAACATCTTCCTCCCCTCTACCATCAGATTTCTGAATAGGCAATGAACCCATGAACACTCTCACTCTTTTCTCTTTTTTGCACTAGAATCAAAGATTCCAGACTGTTTCATGTCATGTCCAGTGCACAAGTGTAAAGAAGAACAGAATAATCTTCGGATATGACGCAGCACTGAAAAGAACACAGTAAGACAAAGAACACAATGAAGTTGCATTAAGGGTGTGGAGAGGTGGGTTATTTAATTGTATATGTAATATCGTTGCCTTAATATCATGCTTTGTTTTATTAATAGTTATGCTGTTGGGTATTTTATTTCCTGCAGATTTTCTGAAAATGCAACGCGTTCCTTTAATTACATTACACAATCGAGTAATTCAGTTGATTGATAAGTTAGGCTTGTTGAATTAGCTGGCTGGATTTGTCTTGTTAACACTTGGCCAATAAGATACCATGGAACATTCTGGCAGGATCAGGGTAGCCATTTTCTGGAGGAAGAAGGAGTGAGACGACAAACATGAGTGAAGAAGACGGTGACACGCTCACAGAACCCATTTGGAAGGTCAGATACCGCTGTCAGAAAATCCTCATGCAGACAATGGTCTCACAGAGAATATACAGATAACTTCTAATTAGCTGCTTATCACACAACCTTGGAGAGTGTTCAATACCTTGTCCTTGGATGTTGCACGTCTATTTATTTGTGTTTCACTTGGAGTGCGTTTTCAGTATTTCGTCAATAAATTTACACTGGTGTGAGTTACATTATTGCTTCCTAGTGATCAGTAAATTTGCACAGGTGTGTCGGTGTTCGTGCAAGTGATGGCCTCACTTTCCCTTAAAGGGGCACTCAAACTTTTGTGTTGTGGTACGCAAATAATATTTACCCTGGACAATTTAATATATTTCTTATTATAATTTATAGATTTTATTATGTATTGGAATGTACTGCTGCCTCAGAACAACAAATTTCATGATCTATACCAGTATTAAACGCTATACTGAGCTGACCCTGAAACAATACCCTGTCAATGGACTGCTGGTAATAGGTGCTCTGTGCAAACGAGCTTTCAGATTTCCTGAGCCCATCAGTGACCACACCGCCTCTTTATCTCAGCACACCAGGCTGCTGTGACACTTGGTGCAGCGGCTGCAAACACTGAGGATAAAGGGCACTGTGTGGGGCCTCCAAGTTCGTCATTTCCAGCACACAAGTGTAAAGGAGAACATAATTTTCACTCTGCATCCAATGCAGCACATACACACAAAAAACACAAGTGAGTGAGTGGGCCAGTGAAGGAGTGGAGCTTTGAGGCTTTGACTCGAGAGGCTTCGACGAGAAGAGGCGGAGGACGAGCTTGTTCCCAGTTAGTTTTTACAACATCTCCTGAGACGGTGATGTGCCTCTCATGTGAGATGTGGCAGTCTTGGGGGAACTCCCCTCTCCCGCAGAGTCACATCTGCCAGAAGTGCACACGGCTGGGCGATCTGGAAGACCGTGTAAGGAATCTGGAGCAGCAGCTGGATGACCTTCGACTCATGAGGGAGAATGAGGCAGTCATAGATGAGACCTATAGGGAGGTAGTCATACCTAGGTTGTCGGAAGCAGGTCATTGGGTGACAGTCAGAGGGGGGAAAGCGAAGGTGAGCAGACAGGTAGTGCAGAGCACCCCTGTAGCCATTCCCCTGAATAATAAGTTTACCGTCCTGGATACTGTTGGTGGGGACGACCGACCAGGTGTGAGCCACGGTGGCAGGGCCTCCGGCACTGAGTCTGACCCGTTGTTCGAAGGGTGGGACGGAGAAGAGGAGAGCTGTCGTCATTGGAGACTCCATAGTCAGGGGAGCAGACAGGAGATTTTGTGGACATGAGAAGGACACCCGCATGGTTTGTTGCCTCCCGGGTGCCAGGGTCCGGGATGTCTCTGACCGGGTGCACGACATCCTGGTACGAGAGGGAAAGCAACCAGAAGTCGTGATACATGTTGGGACCAACAACATAGGCGGGAAGAAGGATGAGGTCCTGAAGTGTGAGTTTCGGGAACTAGGCAGAAGGCTGAAGAACAGGACCTCAAGGGTGGCGTTCTCAGGATTGCTAACAGTGCTACGTGACACTGATGGTAAGAATTGGAGGAGATGGCAGTTGAATGCGTGGCTGAGGAGTTGGTGCAGGGAGCAGGGTTTTAGATTATTAGATCATTGGGATCTCTTCTGGGGAAGGTGGGACCTGTACAGATTGGATGGGTTACACCTGAACTCAAGGGGGAGCAATATCCTTGCAGGTAGGTTTGCTAGCGTGGTTCGGAAGGGTTTAAACTAATTTGCAAGGGGGATGGGACCCGGAGCGATAGAGCAGTGAAAGAAGTGCATGGAGTAAAGCCAGATCTAACATATAGAGAGGCTTTGAGGAAAGAGAAGCAGAATAAACATTGTAAAGACAGTAAGATACAAGGGCTGAAATGTGTGTACCTCAATGCAAGAAGCATCAGGAACAAAGGTGATGAACTGAGAGCTTGGATATATACATGGAATTATGATGTAGTGGCCATTACAGAGACTTGGCTGACACCAGGGCAGGAATGGATTCTCAATATTCCTGGATTTCAGTGCTTTAAAAGGGATAGAGAGGGCAGAAAAGGGGAGTAGGGGTGGCATTACTGGTCAGGGATACTATTACAGCTACAGAAAGGGTGGGTAATGTAGCAGGATCCTGTTTTGAGTCAATATGGGTGGAAGTCAGGAACAGGAAGGGAGCAGTTACTCTACTGGGGGTATTCTATAGGCCCCCTGGTAGCAGCATAGATACAGAGGAGCAGATTGGGAGGCAGATTTTGGAAAGGTGCAAAAATAACAGGGTTGTTATCATGGGTGACTTTAACTTCCCTAATATTGATTGGCACTTGATTAGTTCCAAGCGTTTGGACGGGGCAGAGTTGAAGTGTGTCCAAGACGGATTCCTGTCACGGTATGTTGCCAGGCCGACTGGGGGAATGCCATACTAGATCTAGTATTAGGTAACGAAGCAGGTCAGCTCACAGATCTCTCAGTGGGTGAGCATCTGGGGGACAGTGACCACCGCTCCCTGGCCTTCAGCATTATCATGGAAAAGGATAGAATCAGAGGGGACAGGAACATTTTTAATTGGGGAAGGGCAAATTCTGAGGCTACCAGGCTAGAACTTGCGGGTGTGAATTGGGATGATGTTTTTGTAGGGAAATGTACTATGGACATGTGGTCGATGTTTAGAGATCTCTTGCGGGATGTTAGGGATAAATTTGTCCCAATGAGGAAGATAAAAAATGGTAGAGTGAAGGAACCATGGGTGACAAGTGAGGTGGAAAATCTAGTCAGGTGGAAGAAGGCAGCATACATGAGGTTTTGGAAGCAAGGATCAGATGGGTCTATTGAGGAATATAGGGAAGCAAGAAAGGAGCTTAAGAAGGGGCTGAGAAGAGCAAGAAGGGGGCATGAGAAGGCCTTGGTGAGTAGGGTAAAGGAAAACCCCAAGGCATTCTTCAATTATGTGAAGGAAAAAAGGATGACAGGAGTGAAGGTAGGACCGATTAGAGATAAAGGTGGGAAGATGTGCCTGGAGGCTGTGGAACTGAGCGAGGTCCTCAATGAATACTTCTCTTCGGTATTCACCAATGAGAGGGAACTTGATGATGGTGAGGACAATATGAGTGAGGTTGATGTTCTGGAGCATGCTGATATTAAGGGAGAGGAGGTGTTGGAGTTGTTAAATTACATTAGGACAGATAAGTCCCCTGGGCCTGACGGAATATTCCCCAGGCTGCTCCATGAGGCGAGAGAAGAGATTGCTGAGCCTCTGGCTAGGATCTTTATGTCCTCGTTGTCCACAGGAATGGTACCGAAGGATTGGAGGGAGGCGAATGTTGTCCCCTTGTTCAAAAAAGGTAGTAGGGATAGTCCAGGTAATTATAGACCACTGAGTCTTATGTCTGTGGTGGGAAAGCTGTTGTAAAAGATTCTTAGAGATAGGATCTATAGGTATTTAGAGAATCATGGTCTGATCAGGGACAGTCAGCATGACTTTGTGAAGGGCAGATCATGTCTAACAAGCCTGATAGAGTTCTTTGAGGAGGTGACCAGGCATATAGATGAGGGTAGTGCAGTGGATGTGATCTATATGGATTTTAGTAAGGCATTTTACAGGGTTCCAAATGGTAGGCTTATTCAGAAAGTTAGAAGGCATGGGATCCAGGGAAGTTTGGCCAGGTGGTTTCAGAATTGGCTTGCCTGCAGAAGGCAGAGGGTGGTGGTGGAGGGAGTACATTCAGATTGGAGGATTGTGACTAGTGGTGTCCCACAAGGATCTGTTCTGGGACCTCTACTTTTCGTGATTTTTATTAACGACCTGGATGTGGGGGTAGAAGGGTGGGTTGGCAAGTTTGCAGATGACACAAAGGTTGGTGGTGTTGTAGATAGTGTAGAGGATTGTCAAAGATTGTAGAGAGACATTGATAGGATGCAGAAGTGGGCTGAGAAGTGGCAGATGGAGTTCAACCCAGAGAAGTGTGAGGTGGTACACTTTGGAAGGACAAACTCCAAGGCAGAGTACAAAGTAAATGGCAGGTTACTTGGTAGTGTGGAGGAGCAGAGGGATCTCGGGGTACATGTCCACAGATCCCTGAAAGTTGCCTCACAGGTGGATGGGGTAGTTAAGAAAGCTTATGGGGTGTTAGCTTCATAAGTCGAGGGATAGAGTTTAAGAGTCGCGATGTAATGATGCAGCTCTATAAAACTCTAGTTAGGCCACATTTGGAGTACGGAGTCCAGTTCTGGTCGCCTCACTATAGGAAGGATGTGGAAGCATTGGAAAGGGTACAGAGGAGATTTACCAGGATCCTGCCTGGTTTAGAGAGTATGCATTATGATCAGAGATTAAGGGAGCTAGGGCTTTACTCTTTGGAGAGAAGGAGGATGAGAGGAGACATGATAGAGGCGCACAAGATAAATAAGAGGAATAGATAGAGTGGATAGCCAGTGCCTCTTCCCCAGGGCACCACTGCTCAATACAAGAGGACATGGCTTTAAGGTAAAGGGTGGGAAGTTCAAGGGGAATATTAGAGGAAGGTTTTTTACTCAGAGAGTGGTTGGTGTGTGGAATGAACTGCCTGAGTCAGTGGTGGAGGCAGATACACTAGTGAAGTTTAAGAGACTACTAGACAGGTATATGGAGGAATTTAAGGTGGGGGCTTATATGGGAGGCAGGGTTTGAGGGTCGGCACAACATTGTGGGCCGAAGGGCCTGTACTGTGCTGTATTATTCTATGTTCTACTACAAAATAAAGAACACGGTAATAAAAACACAAATGTGAATACATAAGCTAGTTTATATACATTGCTTGTATGTCCATAAAGTGACACCAGGCACAGGACCGTTTGCACATGAGGTGAGTGACAGGAAATGTGGGTCAGTGGAGGGAGTTGTTGATCGGCCTTAGTGGTTGGGGTAAAGAAACACTCACAAAATGCTGGAGGAACTCAGCAGGCCAGGCAGCTTCTGAGGAAAGGAGTCAACAGCCGACGTTTCGGGCCGAAACCCTCCATCTTGACTGCTTGGGGAAGGTAACTTTTTGAGTCTTCCCATCGCATACTCAGACTCCAGCTTTTCGTGTGTGTGTGGCTCCGGATTCCAGCGGCTGCGGTCTCTTGTGCCTCTTTTTGCTTTGGAGACGCTGTAGTTGAATCTTTAAAAAAAATATACAGACTGCGTGGACGAGCTTGGGCTTCGGGTGCGAGCGTGTCGGTGGCTGAGTGCCCTTCCTGCGGGGAGGGGTTGTGAGAGGTTCCCTCCGCTGCCGTCCCGTCTCGTCACGTCCCGCCCACGAGGGGCGGTCACCGCACGTAATAATGAGTTAAGACAGCGGCGCCGCGGTGCCGCAGAACGGCTGATAGAATCGGGCTGGTAGAACCCGGCTGCCCGTCGACCGGTCTCTGACCGCCGTGGAGTATGGCCCAGGGGCGGCCGGGCAGTCACAGCGCATCGGGAGCCGGCCGGGGGCTGCAGCTGTTGGCCGCCGCCTGCTTGCTGACTTACCCGGCGC
The DNA here is from genome assembly GCF_963921235.1 of Mobula hypostoma. Lineage (NCBI taxonomy): Eukaryota > Metazoa > Chordata > Chondrichthyes > Myliobatiformes > Myliobatidae > Mobula > Mobula hypostoma. Next base: position 7,820,679 of record NC_086101.1, on the reverse strand, counting down.
GGTGCTGCAGGTTGAGGTGAGGGCCTGGGTGGGTGACAGGGACTGGCTGTGGGAGGGCGAGAGGTGGCGGTGGGCTGGAGGAATATAAGGGTGGGTTCTGGGGTCGAGTTGAGGGGCTGGGACAAACCGCAGGGAGGGAGCATGTGTTCCCCGAATTGGACACGTAAGGGAAAGTGTCAAACGGTTAAACTCGCTTCAAACGGTGACCGCCAAAAGGTTACAGAAGATCCAAAGGAGTACAGAGGGTGGGAGGGGTGAGGGATACTGAGAATGGGAGGGGTAGAGGTGCAGATGATGGGAGTGCTGGGTACCAAAAGGTAGGAGGGTGGGAGATAAGTGTGAGGTGGGTTAGTTCCGGTACGGGGAGTACGGAGGGGTGGAGAGTACGGAGGGCAGTGTGGGGTGGGGGAACAAAAAATTAGAAGGAAAAGAAAGGGTCAAAACGCTGATGGCAAATAAAGGGAGTTTTAAATATGTTTCAGCAAGAATTCAAGTTAAGAGGTGATTGGGAGTAAAAGAAATGATCTGCTTGGAGAGCGAAATGAATATGAATTGTGAGTAATTTGCAGAAGGGTTCAGGAAAGTGGCGTGGTTCTGATACCGTCAGCTTTGTGGTGGGCGACACAAGTGATGGATGCCAGCTTGATGTCAATGTTTAAGAGGAGTTTGGATAGAGTTTTGATAGAGGTGTACAAAATGATGAGGGCTATCAATAGGGTAAATGCAAGCAGGTTTTGCCCCGTGAGGTGAGACGAGAACTGGAGGAGTGGTTGTGATACAGCAGGTGACATTTGGCCCTGGTGATAGACAGACACACTCTCACAGTTCAGCCACACTACAACTGTCAGCTGGTTATCATCGAGGCCTGGCCTAATTTAACTCGGGAATTTTGAGGATGTTTTTACAGGAAATGTCAGTAAGATTAAAGGTGTACAGAGAACTTGCAGGGAATTGAAGACGTGAGTTACAGGGAAAGATTGAATAGGATAGGAATAGGTTATTGAATAAGTTATTCCCTGGAGCGTGGGAGACTGGAGATGCTGGAATCTGAAGCAACAGACATACTCAACACAGCTTAGCCACCCCACAGTTCAGTGGAACTCAGTGGGTCGGAAGGAACTGTTCACCTTTTGGGTTGAAAGTTGCATCAGGACAGTCCTGAAGTTACAGAGGAATTGCAAGGCTGTACAGTTAAACCTGCAGAGGGTGTTTCCAATAACGTGAGGATCTAGGACCAGAGGGCACAGCCTCACAATAAAGGGATATCCAGATTGGACAGATGGCAGAAGTTTGTGTAGGGGAATACTTCGCAACTAGTGATCATAATGTCACAGTTACAACTGACTAGAGGCCTGTGACTAGTGGTGTGCCGTGGGGATCAGTGCTGGGTATGTTGGTGTTTGCCATCTCTATCCATGAGCTGGCTGATGATGTTAACTGGATCAGCAAAGCTGTCAATAACACAAAGATTGAGGGTTTAGTGCATAGTGAAGAAGGCTATCATGGCTTGGAGCAGGATCTCCATCAGCTGAAAAATGACAGATGGAATTTTAAGGTGAAGTGCGAGGTATTTCACTTTGGTAGACAAACACAATTAACTGTAGGGCCGTGAGATGTGTGGGAGTACAAAGCGATCTCAGAATGCAGGTCCATAATTCATTGAAGGTGGTGTCACAGGTAGATAGAGTCGTAAACAAAGTTTATGAAGGCCTATGTGCCAGAAATCGAAGTTTTTGAGCGCAGGAGATGGGATGTTATGTTGAAGTTGTCTGAGACACTGGTAAGGCCTAATTTAGAGTATTGTGTGAAACTTTGGTCACCTACCTACAGGAAAGATGTAAATAAGGTTGAAAGATGTACTTGCTGCCCGTTACAGCCGCTGGCTTTCAGGGCAGCAATGAAGGTCCTCCATCTCTGGCGGTGTTCAGAACTTCCTTCATTGTATCAGTAGTTTCTTCTCTGTTTTCACTACTGTCAATCATACAAGTCCTGGTTGGAGACTCGGGAATACCGTCACACTCTGATGTAGAAGAGCTTTTCATTGCCATTTCCGTAACAATTTTGGTTTTCCAGTTAGCCCTGAGCTGAACCCCTGAACCTGGTGGACCACGGACCAGTTTTAGCCTGACCTCTACCCTTTGACCTGTGTGGCATGTGTGACCCTAACCAAGAGCCAAAGTTTACTGCCCTGACTCTGGCCTGCATAGCTCTCCAGGTCATTGAGGCACGCCAGCTTCCAAACCGTGACAAGGTTGTCGTCCCCTTGGAGGAAGGTTGAAAGAGTAAAGGGAAAGATGCTTTTTTTCAAGGATGTTGCCAGTGCTGGAGGACTTGAGTTACAAGGAAAGATTGAATAGGTTAGGACTTAATCCCTTGGAACATAAAAGTTCCTATATTCTGAAGCAGTGCCCTCTGGTCCTGGACTCCTCCACTACAGGAAACATACTCTGTACATCCACTCTATCGAGGCCTTTCCATATTCAATAGGTTTCAATGAGATCTCCTTCATTCTTCTAAACTTCAGTGAGTACAGGCGCAGGGCCGTCAAATGTACCTCATATGGTAACCTTTTCAGTCCCAGAATTTTTTCTCACGGACCTCATTTGGAGCCTTTCCAATGCCAGCTCATCTTTTATCATGTAAGGGGCCCAAAACTCCTAGTGAGGCCTCACCAGTGCCTTTTATAAAGCATCAACATTACATCCTTGCTTTTATATTTTAGGGCTTTAAAAATGAATGCTAGCATTGCATTTTCCTTCTTTACCACCGTCTCAACCGACAAGTTAACCTTTTGGGAATTCTGCACAAGGACTCCCAAGTCCTTTTGCACCTGATTTTGAATTTTCTCCCCATTTAGAAAAGAGTCTGTGGCTTTATTCCTTCTTGCAAAGTGCTTAACCATGCACTTCTCCAATCTGTATTCCAGCTACCACTTCTTTGCCTATTCTCCCGATCTTTCTTTTGTCCTTCTCCAGACTCCCTGCTTCTTCAATGTTATCTGCACCTTCTTTGCTAGTATTTTTCTGGCCTAATTTTCTAGCGGACCTATATCCATTCTCATCTGTTTTATTTTTTTACATACTTGAAGTTTTTCCATCCACTTTGATCTTTTTTTACCAGCTGGCTTTCACATTTCCTCTTTTCTCTTCTGATTCTTTTAGTTGCTTTCTGTAGGTTTTTTAAAAGCTTCCCAATCCTGTGTCTTCCTGCTAATTTTTGCTTTGGTGTATGCCCTCTCTTTTGCTTTTACATTCACTTTGACTTCCTTTATCATCCATGGTTGTACTATTTTGCCATTTGAGTATTTCTTTGTTTTTGGGATACATCTAACCTGCACCTTCCTCATTTTTCACAGAAACTCAGACCATTGCTGCTCTGCTGTCATCCCTGCCAACATCTCCTTCCAATTTACTATGGCCAACTCCTCTCTCATACCACTATAATTTTATTTACACCACTGAAATACTGCTATGTCTGACTTTACTTTGTCCCTATCAAATTTGAATTTGAACCCAGTCATGTTTTCATTGTCTCCTAAGGGCTCTTTCATCTTCAGCTCCCTAATCTCCTCCAGTTTATTACATAACACCCAATCCAGTAAATCTGATCCCCGAGTAATTCAACGACAAACTGCACTTAAAAAGCCATCTCATAGGCATTCAACTAACTCACTCTCTTGAGATCTATTTCCAACCTGATTTTGCCAATGGACCTGCATGTTAAAATCTCCCATGACTATCATAACATTGCCCTTTTGACACGTCTTTTCGATGTGCTGTTGTAATCTGTGGTTCACATCCCACCTACTGTTGGGAGGCCTGTATGTAACTGCCATCAGGGTCCTTTTGCCCTTGCAGTTGTTTCACTCAACCCTAGGGCTATGCACTGGGGAAATTCCAGGCAGTCTCCAAAGTAGGTTACATAGTCAGCACAGCATTGTGGGCCGAAGGGCCTGTAATGTGCTGTAAATTTCCATGTCTGACTGCATGCTAAGTTTGCTTTTTTAACATCCGTCCTATTTTGAGTCCCTTCAGTCCAGTTCCCACCCCGGTACCAAATTAGTTTAAACCCTCCCGAACAGCTCTAACAAACTTGCCTGCGAGAATATTGGTCCCCCTCGGGTTCAGGTGCAACCCGTCCCTTTCGAACAGGTCATACCTCCCCCAGAAGAGATCCCAGTGACCCAAGAACATGATGCCCTGCCCCTTGCACCAGCTTCCCAGCCACGCATTTATCTGCTAAATCGACCTGTTTCTACTATCACTGGTGCGTGGCATAGGTAGCAATCGCAAGAGTACTGCCCTGGAGGTCCTGCATCTCAGCATTCTACCTTCAGGACCTCATTGCTTTACCTTCCTGGATAAAATCTGCCCTGGGCTGTGAAGGGATGGTAAATTTCTGGGTCTGGACCATCCACCACCTGCTCTCATGGCTTCACGTGACCCTGATCAGGGGGCTAAGCAGGTGCTGCACCTTGGCCGAGGGTGACCTGCAGGCTGGCGGAAGGAAGGAGCACCTTACACCTCCTTTGGTAGAGACCTGTCTCCACTCTGCCATCCTTCCCATATGGCAGACAGAATGTGATAGAAATGAGAGATATTTTTAAACTGATGAGCGAGTGAATGATGTCAAAGTTCAAAGTCTGAGACCATGTACTACCTTAAGATTCATTTTCCTGCAGGCAGTTACAGGAAAGAAGAAGTACAGTAAGATTTATGAAAAACTATAAATAAAGACTGATGAACAACCAACATTGAGAAGAGAAATCATGCTGGTTAAAAATAAATAAATAACACTGAGTTGTAGAGTGCATAGGTTGTGGAGTCAGTTCAGTGTTGAGGTGAGTGAAGTTATCAACACTCATTCAGGAGCTTGATGGGTGTAGGGTGATAATTGTTGATGAACCTGGTGGTGTGGGGCCAAAGGATTTTATACGTCTAGCAAGAAGAGAGCATGGCCTGGATGGTGGGAGGGAGGGGGGTGTCATTGATGCTGCTTTCTTGCGGCAGTGCTCCTCGTAGATGTGCTCAGTGGTGGTGGGGGGATCTGTTCCTCTGATGGTCTGGGCTGTGTCCTCCACTTTCTGTAGACTTGTCTGTTCATAGGCATTGGTGTTTCCAGACCAGTCCGCGATACAACCACATCGGTGTTCTGCAGGACCAGGGGATCTCTGTACACCAGCTTCTCAGCATTGAGAAGGCAAGTGGTTAGGTGGCCAACATTGTAAATGGTTTATTATTGTCTCTGAGGCAAAGTGAAAGCCTTTGTTTTGTAAACCATCTGTATAGATAATGTCATCACATCGGTGCGTCGCTGTTACAAGGGAGAAGCAGTTAACAGAATGCAGAATAAAGTGTAGTGCAGGCAGACAATAAGGTGGAAGGCCATAGCAAGATAGATCGTGAGGTTAAAGACTAGATCTTATCATGCTAGCCTCCGAGAGGACCACAGCCTTGTCGTGGTTTGGAGGCCGGTGTGCCTCAGTGACCCGGAGAGCTATGTTGGCTGGAGTCAGGGCTTTGTGCTTTGGCTCTTGGAAGGGTTACCCATGTCAAACAAGTCAAAGGGTAGAGGCCAGAGTAAGAGGGATCCACCGGCCTTCCAAGTTTGTGGGGTAGTGGGGGGGTGGTGTTCGGCTAATAACCCTGACTGTCAAACAGAAGTTATGAAAACAGCAATGAAGAATCCTACTTTGTGTGTGACGGTATTCCTGAGTCTCCACCCGGGATTGCAGGGCTGACTGTAGTGAAAACCAGGAGGAAGCTGCTGGCATGATGAAGGAAGCCCTGGACACAGCCGGAGATGCAGGACCTTCATTGCTGCCCTGAAACTCCAGCAGCGTAACCGGCAGTAAGTTAGTTATCGTTCTCCGGGACCGTTCAGTTATAACAGAGGGATAGAAGCTGTCTTTGGGTCTGGTAGTACGTGCTTTCAGGATTTTGTATCTTCAGAGCAATGGGAGAGGGTGGAGAGCGGATGTCTCGGGCGGTTGGGGTCTTTGATTCTGTTCACTGCAGACAGAGTCCTCTGAGGAGAGGCTATTTTCCGTGATGTGCTGAGCAGCGTCCACAAACCTGTCCAGTTTCTCGCCGTCCTGGACAGAGTCGTTTCTGTAGCAAGCCCTACTGTATTGGATAATGTGCTTTCTCTGGTGTGTCAACTTTTATAAAAATGGCGTGAGGGTGAAATGGGACTAGCCAAATTTCACTAGCAGCCTGAGGAAGTAGAAGCACTGATGAGCGTTCTTGCCTGTGGTGTGTGTGGTTAGAAAGGACGGGCTACTGGTGATATTCACTCCTATGAACTCGACCTCTGTAATACGCTGCAAATAGTAGGACGTGCACCATCTCACAACCGCCCCTCCCCACTTCCTACAGTCAATGATTAGCTCTTAAATTTTGCTGACTTTGGGGGAAAGATCCGTTCCACCATATCACTCAGCTCTCTGTCTCCTCCGTGTACTCTCACCACTGTTAATATTGTGTTCTCCTCAAACATTTTCTCTAATGGCTCATTCTATATACGGACTACCCACTCCGCAGCCCTCTCCACTGCTTTCCTATTAAATCATTTCCCTCTCACCTTAAACCTGTACTCTCCAGTTCTTCATTTCCTAATCTTGGGAAAAGAACTGTATTCATTCACCCTGTCTCTATTCTTCATGATTTTATACAGCAACGTACGATCCCCTATGCTCCAAACTATAAAGTCCTAACCTATACAACCTCCTCAATAGTCCGGTCCCTCTAGCTCTGTCTGAGGAGCATTGTCCAGGCCATGCTCTCTTCTCACTGCTGCCATCAGGAAAAAGGTACAGGACCCTCAGGACCCACACCACCAGGTTCAGGAACAGTTATTGCCCCTCAACCAGCAGGCTCTTCAACCAGAGATGATATCTTTACTCGCCCCATCATTGAACTGTTCCCACAAGCTATAAACTCACTTTCAAGGTCTCTTCATCCCATGTTCTCAATATTTATTGTTTGTTTTTGTATTTGCGCAGTGTGTTGACTTTTGCACGTGGGTTATTTGTCCGTCCTGTTGGGTGCTGTCTTTCATTGATTCCATGATGGTTATTGGATTTAGTGAATACACCCGCAAGAAAAAAAATCCCAGGGTTGTACATGGTGATGTATACGTACTTTGATAAAAAAGTTTACTTTGAACTTCGATGGGTTATTGGAGCAAATAAATAGGGTCAGTAGGAATGAATGTTCAGTTCAGTTCAGAATCAGGTTTAAAATCACTGTCTTATGACGTGAAGTTTATCCAACAGTACATTGCAATATGTAATGAAAACTGTAAATTATAGTGAGAAGTATATGTAAATACATTTTTAAAAAATTAAATGAGTAGTGCAAAAAGAAAAGAATAGTAGTGAGTTTATGTTGATGGGTTCATTGCCCATTCACAATTCTGATGGCAGAGGGGAAGAAGCTGTTCCTGAATCATTGAGTTTGTGTGTTCAGGTTCCTGTACCTCCATGCTGACGGCAGCAATGAGAAGAAGGCATGTCCTGGGTGATGGAGGTCTTTCATGAAGGATGCCACCTTTTTGAGGCATTGCTCCGAGAGGATGTCCTGGATGCTACGGAGGCTGGTGCCCAAGATGGAGCTGACTGAGTTTACAACTTCCAGCAGCTTATTTTGATCCTGTGGCGTGCATACCCCAACACCCCGCCATATTTTTGTGGCCAGAGAAGATCCTTGGAGATGCTGACCTCCAGGAACTTGAAATTGCTCACCCTTTCCATTACTGATCTCTCGATGAGGACTGTGTTCCCTCGTCTGACTCTTTCTGAAGTCCACAATCAATTCTTTTGTCTCACTGATGTGGAGTGCAAGTTTGTTCCTGTGACTCCACTCTACCAGCTGATCTGTCTCTCTCCAATATGTCTCCTCACCACCATCTGATGTTCTGCTGACAATAGTTGTATCGTCAGCAAATTTACAGATGGGATTTGAGCCGTGCCTAGCCCCACAGACATGGGTGCAGAGAGAGTCAGATGGTTGTGGGATGAGATCTCCTCTCGTATTCTGAACAACATGGCTGTTGGTTAGAGAGTCGTGACCAGATAATTCTGAAGCATCTGCATATCTTGGTGACCAAAGAACTCGTGATAAGAGCAGGCGCATATCATATGCTACAGAAAGAAACACAAGTATTTCTGTAAATGCTGCAAATCCAGAGCAACACACACAAAATGCGGGAGGGACTGGGTTAGAGTTTTATTGTCGTTGCTGAGGACGAGATTGCAATGCTGCTCCATTCCGAGCAAAACTGCACACTGGCAATTCAATGACTAAAACACAATGACAGCATTTAAATTTTAAAATAATGTCTGAGTTACTTAGAGTGACACCTAAATTAAACAATGATTGTACATAAAATATAGTATGAATAATTATGCCCATGTGTTGCACTTGGAGGTGTCCATGGTACCTATGGGCTGTGGGTGGGTGGGGTGCATTGTTCAGTTGCACGACAACCCTGGGGAACATGTGTTTCTCAGTCTGGATGTCTGTGTGCGGATGTTTCTGTATCTCCTGCTGGGCAACAGGAGATTGAATAGGTGATTGCTGTGGTCAGATGAGTCTGTCACGAATTTACAAGCCCGCCATAGACATTGTGAAGTGCAGATGGTTTCCTGATCCAATAGTTGTCTACCAACAGTGTACCGTGCGGTCCTGCAGTGCTTTTTGGTTGAACTCAACAGTTCAGGTAGCAAGTCTGGAAAGGGGGAGAAAAGATGATGTTGCAGGAAATGGTTTTGGCCCAAAGCATAGACTGCGTATTCCTCTCCATCGCTGCTGAGCTCCTCCAACAGAGTGTGAGTGTGTGTTGCTCATGTGCTGCAGTGAAGGACCATAACTAATGGTGCATGAATACACTAAATGGCCACTTTATTTGCTACCTCCAATAAAGTGGCCACTGAATGTATGTTTGTGGTCTTCAAGGTTCAACATATGCGTTCAAGGATGCTCTTCTGCACATCACTGTTTTTGTAATGTGTGGTTATTTGAGTTACTATCGCCTTCCTGTGAACTTAAACCAGTCTGAGCTCTCTCATTAATAAAGTGTTTATGCCCACATGATGGCCACTCTGGATTTTTTTTACACCATTTTCTGTAAAACCTAGAGACTGTTGTGCGTGAACACCCCTGGAGATCAGCAGTTTCTGAGATGCACAAACACCCCATCTGGCACTGACATGCACTCCAAGGTCAAAGTCACTTAGATCACATTTCTTCTCTATTCTGATGACTGATCTGAACAGCAACTGAACCTCTTGACCATCACTCCCTTGGCGCTGTACCCAGGACATGCCTTCTTCCCATTGTTACCATCAGGCAGGGGGTATGGAGCCCTGAATGCACACACTCAGTGATTCAGGAACAGTTTCTTCAACTCTGCCATATGATTTCTAAATGGATTGAACTCATGAACACTACCTCACCACCTTTTAAATTTCTGTTTTTGTTTTGGGCTACTGATTTGAACTGAACTATTTAATGGACATATATATGCAATGCCCTGGTTCATATTTTTACTGTTCTGCTGTATGTGTTTCATTTTGGCAGTTCTGTCAGAGCAGCCTGTTCTGTTTTCAGCTTGTTTGGGTTATTGTTGAAGATAAGAGATGAGGAGAAATGTGTGCCATCCATTTAGGATGGTCGAATTGTTGGGAAGGTTTCTCGAGTGAGGAACGCTGAGGTTGGGCTTGGGTTTTTTGTTTGGCAGGAGATGGATAGAGAAGACACTGGGGAGAACCGATCGTAGCATACGATCTGCTGAGAGACCCCTTGGTTCGAGATGGATTGCGAGCGATGGTCGGAAGGTGTTGTGTACATTCACGCTGACTGACGGCCCAGTGTGATAGTGACAGAGAAGTTCAAGGTGAACTCCAGCTTCAGCACATTTGACAGTTTAATTAAAATTGGCCCTTTTTTGTTATTCTTCACCAAACCTTTAGTTAGGATTCATAAATATAAATCCTTGAACCATATGCATAGAAAGCCTACATCACAATACAGGCCCTTTGGCCCACAAAGTTGAGCCGAACATGTCCCTACCTTAGAAATTACTCGGGTTACCCATAGCCCTCTATTTTTTTTAAGCTCCATGTACCTATCCAAAAGTCTTTTAAAAGACCCTATCTTATCCGCCTCCACCACCGTTACCGGCAGCCCATTCCACGCACTCACCACTCTCTGAGTCAAAAACTTACCCCTGACATCTCCTCCATACCTACTGCCCAGCACTTAAAACCTGTGTCGTCTTGTGGCAACCATTTCAGCCCTGACTATCCACACGATCAATGCCTCTCATCATCTTGTACACCTCTGTCAGGTCTCCTCTCATCCTCCGTCGCTCCAAGGAGAAAAGTCTGAGTTCACTCAACCTATTCTCACAAGGCATGCTCCCCAATCCAGGCAACTGTACTGTCTGTTATTTCATGGCACTAATTTATATGTGTGTATGTGTATACAGATATACATACTACCATAGTTTTTCTCTATTTATCATGTCTTTTACTGTACTGCTGTAAAGTTAACAAATCTCATGACGTGTGTTGGTGGCATTAAACCTGTTTCTGGCCACTCCTGCATGCTTTTACACATTGAGCTGCTGCCACAGGAGCAGGGGTACCTAATAAAGTGGCCGCTGAGTGTAGGTGACTTTGAGGCCGAACTGTGCTGACGACGGGCTTGGCAAGTTTGAGGGGAGATTTAGCAAATGGGGCCACGTTCTTCAGTTCAGGAGATCTTATTGAAGTGCATGAGTTTTGGATGGGGCTTAACAGAGTAGAGATGGGGTGGTTGTTTCCTCCGGCTGTGCCCACATCAGGGGCTGGCCATACAGGACTGGGATGTGAGTGCATGGAACGAGCTGCCAGGGGGAGTGTTTGGGGCAGGTAACAATGCCACTGAAAAAGCACTTGGACAGTAGGTGGAGGGGCAGGACTTGAGGGATATGGGCCGAATGCAGGAAATTGGGATTAGCTGGGCGAGCACCAGGGTCGTGCACGCCAGGGTTGGACTGAAGAATTTTTGTCCAAAGTTTAACAGTTTGAAGTAATTTACTATCATGTTACCATATGCCACCATCATATTCATTTGCTTGTGGGCATTTACTGAAAAATACAGAAATACAACAGAATCATTCATCCACAGTGTTTTGCTCTGTGAGATACTTCCTCACCCAGGTTTTAGAATACTTGATGCAAGAGTCTTGTGGAGACTCTGTCATTAATATACGTTGAGAATCACAGGAAAATGTTACCGAGGTCATGTGTTATTTGCAATCTCACTAAACGGGGCCATTGAATGGGCTGGACAAGGGGAGTCTTAGTTGCAAGGCCGTTGGTTGTAAGGTTTAGTGCTGAGTACCTTGAGTTTTTGTAGTTACAAGGCTGTTGGTCATGAGGTTTAGTGCTGAGTCCATTGCTTTTAATGGTGCGTCCATCCATGCATGATGATGAAATTTTCGACCTGACAAAGGAGTTTACAATCTGTATCGAAGCTGGTTATACAGTTTTCTTCCTGATAACTGTGAGGGTATGTCAGTGGTCTGTTGAGCTGGGCAGAAATCTGATGAATGGGATTCACTCCAGAGAGGTATGAGGTTATGTTTATTACAAAAACATGATAATCTGCAGATAACAGAGTACAGAAAAAAAACAATCACAATTTGGACTGAGTGACCCCTAAAACAGCATCACAGCCTGATAAGATTGTCCAGAATGTATCGTTTATTGCCTCCTGGTAAAAGCAAGTAAAGTAATAAAATGTTTGAAGTTTGCAAAACAATAGTGTGACCACAGCTGTCACTGCTTGCTGTGTGATGCTTTGGCTTGTTGGATTAGGCTGTAGAATTGTTATTTTTCTTTGCAGTTTAACTTTCCTATATTAGTATTTTTATATAATTGTCTGTAAGCAAGAGATTCAGTGACCACTTTATCAGATACATCTGTACACCTGCTCGTTCATGCAAATATCTTATCGACCAATCATGTGGTCGCAACTCAATGCGTAAAAACATGTGGACATGGTCACGAGGTTTGTTTGTTATTCAGACTGGGGATGATCCCAGTGACTTTGCTGACTCAGTGAATGTGAAATGATTGTTGGTGCTGGTAGGGTGTTTGAGTATCTCACAAACTGCTGATCTTTTCAAGCACAACAGTCTCTACAGTTCAAAATCCAATTTAATACCACTACCACATGTCATTAAATTTGTTTCTTCGTGGCAGCAATTCAAAACAATACATAATAGAAAAGAACTGCATTACAGTAAGTATACGAGGGGTGATTGATAAGTTCATGGCCTAGGGTAGAAGGAGTCAATTTTAGAAAACCTGGCATATTTATTTATTTTTCAACATAGTCCCCTCCTTCATGTACACACTTAGTCCAGCGGTCGTGGAGCATACGGATCCCTTCTTTGTAGAAGTGGTCCACAGCAGAGGTGATTGATTAGTTTGTGGCCTAAGGTAGAATGAGATGAGTTATTAACTTCAATCTTTCTACATTATCACTCAAAGAGTTGAACTGCACGTGCAGGTAACGAGAGCATCTTGGACCTCCAGGTGGTCCACAGTAGGGGTGATTACTATGTTAGTAGCCTCAGATAGAAGGAGATGAGTTATACAGTTCTCCTTACACGCTCGTGTGTTCAACCCTTTGAGTGAAAATGCAGTAAGTTTGAAGTTAATAACCTCTCTTTCTACCTTGGGCCACGAACTTATCAATCACCCCTCGTATATTGCATAGTTAACTGAGTAGTGCAAAAATTGAAATTTAAAAAGTAGTGAGGTGGTGTTCGTGGGTTCAGTGTCCATTCAGAAATTGGATGGCCTGATGGTAGCAATCAGAATCAGGCACGACCTGGGTGGAGGAGGTCCTTAATGATGGATGCTGCCTTTTTGAGGCATCGCTCATTGAAGTTGTCCTGGACACCACAGAGGTTAGTGCCCGTGATGGAGCTGACCGAGTTTGACACTCTCTGCAGCTTATTTTGATCCTGTGTGTTAGCCCCCCCCCCATACCAGATGGTGATGCAACCAGTTAACATGTTCTCCACGGTACAACTGTAGGAATTTGTGAGAGAGTTTACAGAGGATGGTGTGAAAAACAGAAAGCATGCAGTGAATAGCAGCTCTGCGGGTGAATTTTTTTTTTTAATTTCAAAATATACTTTATTCAAAAATAAATATATACAATAAACCATTCAAAAAGTTTTCATCCTTTACATACGTTTCCATTTTACACAGTACATATTCGTATTTCTAGCCACCCACATGGCACTCCAGAAGTTCAGCTTACCATATCATTTCACTGTTGAGGGGTATATTCCCCGCCATCCGACCCCTCCCACTCCCACGGGTGGAGAAACCTATACTGTGGTCCTTCCCCACTGGGCCCTTGCGGTGGATGCACCAAGTTTCAGTGCGTCGCTCAGCACGTACTCCTGCAGTCGAGAATGTGCCAGTCGGCAGCATTCTCCCACGGACATCTCCATGTGCTGGTAGATCATTAAGTTTCGGGCCGACCAAAGAGCGTCCTTCACCGAGTTGATGATCTGCCAGCAGCACCGGACGTTGGTCTCCGTGTGTGTCCCCGGGAACAGCCCGTAGATCAGAGAGTCCTCTGTTACGCAGCTGCTGGGGATAAACCGTGACACTAGACCGTCCATCCTCCTCCACACCCTCTTTGCGAACTGGCAGTGTGCAAAGAGGTGGGTCACAGACTCCTCCTCACTGCAGTCCTCCCGTGGGCAGTGGGGTGCGGTGACGACGTTCCGGGCGTACAGGAGGGCTCTGACTAGGAGGGCCCCTCTCACCGCCAGCCAGGTGAGGTCTTGGTGTCTGTTGGTTAGATCTGGCGATGAGGCATTTTGCCAGATGAACTGGACAGTCTGCTCAGGGAACCACCCCACTGTGTCCATCACGTCCTTCTCCTGCAGTGCCTGCAGGACATTACGTGCTGACCACTGCCTGATGGCCCTGTGGTCAAAGGCGTTCTCCTGGAAGAACTTTGCTACGTAGGACAGGTATGCCGGCAACGACCAGCTGACTGGGGCGTTGCGCGGGAGTGGGGCCAGAACCATCCTTCGTAGCCAAGGCGACAAGTAGAATCTGGGCACATAGTGGTACTTGGTGCCCACATACCTGGGATCCACACACAACCTGATGCAGCCAGATACGAAGCTGGCCATCAGGGTGAGGGCGACACTGGGGACGTTCTTGTCCCCGTTGTCCAGGGACTTGTGCATGGCGGTCCGTCTCATCTGCTTCATCTTGGATCCCCAGACGAATCTGAAGACAGCCCGGGTGATTTCCGAGCTGTAGGAGCGGGGGACGGGCCAGACCTGCGCCAAGTACAGCAGCCCTGAGAGCACCTCACACCTGATGACCAGGTTCTTGCCCGTTATCGACAGGGAGCGCCCTCCCCACAGTCCCAGTTTCTGTTTCACTTTGGCGGTCCGCTCCTGCCAGTTCTTGTTGCACGCCTCGGCCCCTCCGAACCAGATCCCCAACACCTTCACGTGGTCAGACCTGATGGTGAAGGGGACGCTGGATCGGTCGGGCCAGTTGCCGAAGAGAATGGTTTCGCTCTTTGTGCGGTTGACCCTGGCCCCCGACGCTAGCTCGAACTGTTCGCAGGTGCCAATCAACCTGCGAACTGACCTCGGATCAGAGCAGAAGACGGTGACGTCGTCCATGTACAGGGAGGTTTTCACTTGGGTCCCTCCACTGCCTGGCAGCGTCACCCCTCTTATGCCCTCAATCCCTCCTGATGGCTTCCGCAAAGGGTTCTATGCAGCACACAAACAAGACAGGGGAGAGGGGACAGCCCTGCCTGACTCCAGACCTGATGGGGAAGCTGTCTGTTTCCCACCCGTTGACCTGGACTGCACTACGGATGTCTGTGTAGAGCAGTCTAATCCAATTCCGGATTCCCTCCCCAAATCCCATTTTGGAGAGCACGTCCGCCATGTACGTGTGAGATATCCTGTCGAAGGCTTTCTCCTGGTCCAAGCTGACCAGGCAGGCGTCCACCCCCCTGTCCTGCACGTAGGCGATGGTGTCCCTCAGCAGCGCGAGGCTGTCTGAGATCTTCCTGCCTGGTACAGCACAGGTTTGGTCTGGGTGGATCACCTGTCCCAGAGCAGACTTGACCCTGTTGGCGATAGCCTTGGACAGGATCTTGTAGTCCACATTCAGGAGAGAGATGGGTCTCCAATTGCTAATGTCCTCCCTTTCCCCCTTCTGCTTGTAGATGAGGGTGATGATGCCCTCTCTCATGGACTCAGACATACTGCCGGCCAGAAGCATAGCGTTGTACACTTCCAGCAGGTCTGGGCCCATCCAGTTCCACAGAGCCGAGTACAACTCAGCCGGTAAGCCGTCGCTTCCGGGAGTCTTACCCGACCCAAAGGAACGGATGGAGCCCGTCAGCTATTCCAGGGTCAGTGGCTGATCCAGACTCTCCCGCTTGTCGTCGTCTAAGATCTGCGTGATGGACGACAGGAAGTTGCGGGAGGCTGTGGATTCTATGGCCTTTTCGTCGTATAGAGCGGCATGGAAGGACTTGCAGATCCTCAGTATGTCGGTCTGCGAGGACGCGACTGAGCCGTCCTCTTCCTTAAGGTTGTGGATCACAGAGCTCCCCCTGTGCACCTTTTGGAAGAAGAAACGTGAGCACGTCTCGTCCTGCTCCACGGTTTGGACCCTTGATCGGAAGATGATCTTGGAGGATTCGGCGGCGAGGTTATGGGCTTGTCGGCCCTTCACCTCTCGCAATTCCTCCCTGACATCCACCCCCTTCGACTGCAGAAGGAGAAGTTGCTGCAACTCTGTCTGGAGTTTACGCAGTTCCCTCTGCTCCTGCCTTCCTTTCTGGATACCCTTGCGGATGAAGAACCTCCTAATGTTCTCCTTGGTGGCTTCCCACCAGTGAACAGGGGAATCAAAGAAGGCTTTCAAGGCTCTCCAACCTGTGTACTCCCTCTCTAGTTCCTCGATGTTCTCTGGGGTCAGCAGCTTTACGTTCAGCTTCCACGTCCCCCTGCCTGCCTTCTGGTCCTCCCGTAAGAGACAGGTGGCTCTCAGAAGACAGTGGTCAGAGAAGAACACCGGCGTGACATCGGTGGACCTGACCGTGAGGGACTCTGACAGGAAGAGGAAGTCGATCCGGGAGCGGGCTGAGCCGTCCGATCGTGTCCAGGTGGCTTGCGGCTGTGCTCCACCTGTGGGGGTGCCAAAGGCGTCGCGCAGCTTGGCTGTCTTCACCGTTTCCCTCAGGGGTCTAGAGGTACTGTCTCGCCTGCCGGGTCCTCCAGCCGCATCAATGGTGCAGTTGAAGTCTCCGGCCAGAACGACCAGCTGGGACGTCAACAGCAGCTGTGGGAGCTGCTCGAAGACGGCCAGTCGCTCGCTCCGAACGGGGGAGGCGTACACGTTGATCAGCCGGAGCGTAGTGCCCCGGTATTTGACGTCTGCTACCAGGAGGCGCCCCGCAACCACCTCTTTAACTTGGGTGATTGAGAAGTTGCCTCCCCGCAGCAGAATCCCCAGGCCGGAAGCACGACAATCATTGCCCCCCGACCACACAGACAAACCTTTTTTCCACCACCGTGACCACCTCCGGTAGTTACGGAGATGTGGTAGTCCGCACTCCTGGAGGAAGGTCACGTCGGCCTTTACAGTGTCCAGGTACTGGAGCGTGCTGACGCATCGCCCAGTACTCTTCAAACTTCGCACATTCAAGCACGCCAATTTAAGGTCTGCCATCATTGCAGGTCTTTTATTTTGGCTGCTCTCCGTCCTCACCCTTGCCATCCTGAGCCTTCATTCCCACCGCCTTTGTGAAGTTTTCCACCTCCTGTGGGCTCAGGTACTGCTGGTAGTACTCCTCCGTGTGTGGCCGTTCTGGTTCTGGGCCCGGGGGGTTGTTGGCTTCCTGGGCTGCTTCCCCTTCCGGCTGCTGGGTGCCAGCCATGGCTCTGCTCCCGGATTCCCGGAGCTCTGTGTGTCTGCTGCTCTCCGCCTCCTGTACTTGGGGGGTGGCCAGCAGACTTCCCTCCTCCTCTCCACCTGTTCTGCCAGCCGCTTCTTCCGCTGGGGCTGCTGGCCTCCCCCAACTCCTTCCTCCTCTGAAGAGGACAGGGTACCAGAGGCTGTGTGGTTCCCTGACCTTTTCTTGCGTTGCTCCGCCTTCTGTCGCCTGGCCACCGCCTTTTGGGTCTTTTTGCGTTTCACGACCTTCCATTCAGTTTCCACCTCAGCTCTCCCCTCCTCCATGGACTCCTGCTCGTCGTTTGCCTGGTCCTGGAGGGTCTGCAGTGGGGTGGCAGGTCTCGGGGTGCTTGCCCCTTCCTCCCTGGTCTCATCGTCCGCCCTGTCGGGTGCCTCTTCTGCAGTGCTGGCAGGGGCGTCCGAAACTGCCTGGGCCCTTTCAGGGCCAGCACCTTCCCTGATCGCCCGTGCGTAGGTGCCCCCACGCCTCGGGCAGGCTCTGTACAGGTGGCCAGCTTGTCCACAAAGGTTGCAGGACTTGGCCTGCATGCAGTCTTTGGTCAGGTGGCCTTCGGTTTTGCAGTTCTTGCACATCACCACCCTGCACTGGGCTGCGATGTGCCCTGCCTTGTCGCAGTTTCGGCACACCCTGGGTTGCCCCGCGTACACCGTGTACCCTCGGTTCCCTCCCATGGCGAAGACAGAGGTGGGGGGGGGGCGGGTGGATGACGCCGCCGTTGGAATCCAACCTCAGCTTCACCTTGACCTGCCGTTTGCTGGTCCAGATTCCCAGTCCGTCCTTCACGTCCGCTGGTGTTCCTACGCTCTCCACATACCGAGTGAGGAATGTCAGGACATCCACCACTGGCACTGCGGGTTGAACATGTGCACCGTGACTGTCCGTTCCTGTTGGGCAGCCGTTGCAAAGAGGGCCTGTGCTTTCAGCAGCGACAGCGGCGCCTCTGTCCCCTTCAGCTGAAGCTGCTGGTACAGCTTCTGCCACCCTGCAGCCTGCCGGAAAGTCACGTCGAAGAAACCTGCGAAGTCCTGGACGCAGTAGATGTCGTCGGGCGTAAATCCGCAGCATTCCATCAAGACCTTCCGGATGAAGGTCTCTCGGGTGAAGCCGGTGCCCCCGTTCCGGTCTCGCACTGTCAGCCTGACAGTGTTCTTGATTCCCGGGCCTCCAGCTGATGCACTGCTCGCTGCTGCCATCTTCCTCACTGCTGTCGTCGCTGGTATGGGGTGTTAGATTGGAGGCCAATCAGCATTAGGATCCACCCCTGCGTCAATTGCCTCGTTAATGGGAGCGTCAGGAGAATGCCGGCAGTGGTTCGAGCTGACAGGAAGGCAATGGCAATTCAAATACCCACACGTTACAGCAGTGGTATACAGAGATTGTCTCTGAGCATCTCACACCATGAAGTGGATTGGCTACAGCAGTAAGTGTGACACCAGGTTCCACTCCTGTACTGAGTGTATATGTGTAATTCTTCAAGGTATTGTGCACTGATTGTAGTATAATTGCTTTTCAGTACTTTTCCAGAAGCTTCTTATTATTTCTGCAGCTGGTGTCATCCCACTTTAATCTAGCTACTTAGTTGGTTGATTTTTATCATAGATTGTTATCTCTTTGGTCAGAGTTTTTTTTTGCATAACACAGCCTGGCACTCAACCTCAGTAAGATGAAGGAGCTGACTGTGGACTTCAGGAAGGGTAAGACAAGGGAATCCGAACCATTCTTCATAGAGGGATCAGAAATGAAGAGAGTGAGCAATTTCAAGGTCCTGGGTGTTAAGGTCTCTGAGGATCTAACCTGATTCCAACATATCGATGTAGTTATAAAGGAGGGAAGACAGCGGCTATATTTCATTAGGAGCTTGAAGAGATTTGGTTTGACAACAAAAACGCTCAAACTTCTATAGTAGTACTGTGGAGAGCATTCTGACAGACGGCATCACTGTCTGGTATGGGGGGTGGGGAACGACTGCACAGGATGAAAGAAGCTACAGAAAGTTGTATGGGGCAGAGTTTAAGTGTGTCCAAGACGGATTCCTGTCACGGTATGTTGCCAGGCTGACTAGGGGGAATGCCATACTAGATCTAGTATTAGGTAACGAACCAGGCCAGGTCAGGGGGATATTAGAGGAAGGTTTCTTACTCAGAGTGGTTGGTGTGTGGAATGCACTGCCTGAGTCAGTGGTGGAGGCAGATACACTAGTGAAGTTTAAGAGACTACTAGACAGGTATATGGAGGAATCTAAGGTGGGGGCTTATATGGGAGGCAGGGTTTGAGGGTCGTCACAACATTGTGGGCTGAAGGGCCTGTATTGTGCTGTACTATTCTATTTTCTATCTCAGACAAGTGATCGGTTGATGCGACATCAATCAAGGATCGATATGAGTTTTAAAAGGAGCTTTTCCCTGGCTCGGCGCAATGGTGGCACAGGAGCAAATAAAAGTAAAGCAGGGACAAAGCAGAGTGGCTGTAGGAGTGGGAACGTTGAGGCTTTGGCTCAAGTGGCTTCGGCGAAGAGGCACAAGTAAGTAGCAGGTAAAGCTTTTGTAGTGGTTGAATAAAAACTCACTAAATTACAGCTAATTAAATAAAGTCGGAATCATGCAGGGTCAGGTGATGTGCTGTAGCTGCATGATATGGGAGCCGAAGGACTCCACTGTGGTTCCTGATGCTGGTCACATCTGCAGCAAGTGTTGGCTGCTCGAGGAACTCGGGCTCAAAGTTGATGACCTGGAATCTGAGCTTCAACAGGGTGGCACATCAGGGAGAGGGAGAGTTACCTGGATACTCTGATTCAGGAGATTAGCTGTCTCAAATTCGGTCTGTGGTCGGGGACAAGAGGGTGTGACTGCGAGTGAGGCGGGAGTGGGATCCAAGAGACAGTGCTGGAGGAGTCTCAGCCCGTGAGCTTGTCCAGCACTCAATAGTGGGGATGGGGAGGGCTCAACAGATTGAAGAAGTATGGATAAAGTGAAAAAGAAAAGTGTGGCTAAAAATAAAGTAAAAGAAAAAGATTACAAGATGTTTAAAGCTCTATTATTAATTTTAATGACCTGTATAAATATAATTTTCTCCCATTAATTGATTACACCCAGCAAATGCTTTCTAAATGGTCACCTATGACATGATCATTAATAGGTCGAATTAATGCTATTAAAATGATAGTTCTACCAAAATTCTTGTATATATTCCTTTGTTCTTGAAACGTTTTTTGACAGAATAGACTCGATAATCTTATCTTATATTTGGAATAATAAAAATCCTAGACTGAGTTAAACCCTTATTGCAGAAATCAAAATAGGACGATGGTATGGCTTTGCCAAATTTTAGAATGTATTATTGGGCAATTAATATTTGATGTATTACTTTTTGGATTCATTATTCAGACATGCATGAATGTCCATGGTTGGATATGGAGGAAAACTTGGTGAAAGGGTTCTCCTTGGCCTCTTTACTGGGAGCTCCTCTTCCTTTTTTGTTTTCTAAGATTAGTAGACAAGACTTTAATTCCATTATTAAACATACATTAAGAATTTGGTTTCAGTTTCACAGATTTTTTGAATTAAATAATTTTGTTCTTTCTAGTACTACCCATTTAAAAATTTTTTTTAAACCATCAGTTTTGGATAAGGCCTTTTTAATTTGGAAAACCAAGGGAATAACAACTTTTTCAGAATTGTTTTTAGGGGATTACTTAATGTAGTTTTCTCAATTAGTGGATAAATATGATTTATCTAATGTACAGTTTTTTTAGATCTTTACAAATTAGGAATTTTTTACGTGGTTTGCTGCCAGATTACCCTTCTGCTTATCCACCTAATATGACAATGCTCTCTTTCAGCTTAAACCACTCAGAAAGGGTTGATAGCTATAATTCATAAATGGTTATTGAATTTACGAACGATATCGAATGATAAAATTAAACGTGCTTGGGAAGTGGAATTTGAAGTCATTTTCAGATAATCAATGGAGTAATCTTTTCGATTTCCTTAATAATTCATCTATTTGTGCCCGTCATTCTCTGATACAGTTCAAGGTAGTGCATCCGGCCCATATGTCAAAGTATAAACTAGCACATATTTTCTCCAACGTCAATCCAATTTGTGATAGATGTAATATTGAGGTGGCTACTTGAACTCATATGTTTTGGTCTTGTATAAAGCTCGATAATTTTCTGAGAGATGTTTTTAAAACGCTATGAAAAGTCTTGGATCTGGACCTACAACCTAAATTACTTACGGCAATCTTTGGGGTTATCCCATCGGAAGCAGGAAATATTCCTGTTTCCGCTCAATGTATTTCAACTTAGTTGTCTAGAAGAGCCATTTTATTGAAGTGGAAGGAGTCTATTCCACCTACTGTCTTTTATTGGCCCTCCTCCATTATGTCTTGTTGAAGTTTAGAGAAAATGAGAAGTCGGACATTTGATACATCCTTTAACTTTGAGCAAATCTGGCGATCTTTTATTCAAGATTTTCATTAGATTTGATTTATTGCTCTTACAATTTTTTTTTGAAGTTTAGTTTTCGCCAGAAAGTCTTTCCTATCTTTTTGGTCGTATCCTCAGAATGGACTGCCCAGTCCGTTTTTCCCTCTTTTTTTTCATATAGTGTAGTGGTGGGAGGGTTCTTCTTATTTAAATATTTAACGTCTTTTTTTTCTCTTTATGAATATATAACAGGAGAATTAGCTGTCTTTTTTATTATATACTACATATTAGCTTAATACTGTGTATGATTTTGATAATGTTTATTTCACTTTCTGTTTGTATTGTTATTGATATATATATTTGAGATAATTCTCCTCTTGTTTGTATATATGCTGTTTTTAAATCAATAAAAAGATTAAGAAAGAAAGAAAGATTTCAATGAGGTCCCTCGACATTCTTCTCAGCTCCATTGAGCACAGGCCCAGAGCTATAAAAACACTACTCATGCGTTAACTCTTTCATACCTGGAATCATTCTCGAGAACATCCTCTGGACTCTCTCCAGTGCCAACACATCCCTTCTTAGACAAGGGACTCAGTATTACCGAGTCTACTGTCAGTGCGGTCTGACCATGCCTTACAGCAGATGGCCGTTAACGCTTGAGTCTGTGGTAACAGCCAGTATATCAGAAGACCTCAACTGTCCATCTGCATTATTAATACAGTACTAGAGATTTTGTTCAGAAGTGTCCTCCTGCATTCTCATCAACTCCATCAAGATTCCACCACACAATTCAGCTGTAATCAATGGTGTGCAAAGAAATCAACAATTGTGGAAGAAGATTTTGAGTAAAGGGTTAAAATATCTGAGTTGTTAACACCCTGTACCTTCACTTAATTAGCAATTTGTCTAGTGCTGGCGTTAGTGCTTAACACAGCTGAAATAATATAAAGACAGTATAACATAGCAAAGACGAGTGGGAAGCCGGAGAATTGGGAAACTTTTAAAGAGCAACGGAAGGTAACTAAAAGGCAATACGTGGAGAAAAAAATGAGGTACGAAGGTAAACTAGCCACGAATATAAAGGACGATACGAAAACCTTCTTTAGATATGTGAAAAGGAAAAACATAGTTAAGACCAAAATTGGGCCCTTAAAGACAGAAGCGGGTGAATTTATTATGGGGAACAAGGAAATGGCAGACGAGTTGAACAGGTACTTTGGATCTGTCTTCACTAGGAAAGACACAAACAATCTCCCAGATGTAATAGTGGCCAAAGGACCTAGGGTAATGGATGAATTGAAGGAAATTTATATCGGGCAGGGAATGGTGTTGGATAGGCTGTTGGGTCTGAGGGCTGATAAGTCCCCGGGACCTGATGGTCTGTATCCCAGGGTACTTAAGGAGGTGGCTTTAGAAATGGTGGACGCATTGGTAATCATTTTCCAATGTTCTATAAATTCAGGATCAGTTCCTGTGGATTGGAGGGTGGCTAATGTTGTACCTCTCTTCAAGAAGGGAGGAAGAGAGAAAACAGGGAATTATAGACTGGTTAGCCTGACGTCGGTGGTGGGAAAGATGCTGGAGTCAATTATAAAAGATGAAATTATGACACATCTGGATAGTAGTAACGGGATTAGTCCGAGTCAGCCTGGATTTACGAAGGGAAAATAGTGCTTGACTAATCTTCTGGAATTTTTTGAGGATGTAACTATGAAAATGGACAAGGGAGAGCCAGTGGATGTACTGTACCTGGACTTTCAGAAAGCCTTTGATAAAGTCCCACATAGGAGATTAGTGGGCAAAATTAGGGCACATGGTATTGGGGGCAGAGTACTGACATGGATTGAAAATTGGCAGGCTGACAGAAAACAAAGAGGAGCGATTAACGGGTCCCTTTTGGAATGGCAGGCAGTGACCAATGGGGTACCGCAGGGTTCAGTGCTGGGACCGCAGCTGTTTAAAATATATATTAATGATTTAGATGAGGGAATTAAAAGTAACATTAGCAAATTTGCCGATGACACAAAGCTGGGTGGCAGTGTGAAATGTGAGGAGGATGTTATGAGAATGCAGGGTGACTTGGACAGGCTGGGTGAGTGGGCGGATGCATAGCAGATGCAGTTTAATGTGGACAAATGTGAGGTTATCCACTTTGTTGGTGAGAACAGGAAGGCAGATTATTATCTAAATAGAGTCAAGTTAGGAAAAGGGGAAGCACAACGAGATCTAGGTGTTCTTGTACATCAGTCACTGAAAGCAAGCATGCAAGTACAGCAGGCAGTGAAGAAAGCTAATGGCATGCTGGCCTTCATACCAAGGGGAATTGAGTATAAGAGCAAAGAGGTCCTTCTGCAGCTGTACAGGGCCCTGGTGAGACCACACCTGGAGTACTGTGTGCAGTTTAAGTCTCCAAATTTGAGGAAGGACCTTCTTGCTGTTGAGGGAGTGCAGCGTAGGATCACAAGGTTAATTCCCGGGATGGCGGGACTGTCATATGTCGAAAGTTTGGAGCGACTGGGCTTGTATACTCTGGAATTTGGAAGACTGAGAGGGGATCTTATTGAAACATATAAGATTATTAAGAGATTGGACACGCTGCAGGCAGGAAGCATGTTCCCGCTGATGGGTGAGTCCAGAACCAGAGGCCACAGTTTAAGAATTAGGAGTAGACCATTTAGAACGGAGTTGAGGAAAAACTTTTTCACCCAGAGACTGGTGGATATATGGAATGCTCTGCCCAAGAAGGCTGTGGAGGCCAAGTCTCTGGATGCTTTCAAAAAAAGAGATGGACAGAACCCTTAAAGGTAGCGGAATCAAAGGTTATAGGGATAAGGCAGGAACCAGATACTGATAGTGGATGATCAGCCATGATCACAGTGAATGGCAGTGCTGGCTCAAAGGGCCGAATGGCCTACTCCTGCACCTATTATCTATTGTCTATTGTCACTTTGGAAGGAATAATAGAAGAGCAGATTAATATTGAAATGGTGAAAGATTGCATCATGCTGTTGTGCAGAGGGACTTGGGAGTGCTTGTGCATGAATCGCTAGAAGTTGGCTTGCAAGTACAACAGGTTATTAAGAAGGCAAACAAAATATTGGCCTTCATTGCTCGAGGGATTGAATTCAAGAGCAGGGAGGTCATGCTGCAACTCTACAGGGTACTGTGTGCAGTTCTGGTCTCCATACTTGAGGAAGGATGTACTGACTTTGGTGGCAGTGCAGAAGAGGTTTACCAGGTTGATTCCAGAGATGAAGCGGTTAACCTATGAGGAGAGATTGAGTCGCCTGGGACCATATTCTCTGGAATTCAGAAGAATGAGAGGGGATCTTATAGAAACAAGCAAAATTTTGAAAAGAATAGATAAGATAGAAGTAAGAAATTTGTTTCCATTAGTAGGTGAGACTAGAACTAGGGGACATTACCTCACGATTCAGGGGAGAAGATTTAGGACGGAGATGAGGAGAAACTGTTTTTTCCCAGAGAGTGGTGAATCTGTGGAAATTCTTTGCCCAGGGAAGCAGTTGAGGCTTCTTCACTAAATATATTTAAGATACAGTTAGATAGGTTTTTACATAGTAGGGGAATTAAGGGTTATGGGGAAAAGGCAGGTCGATGGAGCTGAGTTTACAGACAGATCAGCCATGATCTTATTCAATGGTGGGGTAGACTCGATGGGCCGGATGGCCGACTCCTACTCCTATTTCTTATGTGCTCATGTGCCAGTCATCAGCATTCACTGAAGGACATCTCCTTACATTGGAAAACCAGCAATTATTGAGCATACGAAACTGCATTGATGATCTGACAGCAGATATATATTAACTCTCGAATTCCTGGTGACAGCCAGTAGTATATCAAGGAGTCCTCGGCTGTCTATTTCCATTAATTCGACATAAATACATAGATCGTATTTTGAAAAGATTCTCCCTGTGAACTCATAAACTCTCTCCCTGTGAACTCATTAACTCTCTCCAGATTCTAGTACAGACACACACATGGAACAATACACGGTTTACAATTAACCCACCTATCCATAAGACATATTTCAGGTAGTTATTACACTGCAACAATCAGGTTCGTGAACCAGCGTGGACAGCTATTCACAACAACACTGAACTGAGTGCGCAATCTAAAGACTCGTTTTCAAAGTCTCAGCATCTCATGTTCTCTGTGTTATTTATATTTTTATTGTTGTTATTATTTGCACGATTTGTCTTCATTTACACATTGGTTTAAGAATAGTTTTTTTTTTCATAAATTCTATTGTATATCTTTTTCCTGAAAGAAAATGAATCTCAAGACACTACATGGTGACATACAATATCTGTACTTTGATGATAAATTTAACTCGGTCAGTTCCCCTGCAGTACCGGTGTCGGGCAGCAGGTGGCAATCCTGCACCGTGAATCTCCGCCATCCCTTTGCCTCTGCAGACGTTGGTTGATACGCTGAGTTCACCCAGCAGTCTTTGTCCAGTTCACACCCCCTCTCCTTACCAGGGAGGGGGCTCACAGACTGAGGGGATCACAAGGTACAGAAGTCTGGGAACACGGTGCTTCAGCAGCTGTCGCGGAAACAGTCACCAACTGACACAGACATGATAGACAGTCGGAGTCTCTTTATCCTCAGTGTGGGAATGTCAAATACAACAGGGAGTAAATATGAGGTGAGAGGGGAAGGTTTAAAGGAGATTGATGAGGCAAGTTTGTTTTACACAGAGAATAGTCGCTGCCCGGAACGTGCTGCCAGGGGAGGAGGTGGAAGCAGATACAACAACAACATTTAGACAGACACATGAACAGACAGGGAATGGAGGGTTGTGGGCCATGTACAGGCAGATGGGATGAGATTGAATTGGCACAATGTTCAGCACAGACTTGTGGGCCGAATGGCCTGTTCCTGTGCTGTATTGTTCAATGTTCTATGTTCAGCAGTTGTGGACAAAGCTGTCAACAACAACAACTGGTATTCAGGTACAGTCGCTGTGTAAATGCAGTGAAGTGTCCCGGGCGCTTACACAGACGTGTTTGTCACTGGATACAAAAACAAAGAATACAGCAAACTCTGCAGACTGTTACACGCATTGGAGACAGTGGAGTGAATACAGTCAACACGGGGTACAGAGGATGCTCTACACACAAAAAAAATTAAAAGACACAAAGAGCGATTTGTGATTCAAGAACGTAACAAACAGGAGCAGGAGTGGCCATTCGGCCCCTTGCTCCTGCTCTACCCTTCACTCAGAACATGGCTGATCATTGACCTCAGTGCCAATTTCCTGCAGCATTGCATCATCACTCTTCCCCTTAAATTCAGAAATCTTGTGTAGAGAATTCCAAATATTCACTGCACACTGGGTGAGGAATTTTTCCTCATCTCAGTCCTGCTGAGGCGACCTCTGATTGTGAGTCTGTGACCCCTGGTTCCACAGCCCATCCAGGGGAAACATCATTCCTGCCTCTACCCTGTCAATACGCAGTGAGACCACCTCCTCGAATTATGAGACAGTCTCAGTCAGTCTAATCTCCCTGAGGACACTACGTGAAGGGTAAAGCTTTAAAGTAAGATCGTCAAAGTTGAACCGGGATGTTCAAGGAATGTTTTTGGACACAATGAGTGGTATCTTCCTGCAATGTACAGCCGGGATGGGGAGTGGTGGAAGCAGATACGATCGTGATGTTAAACAGACATTTAAACAGGAAATGAACAGGCAGGAGATGGAGGGTATGGAGTGTTGTAGAATACAAATACCCAGGGGAACAAGTACATAGTTCCTGAGAGTAAAGACACAGGTAGACAGTGTAGTGAAGAAGGTGTATGATACGCTGGCCTTCATCGATCGGGGCATTAAGTACATGAGACGGTTTGTCATGTTACAGCTGTACAAGACATTGGTGAGACCACACTCAGAGTACTGGGTGCAGTTCTGGTCACCGAGCTGTAGAAAGGATGACATTCAGCTGGAATGTGTGCAGACAAGAGTCACAGGAATGTTAACCGGGGCTAAAGGGCTTCAGGAGAATCTGGATCGACCTGGACTGTTTTCCCTGAAGCAAAGGAGACTGAGGGTTGACATTATTGTGCTTCATGAAATCCTGCAGGGCAGTGATGAGGTCAATGGTCACAGTCTTTCCCCAGGGGAGGGGAGTCTAAAACTAGAGGATATAGATTTAAGCTCAGAGGGTAAAGATCACCAGTGGACCCGATTGGCAAATTTTCCACACAGTTGGTGGTCGGTAAGTGGGATGAGCTGCCAGAGGAAATGGTAAAGGCCAATAGAACTGAAACACTTTTAAGGCATTCAGACAAGTTCTTGATTGAAAATGTTTAGAGGAAGTCTGGCCAAATGCCGTCAAATGGGAGGTGCTGAGGAAGCCACCTTGGTTGTCAGGGACATGTTACGCTGAAGGGCCGGTGTGCGTGCTGTCTACCTCCATTAGTCTAATGAGGAAGAGTGGGACCTCACATCAGAGCAGGGCTGTACAGGGGTGAAGTCGGGAAGTTTTCCTGCATCCGTGTTTGAGTAATCCCAGTGTATCCGACACCTCACAATCTCCTGCTGCATCAAGATCCCCTGTTTCAGTGTCAAAGAGATTTGCCTGACAATTCAAATAATTGATATTTAATCACCTTTCATCTTCCTGCTTTACACCTCTATTTATTCCCCAGACCCTTCTATCCTCCCTCTGGTCAGTCTGTACACTGCTTTGAAGAACATTAGAAACAGAAGCAAGGAGGCCATTCAGCCCCTCACACCTGCTCTCCCATTAGACATGATCAATACCACTTCCCTGTACTCATGCTATTTCTACTGATTCACTTTGTATCCAAAACTCCATCCACATCTCTCTCCGACATAGTTGCTGTGTAAATGTGCAGAGCCCTGTTAGATTATGAGCTGGGTAAATACGTTTATTCACCTCTGCATGGTCGTCCCCTCACTGTGTCTCCTCATCCTGACACTCCCGTTACCAGAAACATCATCCCTGCATCTACCTGGGGAGCCTGGAGCAAGTCTCAGACTCTCTCTCTGTCTCCACCACACACAAATACACACAGGGGCTTCACCATTTACATTTCTCCATTGCGTCAATGACCAACGCAGTCTGCCCGAGGATTGTGCTGGGATCAGCCTGCATGTGTTGCCACACTTCCGGCTCCAAAATATCATGTCCATGTCTCTCTAACCTTCACCGTACCTCTCCGGGTAGTTCCAACCTGAGCATCGATTTCTCTAATGGTCCACTCCCCTCTCCGAGCACATTCCTTCTTCTTCATCCCCCTTCTGGAGGAAATTACACTGCACTCCCATTTCTTCTGGAATCAGATGCTGGAAGAACTATAACAAAACAGAAATTGCTTGAAACCCGCAACAGAGCAGGCAGTGTTTGAATCAATTCCAGGAGAGGTCACCGATGTGGAACGTGAAGCCTGTTCCTCTCTCCACAGATCCTGACCAACCTGCTGTGTTTTTCCTGCATTTCCTGAGTGTGAACTGGGTCCGTTTTGGATGCTGTTGAGGGGGTGACCCCAACAGAGGATGACCACAGCGATCGGGTCTCTGGCACTGAGCCTGGTTCTGTGGTGCAGAAGGGAAACACGATGAGAAATGTGGTAGTCATAGGGGATTCCGTAGTGAGGGGAACAGACAGGAGGTTCTGTCAGCCTGATAGAGATACCCACATGGTGTGTTGCCTCCCAGGTGCCAGCGTACGGGATGTCTCGGATCGGGTGCAGAGTATTCTGAAGGGAGAGGGTGACCAGCCAGAAGTCTTGGTACACGTTGGTACTGATGACACTGGTAGAAAAAGGGAGGAGCTCCTGAAGAGAGTGTTCAGGGAGTTGGGTCGGGAGCTGAAAAGCAGGACATCTCGGGTAGTAATCTCAGGATTGCAGCCTGTGCCAAGTGCTAACCAGCACAAGAATAGCATGATCAGGCATATTAATGTGTGGCTGAGAGACTGGTGTAGCGGGCAGGGTTTCGGGTTCCTGTATCACTGGGGGAGCTACGACCTGTACGAAAAGGACGGGTTACACCTGAAAATCCTGCCTGACTAACCAACTGAAAATTTTTGAGGAAATTACAAACAGGGTAGACAAAGGTGATGTAGTATATGTGGTGTACTTGGATTTTCAGAAGGCCTTTGACAAGGTGCCGCACATGAGGCTGCTGAGCAAGATAAGAGTCCATGAAATTACAGGGAAGTTACTAGCATGGGTGGAGAATTGGCTGATTGGCAGAAAACAGAGAGTGGGAATACAGGCATCCTATTCTGTCTGGCTGCTGGTTACCAGTGGAGTTCCACAGGGGTCAAAGTTGGGACCACTGCTTTTTACGATGTATGTCAATGATTTGGACTATGGGGTAATGGATTTGTGGCTAATTTTGCCGATGATAGAAAGATAGGTGGTGGAGCGGGTAGTGTTGAGGAAACAGAGAGCCTGCAGAGAGACTTAGATTGTTTAGGGGAATGGGCAAAGAAGTGGCAAATTAAATATAATGTTGGACAGTGTATGGTCATGCACTTTGGTGGAAGAAATAAATGGGCAGACTATTATTTAGATGGGGAGAGAATGCAAAATGCAGAGATGCAAAGGACTTGGGAGCCCTTGTGCAGGATACCCTGAGGGTTCACCTCCAGGTTGAGTCGGTGGTGAAGAAGGCAAATGCAATGTTGACATTCATTTCTAGAGGTAGAGAATATAAGAGCAGGAATGTGATGTTGAGGCTCTGAGGCACTCGTGAGACCACACTTGGAGTACTGTGAGCAGCTTCTCATCTTAGAAAGCATATACTGACATTGGAGAGGAATCAGAGACGATTCACAAGAATGATTCCAGGAATGAAAGGGTTACCGTATGAGGAACGTCTGGCAGCTCTTGGGCTGTATTCCCTGGAGTTCAGGAGAATGAGGGGGGCTCTCATAGAAACATTCCGAATGTTAAAAGGCCTGTACAGATTGGATTTGGCAAAGTTATTTCCCTTGGTAGGGGACTCTCGGACAACAGGGCATGACTTCAGGATTGAAGGACGTCCTTTTAGGACTGAGATGTGGAGAAATTACTTTAGTCAGAGGGTGGTAAATCTGTGGAATTTGTTGCCACGAGCAGCTGTGGAGGCCAAGTCATTGGATGCATTTAAGGTAGAGATCGATAGGTTCTTCATTAGCCAGGGCATCAAAGGGTATGGGGAGAAGGCAGGGGAGTGGGGATGACTGGAAGAATTGGATCAGCCCATGATTGAATGGTGGAGCAGATACGATGGGCCGAATGGCCTACTTCTGCTTCTGTATCTTATGGTCTTAAAATTAATAGCTGATTCAATGTAGAGATCCCGGCTCACCCTGACCTCCCTCTCCCACATAGAACCACCACCACTTGTCCCAGTTACCCGGTCAGTCCCGGTGGACTTTAGCACCCGGGGGAGCCGGGGAGCTCAGGACCCGCCGCCCGCGGCTGCTGCTGAATCCGCGGTGTTTCTGTTCCGTTGACGGATGCGGTGAACGAGTTAAAATTAATGGATCAATAATTCTCACGTCGTGTTTATTTCACTCTCTGCACATTTATATTTACACTGACTTACTCCTGACGCCGGTCCCGGACCCGACCCGTTTACAGACCCGGAGCGGAACCGGAGCAGATTCTCAGCCACTCGTTTTCATCCCAAGTCCAGAAGAAAGGATAAAGTTTCCCCGTGAATTTATTCCCAGTGAAGGTGTGGAGATGGGACTTGGTCTCCGCGTTGTAAAATGAAACTGTCCCGGACTCGTAACTGAGATAAACTCCCACCCTCCCGGGGATGGGACCGGCAGGGAGACGGGACTCTGGGGAGGTGTAAACCCACATCTCGTCATTAACCCGCCCGATGATCCAGAATCCGGTCTCCGGACTCGGTGTGACCGATCCCTTCCTCTTCACAGACTCTGCGGCGACTCCCAGACACCACCACCGATTCCCCGTCACCTCCACCTCCCAGTAATGTCTCCCCGATGTGAATCCCTCCGATCCCAGCACACAAGCCCAGTGTGTGAACCTCTTCCCGGTGTCCGGGAGATTCCTCCGGGTCCCGGTGTATCTCACACTCTTCCGATCCTCAGACACCTCGAGCAGCGGACTCGCCGTTTCCACATCCAGGGTGACAGAGACTGGGGGGAGAAGCAGAGAATTAGAGAGTCCCCGGGGATCGGGGGGAGACTCGGGCAGCGCGGCCCCGGGACCGGACCGGGGGAGAGGCCGCTGGGCCTCAGGCTCAGTCGGGTGGCCGACAGCATCCTTTCCCGGGATTTTACCCAAACACAGCGGATGGACAACCAGCATCTTCCCGAGGTTTTTCACCGACATGGAGATCGGATTTTTCCTGATCAACACACACAAAATTCTGGAGGATCTCAGCGGCTGAAGCAGCATGTGTTAAGGGAGATTTCAAGCAGAGACCTTACCTCAAGATTGGAAAGAAAGACGGGAGATAGCAGTGGAAACGGGTATGAAAAAGGAGTGGAGCAACAACTGGATCCAGATGAGGATGGGGTGAGTGAACACTGGAGGCATTTAAAGAGGAGGTCAGGCAGAATTCATTCATGTCGACCAACTCACTTTAATGAACTTGTTCCATTTGTCTATATTTGCCCATTATTCCTTTAAAACTCTCCTACACATGTACCTGTCCAGACATCTTTTAAACATTGCAACTGTACCAACCTCTACAGTTTCCTTTGGCAGCCTCCTGAGCTCCAGGAAAAAAGACCCAGAGTATCCAGCCTCTCCTTATAACCCAAACCAGTAATATCCTTGTAAATCTGTTTTATACCCTCTCAGTTTAATTACATTCTTCCTGGAGAAAGATCACCAGCACAGGACAGTGTGATCCAAATCATAAAGACAAGAAAATCTGCAGAAGCTGGAAATCCAAAGCAACACACACAAAACCTTGACCCAAAACATCAACTATTTATTCATATCCATAGCTGCTGCCTGACCTGCTAAGTTCCTCCAGCAGTTTGTGTGTGTTACTCTGCTCCAAATGTGGCCTTCCCAATGTCTTGTACACTCATAACGTGATGCCCCAGCTCCTGACTGATGAAGGCAATCACCTCCTGGTCTCTCTGTTCCACAACACCCTCCAGGGCCTCACTGATTCCTGTGTAATCCTGTCCTGGTTTGCCTTCCAAAATTCAACACCCTCATCTCTCTGAATTAAAATCAATTTCCACCCAATGGCCCAGATACCTAATCCATCAAGATCTAACTGTAATCTTCGATAACCCATGAGCAATGGGTTATATGGTGGATAACACAATACTGTTGCACCTCGCGGCATTCTGGAGTTCTGAGATCAATTGCGACACCATCTGTAAGGAGTTTGTACGGTCTCCCGGTGACCTCGTGCCTTTCCTATGGGTGTTCACGATTCATCCCTCAGATTGGGGAGGAGTGGATAGTGAGGAAGACCATCATTACTTGCAGTGGGATCTGGAGCAGCTGGAAAAATGGGCTGAAAAGTGTCAGCTGGCATTTAATGCAGACAAGTGCGAGCTGTTGCACTTTGGTAGGACCCCAGTGTAGGTCTTACACAGTGAATGGTCGGGCACTGAGGACTCTGTTCTAAGGCAGATCTGGGAACAGGGGTCCATTAATACATCGAAAGTGCTGTTACACGGAGATAGGGCCCTCAAAAAAGCTTTTCTTTGACTTTCATAAATCAAAGTATTGAGTACAGGAGATGTATGTTATGTTGAAGTTTCATGAGATGTTGTTGAGGCCTAATTTGGAATATTGTGTGCAGGTTTAGTCACGTACATAGAACATAGAACATAGAATAGTACAGCACATGACAGGCCCTTCGGCCCACAATGTTGTGCCGACCCTCAAACCCTGCCTCCCATATAACCCCCCATGTTAAATTCCTCCATACACCTGTCGAGTAGTCTCTTAAACTTCACTAGTGTATCTGCCTCCACCACTGACTCAGGCAGTGCATTCCACACACCAACCACTCTGAGTGAAAAACCTTCCTCTAATATCCCCCTTGAACTTCCCACCCCTTACCTTAAAGCCATGTCCTCTTGTATTGAGCAGTGGTGCCCTGGGAAGAGGTGCTGGCTGTCCACTCTATCTATTCCTCTTAATATCTTGTACACCTCTATCATGTCTCCTCTCATCCTCCTTCTCGCTAAAGAGTAAAGCCCTAGCTCCCTTAAACTCTCATCATAATGCATACTCTCTAAACCAGGCAGCATCCTGGTAAATCTCCTCTGTACCCTTTCCAATGCTTCCACATCCTTCCTATAGTGAGGTGACCAGAACTGGACACAGTACTCCAAGTGTAGCCTAACCAGAGTTTTATAGAGCGGTATCATTACATCGCAACTCTTAAACTCTATCCCTCGACTTATGAAAGACAACACCCCATAAGCTTTCATAAATACCCTATCCGCCTGTGAGGCAACTTTCAGGGATCTGTGGACCTGTACCCCCAGATCCCTCTGCTCCTCCACACTACCAAGTATCCTGCCATTTACTTTGTACTCTGCCTTGGAGTTTGTCCTTCCAAAGTGTACCACCTCACACTTCTCCGGGTTGAACTCCATCTACCACTTCTCAGCCCACTTCTGCATCCTATCAATGTCTCTCTGCAATCTTCGACAATCCTCTATACTATCGACAACACCACCAACCTTTGTGTCATCTGCAAACTTGCCAACCCACTCTTCTACCCCCACACCCAGGTCGTTAATAAAAATCACGAAAAGTACAGGTCCCAGAACAGATCCTTGTGGGACACCACTAGTCACAACCCTCCAATCTGAATGTACTCCCTCCACCACCACCCTCTGCCTTCTGCAGGCAAGCCAATTCTGAATCCACCTGGCTAGACTTCCCTGGATCCCATGCCTTCTGACTTTCTGAATAACTACAGGAAAGGGTACCTACAGGAAAGAGTACAGAGAAAATTTACAGCGATGCAGCTGGGACTGGAAGACCTGAGTCAAAATGAAAGATTGAATAGTTTAGGACTTTATTCCTTGTAACATAGAAGACTAAGGGAAGATTTGATAGAGGTATACAGAATTATGAGGGGTAGAGATATGGTAAATGAACTTTTTCCACGGAGGTTGGATGGGATTACAACCAGAGGTCAAGGGTTAAAGGTGAAAGATGAAAAGTTTAAGGGGAACATGAGGGGAAACTGCTTCATTCAGAGGGTTGTGAGAGTGTGGAACGAGCTGCCAGTGCAAGTGGTGCATGCAAGCTCGATTTAAACATTTCAGAGAAGTTTGGACAGGTACATGGATGGTAGGAGTTGGAGGACGATGGTCCCGGTGCAGGTCGATGGGAGCAGATAGTTTAAATGTTTCGATACAGACCAGGTGGGCTGAAGGGCCTGTGCTGTTAGTTTCTATCACTGTGTGACGCTCGTACAAAGACATAATGGTTTGTAGGTTAAATGGTCATTGTACATTGCCCCGTGATTAAGCTAGTTTTAAAGAGTTGGGTTGCTGGGTTGAGCAGGTCATTGGTCTGGGACGGTCTGTTTCACACTGTATCTAAATAAATAAATAACCTCTTCACTGTCCATGAAACCACCAATTTTAGAGTCCTTCACAAACCTACTAAACACATCACCTACATTCTCTCCAAATCATTCAAATGAATGATGAAAAACAGTGGACCCAGCACCGATCCCTGCAGCACAACCGCTGGTCACAGGACTCCACCCAGCCAATTCTGTATCCTATTCCAGATCGTACTGTATCCCATGTGATCTAACTCTCTGCTACCTTGTCAAATCCCTCGCTAAACTCCATGGAGACGATGTCTACTGCACTTTCATCAGCTGTAATTTATTTATTGAGATACAGCACGGAATAGGACCTTCCGGCCCCTTGACCCCCACCACCCAGAAACCCCTGATTTAATCCGAGCCTGACCATGGGACAAGTTACAATGACCCCACCACCCAGAAACCCCTGATTTAATCCGAGCCTGACCATGGGACAAGTTACAATGACCCCCACCACCCGGCAACCCCTGATTTAATCCGAGCCTGACCATGGGACAAGTTACAATGACCCCCACCACCCAGGAACCCCTGATTTAATCCGAGCCTGACCATGGGACAAGTTACAATGACCCCCACCACCCGGCAACCCCTGATTTAATCCGAGCCTCACCATGGGACAAGTTACAATGACCAATTAACCTGCCAACCGGTACGGGTTTGGACTGTGAAACCGGAGCACCTGGAAGAAACCCACGTGGTCATGGAGAACGTATAAACTTCTTACAGGCAGTGACGGGACATGAACCCGGGTCGCTGGTACTGTAAAGCGTTGTGCTAATCACTATGCTACTGTACCGTCCATGCAGAAAACCAAGCTGGGTATCCCTGATTAGTCCTCACCTTTCCAAATGAATGTAGATCCTGTCTCTCAGAATCCCCTCCATTAATGTACCCTCCACTGACGTTAGGCTCACCGGTCTGTACTTCCCAGGCGTTTCCCTCCAGCCGATCTTCAATAAATGTTCAACATTAGTCTCCCTCCAGTCTCCTGGCCCCTTACCCTTAGCTATCGATGACACACATGTCTCCAAAAGGGCCCCACAATTTCTTCCTGACCTTCCCACAATGTTCTGGGATAAACTTTATCAGGACCTGGGGATTTATCGAACTTTATGCATTTCAGGACCTGCAGCACATTTGCTTCTGTAATGTGGTAGAAAATGAGGTCGATCATTTTCTGTAACATGGGAGAATTGAGGGCCCTGTGGAACTGGCACAGAAGAGGAGTTGAGACCTGGGACAGAGAAATGATGACAGGGAAGGTTTAGAAGGATACGGGCCAAATGCAGGTAAGTGGACTGGGAGGTGATCTGACAGAAGGTTATGAGGGTTATAAGGTTATGAGGGGTGTAGATTGAGCAGAGGAGAAGGGGAGTGATGAGACAGGAGTCTGAAGTGACTGTGGACTGAAGATTGGTGAAAGATGGCAGGGATGTTG
The DNA here is from genome assembly GCF_963921235.1 of Mobula hypostoma. Taxonomy (NCBI): domain Eukaryota; kingdom Metazoa; phylum Chordata; class Chondrichthyes; order Myliobatiformes; family Myliobatidae; genus Mobula; species Mobula hypostoma. The sequence continues at coordinate 7,784,206 of NC_086101.1, read as the reverse complement.
CTCCAGGTAGCGGAAGGGTGGGGAGTGTGGACTGTGGAGTTTGGAGACACTGGGAAGTGAATGACAGGTGGAGACCAACACAATGAAAGTTTCGATCGCTAGTCGGAGCGAGGTTGCGGGGAAGGTTGGGAGATGGGAAGGTGGGAGACAGCTGTGGGAGGGTGAAAAACAGGAGCACAAAGACAGACCTGTGCTGGAATCTCATCAGTCAAGCAGGTTCCACTCTATCCGTCCATAGGGGAACTTCCAGTGGCCAAACATTTTAATTCCTTTTCCAAAATGTCGGTCCATGGCCGCCTCTTGTGCCAAGATGAGGCCATCCTCAGGATGGAGGAGCAACACCTTATATTCTGCCTGGGTAACCTCTGACCTGATGGCATGAATACTGATTTCCTCTTCAGGTGTAATTTTTCTCATCCCCTCCCCTCTTCTTCTACTCCCCACTCTGGCCTTTAACCTCTTCTCACCTCCCTATCACTACTCCCTGGGTCCCCTCCTCCTTCCCTTTCTCTTATGGTCCACTCTCCTCTCCGATCAGATTCCTTCTTCTCCAGCCCTTTAGCTTTCCCACCCCCCTGGCTTCACCTATCACCTTCTAGCTAGCCTCTCTCCCCTCTCCCCACCTTTTTATTCTGGCATCTCCCCCCTTCAATTTCAGTCCTGAAGAGGGATCACAGCCCAGAACATCAGCTGTTTATTCATTACAATAGATGCTGTCTGACCCGCTGAGTTCCTCCAGCATTTTGTGTGTGTTGATTTGGATTTAATGGAATATTCATTCCAGAGCTACCATGTCAGGATTCAAATTCGTGCATTGGCTTGTTTGTCCAGTGCAAATGGGATCAGGATGCAGTGATTCACCTAACAGACCAGTGAATTGGTTGTATTTTGCCCCTAGTTTGGTGTGTTCAACGGTCTGACATCTCCAGCTGACCATGTGACAGTGATGTGTCCCAGCAGGTGGGGTTGGTGCCAGAATGAATCTGTATGTTTTACCTCGCTTAATGTCGTCAAACGCTTCTCCCAATGCAATGTCGAACAAATAGGGGTGACAGAATTTTTCATCCAGTAGGGCACCATCTGTCACTGACAATATATGTTGTTCATCACTAATCCTGTAAATATTATACATCTGGTTATAAACTGAACATCAGAGATATTTGAACTATTTTACAAATCCATACAGAGTTTCAGTCAAGACCATGTCCTACCTCCTCTTCCGACGAGCTTCCTCCTGAAATAAATAAAACACAGATCTCAATTGACTGAGACTAACCATCGGCATCCCGACAGCAGGAATCTGAGACAAGTTATTACAAGCTGCTGAAAATTCCCACTAAACTCACTCCCACTGAAACGAATGGAGAAAGAGGGACAGAGAACCACGGGAGTAAGTACAAGGAATG